>NW_018127896.1:727487-749519 GCF_001952655.1 Monopterus albus | reverse complement strand
GGGATATAATGTATAGGCCTGGTGGGTTCAGGGTCTTTCATCTTACATCTGCCTGCGAGCAGTTTGGAGGTGCAAGATGCCTGAGCGTGTAATGTTAATTTTACCTGTGATCCTTTGAATAAATCAGCACTGTTTTGAAGTTACTTGGACTGTCTCATCTCTCAGAGTTAGCAATGGTAAGAAGAATCAAAGCCCACACTAGCTACTTGCCTAACACCTAACCCTGACCCCAACACTTAAACCATGTTGTCACCCTAAAATTCAGTGATTTCCTTGTGGGGACCACCATCTAGTCCCCACAAGAAAGGCAGAGTCCCCACAATGTGAGTGTGTTAACAGGTTTCAGTCCCCATAATGTAAGTAATACAAAGGCAACTACACATGATACTATGCACACACACACTGTGGGTTCCCTGGTCCTGGCTGGACCCAGTCCTCCATCTTTAAGTTTCTCCCAAACCTCTTATTTTTCCTCTGAGGATCGAGGAGGAGACGTGAGGCAAGATACACGAGGCCAGTTATCTTCTGTTAGTGAATACACCTCCGCTGAAACTACATCACCCTTATACCAGTGGAAGGGTTTCTCTGCAGTAACGGTAATATTTACACACTATGGCTCTACTGATCTGAAAACACATGTACAGATGTTTGTCAAACAGCTTAAAGCCAGCTGACAGAGAATCCAGCTGAGCTGTTTGTGTCATCAGAAACAAATCCAACAATTCTCTAAAAATACGACCTTGCCTCTTCTTCTCACATCTCCGGTGGGAGGGGCAAAGACGCAATGAAAAGAAGCAAGTGATGAAAACATGGATGCGGTCAGCAGACGGCAGGTGTGGCGCGTTTCTTCACCTGTGTAACATGCTGGTGGAGGCGGGCTGAGCTGGGACAGCAGGCTGAGGAAGGCAGTGGATGATGTTGACAAGGCTTCACATCACATTAGTTGGAATTTTAAAAAATTACATTTTGTAAATTAAAGGTTTCGTGTTAATGTCCTGTTCGTTAATGGGCTCTGTTAACTGTTGTTAAAACAGAATAAAAACAGACCTGATACAGAGGAGCAGCTCTCCACTCTGTGACCCGGGCCATGTGCAGCGCTCCATAATCTGCTCAGGACTTATTGTTCCAGCATGAACAGAAAAGCTAATCAAAGTAAAGTAAAAATGTAAAATATTAAAGTACAGTACAACTACCACAAAGTACGGAACTCCTACCCAGTGGAGTCCGGTGTCGCTCTCTTGCAGCTGCTTCCCTCTGAAGCACAGATCAAGAGTTGCCTAAGTACCATCTGCTGTCAACGGCTGTGATCGACACTCTGCTGCACACGCTGGACCTTCTCTGACACCACATCACACATTTCCAAAAAACATCCTGCTGTTTTCAATGAGGGAGCAAATGAGAAAATTACAGTGCAACAATTTCAAGTATTACTGAAAAAACATTTAACTTTTCACCCAGTGTTGCACTTTAATGAGTAAAAACATCCATGTACAGAGGTTGTAATGGTGCTTTCCATCTCTCTACAACTTTACAACACACTTTAACATGTCAGTACATTCTTCAAACCAAGCACCATCCATAGAAGCCGCACAGAGGTGAAAAACAAACATACCCACCCTCCCCTCTGTCCATCTGACGCCAGATGCTGTAGTGAAAAAGAGACTCCTCCTGGTGTTCAGCGCTGGTTAATAAAAATCAAACCTATACAGCAGCTTTACTGCTGTGCTTCACTCTCCCCACTCTCAAGGTGCAGTTTACAGCCACAGCAGGAAGCAGCTGTTTTCAAAAGCCACTGTGCACGACCTACTCAGCAGCAAACAGAGTCTAGCTGGTGAACACAGTTCAGCAGCTAAAGAGAGCAATGGACACAAACATGTATTGACAAGCTTGTCAAAGCTGATGTCAAACTCGCACCAAATCCTCTGCGTTCTGGAAAATGTATTGGAGACTGCGATACGTTTTAATATTCCAACATGTAAGACAGCACCACAGACCCACTCATTACGGACAGTGAACAATTCAGTCCTGACATTTTAGTAAAAATGATATGGAAATAGGCATACAAGTGTGGATGTAAAGCATCTGAATGTGATGCACAGTTAGCGAAATATGTCTTTACCTTTTGGACCTGCTGAGCCACTTTTAGCTGAAATTTGGTGGAAACATTATTGATAATAAGAAAACTAACACAAATCTCAGCTCCAGTAAGAAAGTAAATGCCAGGTTAACTGACATCAGATCAGTCAGTCTTCAGGCTACACTTTATTCTGTCCACCTCAGTGTGTCTGGTGACCCTCCTACATATAATCCTCCAAGCTCTGCCTCCAGTTCCTGCAGGTGGGTGGGGCTAAACACGTCAACTGTCTTTCCCAGCGTCCTCCACCAGGGGAGCCGGCTCGCCTGCAGCGTTGCATTGTGGGCGTCACGGGCATGAGCAGCGATGGGACCCGAGGGTGTCAGGAAGGATTCTGCATCCGTTACTGTGACAGCAGAAAGGGGCGGGGCATCTGAGGGGAAAGACATCACATATTCCCATGAATATAAATGCAAACTGTTAAATATGTGATTCAGCTCAAAGTACTGTACATCTCTGCAGGGCTCTGCTGCTGGCATCTTATGCAACAAACTTCCAAACCCCTCAACGCAGGATTCTCACATTACTGGCGTTTTGATTTTTTCTTAGGTGGACGAACACAACAGCCACCTTGCTGCAGCAGTGAGGAGAGGGAGCGCCGCTGCTGCTGTTATAATGAATACACAAAGTTACTTGTCACTGTCATCTGAATTAATGATGATTAAACTTTCTTCCGCTTGTTGCTACTACTTACTTTGTGACCATGAGAACAACAGAACCACAGCGAGATAAAACAATACAGGAGCTGATTTTACTACACTGAGTCTCACCACCTTTCCACTAACAGTGACAACACACAATCACCACGTGCTCCTAAGTCTGAGTGTCTGACCTGGAATAATCAACGGCAAAGATATCAGCTATACAGAAAAACTTGATATTCAAGTGATGGGATTAGACTGGGTGGAGAGCAGCAGCCTGTCGCATTAAAAAAAAGGATATAAAATAGTTGGAAAACACCAAATGCCACTCACAGTCTGAAAAGCACTCTCTAACCAAGAAAACTGCTTGCACGCAGATTTGTTGATGCAGACATGTCATATATGAAAGGACGACCCAGCACAAAGAGTCTCAGTGAGGTGCTGGGCCTCCACATTCCACCAGAACAGCTTCACCTTGGCAGTGACTCTCCAAGTCTCTGACCTCTCCAGGAGGGATGAACACTGTTCTTCCAACAGATGTTCCCTCATGTGGTGTTTTGATGATGTGGTGAAGACATTGTCTAACATGCCGCTCCAACATTTCCCATAGATGTTCAACTGGGCTGAGGCACATCATGATCATCTTCATCAGACCGCTCACATATTAAGACGTTGTCTAACATGCCGCTCCAACATTTCCCATAGATGTTCAACTGGGCTGAGGCACATCATGATCATCCTCATCAGACCGCTCACATATTCTGAGGTTTCCTTTCATTTGTCACTGTCTGTAGAACTGCATGCGCTGGATTCAATGAACCAAGTGTAATTTTACTGCTTGCAGAAGAAAGAAAGAAAGGAAAGAAGAGGACGAGTGTGTATGAGAGACCTCTGAGCATCTCCAGCTGTGTGCGTGTGTGTGCCAGCAGAGCTTCTCTCCTCTGCTCCTCCCTCCTCCGCTGCTCTCCTCTCTGCAGCTCTGTCAGCAGCAGCAGCTGCACCTCCTCATGGAGACGCTCACACTCCTCAGGAGACACACGGGATGACTGCAGGCAGACAAGAGGACCGGAGCACAGTTTGTCATTGGGGCCCAAAGCATCATGGGTAACAGTTCTGTCAGACAGCTGATAGATTGTTGAGCTGTACTGGAAGTAAGAATTAAAGTTACTGAGAGTTAACTGAGGCTCTTACAGGATGCACAGTGATGTATTCCTCCACCTGTCTCTTTAGCTCCACCCTCCGACTGTCTGTCAAACCCTTCTGACCAATCCAGAATTGCGTAAAGGGCGGGCGCTTCGCTGCTCGACATTTTTGCAGAAAGTGCCGCACCTGAAAAAGGCACAAGTCAAACATCACTCAGGTGTTTGTGTGCATGAGACTGTGCTGCTGTCTTTTTAAATCATGGAAATGAAACACTGCTGTTTCCTTTTGTTTTACAAACAATCCCTCTCCATTCACAATGATTATCTGATGGTGTCTCATCCCCACTTTTTCAAACCTAATTTCTTTTATTCAGGCTAATTTGTCAGTTGTGCAGGTAAAGGTGAGTGTCATGGACTACCGCTCTCTGCAGCACCCTGGCAGCCTGCTGCTGTGTCTGTGTGCGTCTCAGTGTGCGTTGCCGTGTGTCGTTGTAGCGTCGTCTCTCTCTGAAGCCTCTCCAGAAGCTCTGGATCACCACGGCTGCATGACGCTCACACTCCTGCAGGTACGACTGCACCTGGTCTGAGCACACACACACACAGCAGACAAAATTAACTCTACTCTTAGACTATAAGAAATGAAGGCAATAAAAACAGTGTATGCATATTCACCGGGTAGCAGAAGCTGCAGCAGATGTCTCTGCTTTTGGTGAAACTCCCTCCTCGCTCGCTGACGTCTCACACACACCTCAAACACAAGAGCAATACACAAAAACAGCGTTACATCATGTGACACAAAGAACGCACAATGATAGCAGTGTGAATGCAGCGCAGTTAAAGCTCCATCAGAACATCTGCACCTGTAGTTGCAGCTCTGCACATATAATGAGAGACTGAGGAGTCATCAGATTTGTCTGTGTGTATCAGCAGTGTCAGAAACTTATTCAGCCTACACTGCATTATCAGTGCCAGCTGAAATAGGTGAGAATACAACCAAGCCTCTTCTTTGTGTTGGACTGGGTCTTACCTGGTACCTCAGTTCCTCCTCCCACTGCTGCGCTTCCTTCTGGTGCTGCTGCTGCCTCCTCCGAGCCCTGACACACACGCGTGCACACACAGGTGCCACTACATCAGTCAGTATCCAGAGCGAAAAATGAACTGGTAGTGAACAAATTCAGACTTAGGGCTGAAACTAGTGGTTACTTTCATTGTTTCTTGATCAATCATGTTCTATTAACACCAGAAAACAACTAACAATATCAAATGACTAGTTTTGTCTGAACATTCCAAAATACTCACAAATATGAAATTCACTATGATGATAAAACCAAGAATATTTCAGATGAGAAGCATAAATAATAAAATGGTTAGATTTGATGCTAAAAAAATGACTTAAATCGGTTTTCAGTGCAGTGAACACACAGACATGAGCCTGACATCCACCTAACCAACAAGAAATAGAATAAAAGAATAAAGAATAAAAACTCCCAAAATGCTGTACTACTCCTTTGCAGCTAATTATGGTGAAGTGAGTATAGTGCAGTCACAGATCCAGCTACCTGTATCTCCTCTGCAGGGTGCTGACAGCTCTGTTGAGACTCTTCACCCTGCGTCTGGTCTGATATGACCTCCATGCTGCCTGGATCACACATGCTGCCCGCTCATGCTCAGTACCCACCTAGAAAGAGGAGGGGACAGAGGTCAACAGGGAGACAGAGGATACATCTCAATGCCCTCAACTCCATCCATGTTTTCCCCACTGGTGTCACTCCTCACTGGACTGGATCAACTTCTGGGTCACAGATCAAGGACATCCCAAGACTCTTACACTCTAAGGTGCAAAATTTGAGGAGCAAGGATACATGAGAGCATCGTTCACAGAAGTATCACTTGGTGACTGGATGCTTCAGATGAAGGATTAGAGGAAAGAATGTCTCACATCTCTAAAAACATGTTTCCTTGACTCCCCTCTCCTCACATTTTATGTAGGTGGGACTAAGACACAAGGAAAAGATGCAGCTACCTGGGAGTGACTTGTGCCTTTGTCAGATTGGATGAGTGTGATCAGCTGATCCACGTCCTTGTCAAAGCCATGTCCCCTCCAGTCTTTGTCCAGCAGGCTGTCCAGACCTGCAGAGACAGAGTCCAACATGCTGCAATGAGACAGTTTTCATCTACTCATATAATAAATATATCAATATGTTTGACCTCTGAAGCTAAGGAGCAGGGGATGGAGTCGGAGGCCCAGCTGACTGGACATGAGGAGGATCAGTCTGACAGAGGCCCCGCCCACCGCAGAATCAGAGCTGACAGCTAACTGGCCAACAGCCTCGTTAAGCAGCAAGAGGACAAAGTCATCACTCAAGCCAGAGAGGAAGTCCCTGCAGAGAAAGACAGGTCTTCAGTTTCTGCTTGCTTTGTTGGTGTGACGTAGAAAGATATTAGTTTGCAAAAACATGAAACAAAATAACGGATTGAAAAAACTGAAACTGTGATTGCAGTACAATCAGGTTATATATAGTGAATATTAAAGGAAATTATTACACATCATGTGTAAACTGTTATGTTCGTGTATTACCTGCTGGTCGTGCAGGACTGGATCCACAGCTGGACACAGATCAGAGAGACAGTGGAATCATCACACAGTTGGATCTGCTCATAATGAACAGAGCTGAGAACTGCAGAGACAGACAGGGAGTCTGTCAAGGAAGCTGTTACAACAAATCCCATCACCAAGCCAAAAGCAGCACAGTGTTAGTCTGTTTCTCAACGCTCTCTGACTTCCTGCCTTTGGCTCTCAGCTCCAAACCCACTGGTTCCTACTGAAGATGTATTTACAAAAGACTGGACAATCTCCTAACACAAACAGGAGGAAACTGTGCATTTATTGGAGACTATTTTCAGTGAAACACACATACTCTATGACAACCTGTCAAGCTTTGTGTAAAACAGGCACCCAGTGCTACCACTCATGAAAACCAAGGCATCAATCAATAGACAGTTGAATCAGTCTCAGTAAGCAGAGAGGTGGCTGACCCTGTGCGATGAGCTGTGTGTGAGTTCTGAGCAGCCAGCTGACTGAATCCATCACCTTCCTGAATAGAGACAGACACTAACAAAGGGAGAAAGAAATCTAGTTTGACAGAGTGACACTGAAAATTACACAAGGGGAAAAACGTTGTGGGTTATTAAAGACAAAACGGAAGGTTAACGTCTCACCTCTGCTTGCCTAGTCAGCTGACTGGCCAATGACAGGAGGCCATCCATGACTGATGGCAGGAAGAGCCTATGAAAGGCCTTTGACTGTTCACCAGGATCCACCCCAACACAACAGGAACTGGGCAGACAGACAGACAGACAGAAAGGTGTGTGGTCATCACCATGAATCCTCCTTATGAACCAAAAAATCATCAGTCTAGTGTACATCCAAAAAATGCAAATTCTAGCAACAAAGCAGCTTTTTTTGTTTGTGACTATTAACAAAAATATGCAAAAAATATTAGCCTGGTTTATACAGTACTTTATATGCATACAAATGAATTAAACTAAAGTACTGTACATAAAACCCCAAAACATATTTTTAAACATAAAAAAAAATCAAAGATAAAAAACGTTATTGCATGTTTAAGTACAAAAAATAATAATTTAAAACCTTTAAATAATTTCTGATAAACTTAGATATAATGAAATAATCTTATAAATTCCTGACAAACTTCAGTCAGTCTGAGGTGTACCTGGTGACCTGGGCAAGTGTGGCAGCAGCGCTCCAGTTGCCCCGCAGCCTTCTGGGATCCAGAGCGAGGATAAGGACACAGTGGTTCAGGACTCCGCTCTCATACAACTGAGACTTTACACGGGTCAACACGCTGCCATCTGTCTGTACTGCCGCCATGTTCAGACACTCTGACAGAGACACACAGACAAAATGATTAATCAGTTAATAGAGAAAATAATCAGCGGATAACAGGATAATGAAAATAATGGTTAGCTCCAGGCCTAGTGTAAAGCAGACAGACAGGTGTAATATTATCAATAGCAGGCGGACAAGTACATACACAAACACAATCTGGACTCAAATGGTCAGAAATAAATTCAGTGTAAGACTTTTTAATAACTTATATGGTCTTTCTGAACCAACACTTCTCAGGACCTGCAGAAAGCCAGGTTTTACTGTGCACAGTAAACAGACTGGTACCACACTGGTTGCCTCACTGTTCAAGCCGCTGTTGAGGAGGTTGATTTTCTGCTCCAGGTTCAGGCCTTCATTCTCCACCTGTCTCTTCAGCTCGGACACCAAATCCCTGTCCTTCTCCACCTGCTCCATCCTGACTGGAACTGCCTGGTAGTTCAAGAAAACAAACACCCACATCAAAATCCATATAAAAAGGCATTATACCAAACTTTGCAACCTGTATTTCATCTAAAGCTGTAGTGCCACTGTGGGTGTTTTTACCACACTGCGTTTTTGCAGCTTTTATTAGAAAATATAATAGCTAAGTTAGCAGTGTTGTTGTTGTATCTGTACTGACACCTCACACGTTAATATTTGGTCTATACTTTGTGAGTTTTTATTTCTTATAACGGGTCACAAATTTAGGTGTAATGGTATCATTTTGTCAGCAGCGTATGTGCTTTATTTGTCGTCCTGACAAGTAAATAATATTACCTTACCTACACAGTCCTGTTAGTCCGTTAAACAGCCCTTCTTGCTCCTCAGGTTTATTGGCGAATGGCAAACAACAAAATTGTGCACTACCGCCACCAACTGGTAAGGCGTGTAGGTCCAGAGTCTAGTTTTCTTCTTCTTTTTTTTTAATAAATAGATTATATTCTCTCAAATAGCCTAGTTGTTCTAACATTTTTATTTGTCCCTTCTTTGTTTCCATATTTCTGACAGTGTAACATGACGTGTTCTGGTGTCTCTTCTTTCCCACAATATTCACATTCGTCTGTATTATACTATTAAGCCCACTATGTCCAAATCTCAGTCTTGAGAAGTACAGGAAGAAGCAGAACAGATGAGACAGTAGTATCATCTCTCACACTCTCCTTTGAATCCCATAAAACCAGTCATTTTCTTACTTCTTATCACTGTTTCCGCCACTTCTCATTCAGCCTGTTTAATACTCTTGATTTCTGCGATACTGATTTAGAAATGCGAAAGCGCAACAAAAATACGTCTGCTAGCTAACCGCTAGCAGCTAAGCATGCTTTTTGTAAGCTTCAAAGAGTCAATAAAATGCACGTCAGATAGAAGCAAGTACATAATACAATACATTAACACTGACAATATTGAACAAGTAAAAAATAATAATTGAAAGATTCAAGAATAAACACGAAACACAGCTGAGCATGCTGACAATCATGTTAAATATTACGTCATGACACCACGACCATACGATATTGCGTCATAACGATGCGACGATGCACACCCCTTTGCAAGAACCAAAGTCTATTGTTCCATTCTAATGGGGTTAAATAACATGAAATACAATTATGAAATACAAGTATGTGTTTCCAAAGCAAACAAAAATATAATACGAAGAATAAATTGATTTAAATGTACTGTAGCTCAAAGGGAATACGAAAATTTGGCAAATTGTTGGTAACCTATTAAAAACAGTTAACTGAAAAAGGAACTCAAAGTAGTACTAAAAGGTGATAGCTAAAATGCCAAGAATACCACCTCCTGGTTAAGTACAATTTATAAAGTTAATACGTTGTAATTATTGGCTTTATTGGTGGTTAATATAATATATAAAGACTTTCCCATTCAATTCAATGGAAACGTATTCAAAAATTTGACTGGTAGTGTACAAACTGATTATAACACATACAAGTGCAGATTTATTTATTAACTTTAAAGTTTGACTTATAGGCCTGCCAAACTAGGCTAGTAAACTTAAACGTTCTTGTGACATTTTGAAGCTGAGGACTTCACATTAAGACTATTTTAATCTAAGGTTTTGGTATTAACACGGACTGTGTTTCTAATCAGTATTAATACAGTTATAAACGGCGAAATGATATTTGTAAATTGTTAAAGTTTTACGATTACATATCAAATCTGCAGCTGTAAATACTAATATAATACGAAGGCCTTATTAAAGTCTTGTGTCTGTGCAGCTGTCTTCAGGAGTTGGTGTGTTGTGGCTGCTGACAGCTGCTCTGACCTGTGGGTGGCGCTGTAGCTTCAGCTGCAGCAGCTTCATTACTTCAGCTCTGCATGTTTTCACTTAAACAAAGCTCACAATGTTCAACTTTTCTTTTACTTAAACTTTGACTATATTTTATCTCACACAATTTATATTTCAAATGTATTATATAATTTAACATGTATATAAGTCTGTTTATCGTCATTTATTTATTTGTTCTGGCCATTTAATACACTTTGTGCTCTGAATGTCTGTGCAGATTCAATGTCATCCAGGTCATAGTAAACTGAAAAAACTGAATATACTTTTGCTTTCGTAACACTGTAAGCATGTCTTGTGAACACGTGTTGCATCTCTTTGAATCAAATTTACTATATTTAATTGTACTGTATGTTAGTATGTCATTCTTTCTTATTCTGAAACTTGATAGTGTACACCATTAAATGCTTACTCTCATTATTCTAATGTCAGTGTGTCTGTTAATAAAAAAATTCCATGCGAAATTACAATATAATATATAACATGACTAAAAGCATAGTTTAACATTACATAAAATAATATTTTAGGGCATAACATGAAATAACAATAATGGCATTGTATAACATGTTTTATGTTAAACAAATATAAAATATAAGCTAATATAACAGAGGAGAGTAGAACTGCAGTAGAATAAGTATAACGCTGCTCTCAGCTGAACTTGTCAGGGAACTGTACCAACAGTAACGTTAACGTTATAGTAACGAGAGGAGGCGGGGGCCGTGTGTGCATGTATGTGTGTGGTAGTTGATGCAGCAGCAGCTGCAACCCTCGTGCACATTGCTCTCTTCTGCCTGGTGCACCTGCGTGCGGGAGTACACACCGACCGACCGACTGACCGTCTGCTGCCTGGACCGGCGAGTCGAGAGGGGTTCAGAGGCGCACGGTAACGGTATCTGCGGTCAGTAACGGTGAAAGTACCAGTAACGGTGACGTGATGTGATGTAATGCGCGCGGGATCACAGTAACGTAAGCACAGCAGCAGCAGCGGAGGAGGAGGACCGTCGAGGCTGAGCCGAGGAGGATGCAGCAGTGATCGGGACTGGGAGGAGGGAAACACAACGTCCATCGGTGAGACCGGTGGGAACCTGGACCGATCCGATCTGATGTAAAACCGCAGGGATGCACGGGTAGGCAGGGAGGAGGCGCGAGGAGCGGAGCAACCGAACGGTACATAACGGAGGACAGAGCGCGAGGAGGAGGAGGAGGGAGGCGGAGGAGCAGCGCGAGGAGGAGGGAGGATGAATCCGGCGGATGGAGGAGGAGAAGCGGGCCCGGACGGTCTGGCGTCGGCAGGTAGGGTGGGTGTGTGTCCTTGTGTGTGTGTCTGGTGTGTGTAGTGGGACCTGCTGTCGCCATGATGCCTCCACATCCGCCCATTGACTTAGAAAATGTGTATGTTTTTGTGTGTGTGCGCGCGCGCGTGGGCTATATGCTATGCTATGAATGTATGAGCGTGTGTGTGTCAGTATCCCTCTGTCCAATGGCACTGGTGTGTGTGTGTGTGTGTGTGTGTTTGGGCTGGAGGGTCCTACCGAGGAGGATTGTGGGAAGGCCTGCTTGGTTGTTAAACGTGTGGGTGATAATGATACAGTGTTTTCAAATTAAACAGATTTATTTATTCCCGTGTAGTATCATTAGTAGTATTTATACCACTACTACAGAAAATACTGGCGTCTGATTGGCCGACAACTGTCAATTAAATCGTTTGAATCGTTGTATTTTATGGCTGAGGTGATATATTAACCTGCAGGTAACCATAGCAACAGCAGTTACCTGATAACTGGTGAAACCAAACTAACCAAATCCAGATTTCTTTAAACAATTACAAATAAGGGACAATTACATAAAAGAGGTGAAAGCTAGAGCTGCAACAATTAATCGGTTAATTGATTGATGGAAATTTGATTTGCAGCTCCAGATGGAGGCAGATGACAGGAAACTCCTGAATAAATGAGTGGACATAAAAAATGCAGGGATCACTGGTTAATCTGCTGATTATTTGATTGATATCAAGAATGTCAAACAGTGAGAAGTGGAGGTGGTGTTAGTAGGTTAGGCTGTTGGCCCAACCAAACAGGAAGTCTGAAGACTAGACACACACTTTTCACTGTTTTCTTTCAGACCAAACATTTAATGGAGAAAATATGCAGATTAAACAACACTGACAATAATGGTTAATTGCAGCCCTAGAAAACACTGAAGCCTTTTGGAAATTAAAATATCACCTGCAGTTATTTTAATACTTCATCAATAAATGGCTCTACAGTGAGTCGAGTCTGCAGTTATAAATAATAGCATAATAAAAAGGTCTATTAAACATCTACAGTGTTCAAAACCAACACCGTCTGATATGGAGATGGAAAATGTCAGCAATTATTAATCGGTTAACTGAGAAAACGATCCACAGATTAATCGATACTGAAATAATGATTAATATTTAAGACTTTTGGTCATTAAATTTAAGAACTTTTCATTCATTCTAAGGGGTTTTTTAAGAGGACATTAATGTTTTTTAAAGACTTTTCAAGACCTGTGCATACGCAGCTGGTCAAGTGACCAACACATTGACATGTTTTAGTTCGGACCAGCCCCGAAGCCGCAACACAAACATGGTCAAAATAAACGAGAATCCAAACTAAATATTAAAATCCCAGAAATCTGTATGACACTAGCACAGCTCACAAGTTTAGAGAAAGGCCAGCAGGAAGAACATCACTCATCTCAACAGCAGACACCCTGTTGGAGGATCTGTGGAGGCCAAACCAGACTCATGCTTTCTAGAGCTTCTGGGACAGTTACACGACATTATGGGATACACCACTGCAAACAAAGGCGCTGAGAGGCACCAGTGAAAGACTGAGGGGGCTGAAGGACCCGACCTAACAAAGTGTAGCAGCAGAACATCTACAACATGAACAAGAGCACCGGCTGCATGTTGTCACCGTCCTCTTGTCAGAGTTAAGCCTTTTGGAACACAGTGATTTAAATACAGAGTAAGTGGAAATGAAAATGTACTTACTCTTTGTTCTGTGTTTTCACATTCCAGATCTGAAACCCCAATAAAAACAAAGCATTCATAAACCAACTTACCCACAGTTTAAACTGGTTGCAAACATGAAAGACAGTTTAGTCACAGCCTGTCTCTTTTTAATCTGGAGAGGACCCATGATATAAGAGCCATAACCACGTGCACTCCCAGCCTGGATTATCAGCCCGGCGAAGTGGGCTCCAAAATAAAAGCTTTATTTTAACTGTGCACCAAATACCTAGGAGTAATTTTAAATACAGGCAAACTTGTTATGTAATATGCACTAAGCAGCACAACACCATGATAACGGTGGGACTGCTGTCGAGGCTGTGGCTCAGGGGTTAGAGGTGGCTGGCCACAAATGAAGGATGCAGCTCTGGCAAGTGAATGTAACCTAATGTTCTTAGGTTAAGGCTGCACCTGTCAGACTGACCTCAGACCAGACGTCATTAAGCTGATGGCACTTATCAAACAGAATTTCTGTTTCTGCCATCAGTCATGGGATAAAACCTTGGTAAAATCTAGCACTGTGTAGTTAATATTATGCTTACATGCTGTATAGTCTTCATACAACCAACCTGCAACACCTCAGGAAGCGTAAAGCAGCTTTCACTGTGAAACAAGGGCAGGGCCTTGACTACAAAATCAACTAGAGAAATTTAACAGTAAAACAGCAGATTGGGTTTAATTGCGAAGCAGCTTTTGCATTCTTAAGGTCTTTTCAGAGTGAATAAATGATACAAAAACAGGGATTTTTTTTCAGAGACGATTTAAATGCACCACATATATTGGCACCAAAGGCAACCTGAATATGGAATGTGACGTTTTAAAAGGTCGCACTACAAAAGTCCACATCAAGTGATGATGACTTGCAGGTGCTTGATAGGACATTGGTTTGAAAATTACCATTGGTTTGTGAAAAACAAAAAAATTTGCCTCCAGAGTGAAAAGACCTTTACTCTGAAAATTTGGACAAGTAAATTATAATCCTTAAAATGAGCTTATGACCTAGTCTGTTACTTTATCTATAAATTTCTTGTTTGTTTTAAATCTCGACTCGATTAATGTTGATTTTCAAACATAACTAGAAGAAAAGTGGGGTAGGGCTATCAAGGTAGTCGGCCTCCTCGATATCAATAATGACACGAGCAGGAAACATAAATAATCAGTCAGCTCTGAAGCATTTCTGAGAGGCTGACATTTTGGAGCTTCAGTGGACACTGTGGTGAAATGTATTCATTATTTTGTGTTGTATAATCAGTGTGATGAGTCCTGACAGACTGACAGCACATTTCTCTGAAGGCCATTCTTCTGCTCTGCACAGCAGCTATTTCAGGCTTTAGACCGACTCAGTGTGTTTTAGTGGTGTGGGGCAGGTTTTTCCAAATGGAAACCCCCTTCTCCTCCTCTCTGCTGTCGCTGGTGTGGACTCACCTTGACTGACAGATGGTCTGGCGTCAGCCTGACAGACAGCTGATCGAGGATCAGTCACGTTCCTAAGTGGGGTTTCTGTAATAGCCAGCATGGAGCAGTGTGTGTGAACAGACAGTGTCACAGTGTTTACATTGCGATGGACCACAAACACCCAGCACTAACTCATCAGTGTCTGCAGCTCTCAGACCTGCTATACATTCAGATGAGCTCTGCTCTAACTCCTCTAACCTGCTGGGATTCACACGCTCTCTAATTACAGAGAAAACAGGCTAAAAACCTTTTTCCTTCTTTGGTAGTTCACACAGGAAATACAGTGTGAAGCTGAACGCAGCTATCCTCACATTTTTATTGACGATCTGTCAGTCGTAACACACAGAGATAAAGCCTCTGCACAGATTACACATCAGGCTGTTGCCTCTGTGGGTGAAATGGAGAATCAGTGTTGACAGCCAGGATTTTGGTGAGTCACCAACCAAACTCTGTACAATTTTCTGGATATTTTAACAAATTCACAAAATGTTCCATTTATTTAAACTGTTCACCCATTTTACAGCTTAAATGTCTAAATTCCCTCTCGGGAATGGGTCCTATATACCAATTATCGAAGTTAGTGTTTTTGCATAAAGGCAATTTCCTGTTAAAATATTGCCACATGGGTTCTGTAGCATGTGTGCAGTAGTAGAATGTGTGCTCTGCGTGGAACTGCAACAAAATGATCTGAAACACAGGTGTTAAATGCGCCGCAGCTCCACCTTGCCCCACTTTGGTACAACCAATCAGAAGCCGAACTGTGCGTTGAAGAAAATAAATAAACCAGACCTACCCTCAAACACAGTGCACGTGAGATGTTAGCCTTCTGTCCGCTCCTGCAGTCTGCACTGACTCTGACAGGGTCGTGGATTGTGTCCAAGCTCTGCAAGACAAACAAGAGGAGTTTCCTGTGTGCGGTACTCCAAACGTTTAAATGCAGTATTAACATTGGCTGCAACATCCCATGCTTTAGTTAGCAGTGCTACATGAAATGCTCACAGAGATATTAGAAAGCGCATATAAGAGAGAAAACCTTACATGAGACATGCTCCAAAACCAGCAGCGCATTAAGTTACAGCTCTTCCTGCCTGTAACCATCAGCATCTCAGAGCGGTTTTCCATCACTCAGAGTCATTATATTAATGTTTTGGGTGGATGGAGCAGCTGCATGTGATGCCTGATGGGCCTATAAAAGTATATGTAACATTGGGTAGCAGCTCTTCTGCTTACTGTTTGTCCTCAACATCAGTTTTACCACCAAAGTATCTGCAAATGCTGCAAAGGGAAATCCAAGCTGCCAACACTTCATCCATCACAGGAACGAGATCCGTTTCAGTTGCATCAGTTCCCAGAGACTACAAGAGACATTTCAATCACATGGATGTCTGGCTGTCTGCACAGTGTTTCCCTGTGGGTGTATACTACTATGGAAGGAGAGGGGAAGTCTATAAAGGAATCAATAAGTAAAGGGGTTTTTCACACACACTTCACCTGCTGTAAAACCGTTCTGTCATGTAACAGCCAAATAGAAACCGCTAGGAAAGGAGAAGAGGGAGGGGATAATATGAAACCACTGAACTGGGAACACTGTGGCTAAATGGTTTGCTTCTGGTTTACCAGGAGACGCCATTAATAGTCATTTTCTCACTTCTCCATGTTTACAGTTGTATCTATCAGTGTGTCCAAACATGCTGGAGATGTTGTCAAACTTGGCGTGAGGAGCCAAAGAAATTCTGACACGCCAGTTTTTGTTTTTTTTTGCACATTTTGAGGCGCCTGAATGCTGTGTTGGCCACAGTCCACTGTGACACAGCACCCAGGATAAACTTTTGAATCTGGAGCTCATTGCTGGGTTTTTCTGAGCTGATACTGTGTAGTCTGAGTCCAGGAAATAATTTCTGAGGGGACCTTTATGGAAGCTGCCTTGTTAGTGTGGCCGGACGTGACCAGTGTATCTGTAGATGTTTGTAGTCAGTGGTCTGCCACAGTTGATGATCCATCTGGAGCCAAACCATCAGTCTAGATTAAACAGACACTCAGTCTGGGTCAGTCCAGTAAGAAAAAAGGATTCAAGGACACAAATGAAGTAGGAGGAGGACACTGAGGAGGCAGCCTGGGCTCGATGAGTGTGAGCGTTCCATCTCTCTTCATCTTCTTCCTGTGTTCAGCGTCTCTCTCTCTCTCTCTCTCTCTCTCTCTCTCTCTCAGGGATATCACTGCTCGCCGAGCTGCTAATGTGAGGCGTTTAATGCCCTCTGTGTGTGTGGGTGTGTTGGATTAGCCTTCTCCCGCTGTGCAGGATGATCGGACACACATGGGAGTCCTGTGTGTGTGTCTGCAACACACACTCACACACACACTGAGCTGCAGGAGTCAGCCGAAATGCCTGTCTGCTCCTCGCTCATTTTAGTGGATGGGTGGAGACAGACGCTGGTTACTTAGTCATTATTGTAACTTTTTAAAGCATAACATCCTGAAAAGGAGGGACTGAGAAGTGATGAGCGACATTAACACCAGCTAGGAAGTGCTATGACATTATGATCTGAGGTGCTGTGTGGTTCGACCTGAGCACATTAAGCTAAGGTTTGGTTTTTATTCATGAGCCACTTGCACCATTCTGATAGACACAAAGAGCTAGGGCTGCAACTGCTGCAATTTTTCTATAGTTATTTCTTACTTATCACTCTCTCCCTACTTGTTTAGTCTTGGAAATCATTTTCCCAGAACCAGGAACGATATCATCAAAATACGTCTTTTGATCAACCAACTAGAGCTGCATTGGTTTGTCGATTAAACTGCACATTGGGCCAGTTTTAGCCCACGATTACTGGGTTTTGTGATGATGTATATGCTAAAGAGTGGCATAAGTATTTGCAGTCCTATTTGTGGCAAACAAACAGTATGCGGTTAGATTTTTCAATTTAACTGAGCTGCCCCACAGTCTTTGTGTGACCTCTGAGGTTTGGAATCAGTGAAATAAAACTGAAAGTGAGGGTGCCTGAAATGTTGGTAATAATCCCTCATTATACAGAGAAGCTGCGTGTAATTCAGGGCCATGGTTTTAGAAATACTAAGGCTGAGAGTGAAGCGTCCTGCAGCAGATCCCCACCAGCTGAAAGGCTTCTCTCCATCTCTTAGGTTCAGGTAAAGCAGAGGGTGTTCGGGCAGTTGACGTCCTGACTGTGCTTAGAGAGAAAGTGGCCTTTGTGTCAGGTAACACACACAAACACTGCTGCAGCTTTAGCCCGGTTTGATCCTAATGGGACCCAGTTTAACTGCCTGTGCTCCAGGTGGACGCGACAAACGAGGAGGACCAATCCTGACCTTCCCTGCCAGGACCAATCATGATCGAATAAAACAGGAAGACCTGAGTCGACTGGTCACTTACCTGTCGACCATACCCAGGTACTCTCTGTCTCCCTCTCAGTGTGGTCTTTGGACTAACGCTGTAGTAACAGCCAGGTGTAGAGGTCAATTAGGGTTGCATTACTGTCTCTGCCTGTCTGTCTGACAGCGAGGACGTACGTGCTCGTGGCTTCACCGTGGTGGTGGACATGCGCGGCAGCAAGTGGGACAGCGTGAAGCCGGTGCTGCGGACTCTGCAGGAGTCGTTCTCCTCCAGCATCCACACAGCGCTGCTCATCAAACCAGACACCTTCTGGCAGAAGCACAAGACCAACCTGGGCAGTGCCAAGCTCAGCTTTGAGGTACTACTGCAGTACTACTACTGATAAATGATGTGCTCCTGATAACTGCAGTACTGCTACTGAAAAACTAAGCTCTGCTGCTGATAATTTTAATACTACTATGGCAAACAAGGTACTTCCAGATACACTGTTCCATAAACACCAGATCCAAACTGTGCAGCAACCTCAGCTGTGAGGTTCTGCTGCTGATGTTTATGGACTAATACTGATCAGTACAGCACAGTACTACTAGGGCTGCTGACAGTTTAAGAACTAATAACATGAATACTCTTACTGATAACTCTGACACTGCTACTACGAATTGAAGTGGTGCTGCTGCTAACTGAAGTACTACTACTGCTAATTAAAGTATAACAACCTGAAATACTACTGCGGCTCAGTGAGGACCTCAGAAGTACTCCCGACTGGAGTTTCCTTTCAGAACTAGTGCTTCTAACTGAAGTACTACTAACACCTGAAGTACTATGCTATATAATAATAGTAACTGAAGTACTGCTACTGCCTTCTACAGTTAATCTAACAGGTTCTGTTGCAGTACAATAAGCAGACTTGTGCAGAAGTAGAGTTTTCTTGCATGTAGAGTAACTTGCAGTAAGCCCTTTCTCTCTGTTGGCCTCCAGACAAGCCTAGTGTCAGTAGAGGGTCTGTCCCGGCTTGTCGACCCCTCCCAGCTGACCTCTGACCTCGGTGGCTCGTTGGAATATGACCACGTGGAGTGGACCGAGCTGCGTCTGGGTCTGGAGGAGTTCTCAGGGGCCGCCGCACAGCTGTTGGCCCAGCTGGAGCAGCTGGAGGCCGGACTGAACCGCATCCCAGAGCCCCAGGACGTTGACGAGGCCCGCAAGTGAGGGGGAGGCTCAGTCAGACTCATTAACATTACATTAATTGTTGTATTTTAGAGTCATTTGGTGAAGATTTTTTTTCCATCTCCAGACTTCTTGAGGAACACGGTCGTCTCCGCAACACCATCGCCACAGCGCCAGTTGACGCCCTTGACCGGGAGGGGCGGAGTTTGCTTCAGCGGATGCGCTTGGGCCCCTCACATGGTGACGTCTGCAATGAAAGTGGTGGGGGTAGCCACGGCAGCTGGCTGTCAGGCGGGGCGGACTTCCAGAGTGTGGCCCCAAAGGGTTCATCTCTGCTTGACCGGCTGGGGGGCGCCCGGCCCGGCTGCAGGCAGCTCGCAGCCACCTGTTGCAGAGCTGGGGTGACAAAAAGCTCCACCTGGATCAGGCGCTGCAGCTGCACCTGTTTGAACAGGACGCGACCAAGGTGAGGGGG
This sequence comes from Monopterus albus, assembly GCF_001952655.1. Taxonomy (NCBI): domain Eukaryota; kingdom Metazoa; phylum Chordata; class Actinopteri; order Synbranchiformes; family Synbranchidae; genus Monopterus; species Monopterus albus. The sequence continues at coordinate 729,928 of NW_018127896.1, read as the reverse complement.
GGAGTCTTTAAGTGCACCTGTACACAGAGGATACAGCTGTCAGGTAGGTGGAGTGTAGCTAGGGTGGAGAAAAGGAAGAGCTTAACATGTTGGTAAACAGGTTGAGCCTTGACAGCATTCACCTGTTCACTCAACCCAATGTCTGCGTGTTAAGTACAGGGGTTGAACCAGGATGTGGTTAGCCTAGCTTAGCATAAAGATCAAAAACCGGGGGAAACTGCTAGCCTTGCTCTTTCCCAAGTTCACAAATACACTCACTGGGTAACACACTAACAAATGTAAAGACAACTGGTTGAGGCTACACAAAGTCCAGACCCTCTAACCTGTCTAGCTCATTGTTTCCGCCCTGTCTCTGTCTCAGATGTCAGAGTGGATCGCTCACAGTAAGGAGCTGTTCATGCAGGGTCTGGCGGAGGTTGGCCAGAACCACCAGCATGCCCTTGACCTCCAGACACAACACCAGCACTTCACCGCCAACTGCATGGTCAGTCTTGTGTGTACTTCTCTTTGTTTGGTGTAAACAACTTATTTAACAAATCCTGAATAAAGTCTCTTTGTTGGCGTCTGTGCAGAATGGCAGCGTGAATGTGGACAGCGTGGTCACTGTTGCGGCGAGGCTTGCTGAGGCCGGTCACTACGGGGCGGAGCGAATCGCCAAGGTGTCGTCACGATTACAAGAAGACTGGAAGTCCCTGACGACGGCGCTAGAGGAGCGTAGCAACACACTGGCCATGGCAACTGGATTCCACCAGGGAGCAGAGCAGGTGTTTAATACTACTGTCATCCGAAAAACACCTGTATACATACCCGTTTGTCTACCCGCCTTTTATCTGTCTCACTGCCTATGTATCTACCTGTCCTCGTACCTGTCTCACTACCTTTTATCTGTCATTGCTGGTGTACATGTTGTCTACCTGACTGTTTACCTGTCAGTGTCTAGCTCTTTACCTGCCAACATGCACTTATATTTTATCTGTCTACATACCTGTCTGCCTGTCTCCTCCTGTCTGTCTACCTGCTTGATTCCTCATCTAGGTGTACCTGTTTTACCTGTGGACATGTATTTTAATCAGTCAGTGTCAACCTCTCTCATCGCCTACTATCTAACCTTTTACATCTTTCTACCTTACCTGTGTTCTTGTCTACCTGCTCATTATCCTGTCCCTTCCACCTGTCTGTCTGTTCAGTTCCTGCTCAGGGTGGAGGGTTGGGTTCAGGCCTGCTCTGAGGGGTCATTGCCGTCAGTGACAGCAGAGCTGGAAGCTGCGATAAAGAAACACCAGGAGCTGAACGAGGAGATCTCCGCTAACTACACACAGGTACCTGTCTATCCACACACCTGTCTGTCTGAATGGACACCTCTCTGTCTACGTAAAACCTGTCTGTCTGAATGGACACCTCTCTGTCTACATAAAACCTGTCTGTCTGTTTGAACACTTGCCTGTCTGGCGGTCTCCCCACCTGTCTACCTGCAGGTCAGTGAGAGTGGTAAAGCCTTACTGGACGTCCTCCAGCGTTGCCCAACAACCGACTCTGACGACTCAGTGACCAAACCTGACTTCACTGCCACCACACATGGCATCATGGGAGTTCTTCACCAGGTCATGCAGGTACAACTCACTGTAACCTGTCTCACGTTCATCGATATAGCGGTGTATGTCACAGGCAGACATACAGGTAGACTGATATGACTTTTTTTTCCGCAGGGTCATCATGAGGTAGAGGCGGCGTGGCAGCACCGTAAGCTCCGCCTCCACCAGCGCCTGCAGCTGTGTGTGTTTCAACAGGATGTCAGACAGGTACGATCAAAAGCCAGTGCTCAGATCCAGATCCAGAATTAAGAGATTTAGGTCCAGACTCCCATTTGGTTTCAGTGATTCTGATTTTATGGAAGCCCAAATCAGACAAAAAAAAATTAAAAATACACAATGTAAATGAACACACCCATGGTAAATCTTCCATTGTCTTTATTTTAACTTCATACCTCATAATATGGACATTTTGATTTTGACTTTATCATCATTTTAACATCTTCATACTATTTACTTGTGTCAACTTGTGCTGACTCAGTATGACACAATTCAGACTTTCCAAACGTTGTGATGAGTCATTGTTGTGGCAAATTGCTACTCCCTAATTCTGACTCTGTAATTCATATTTGACACAGTAAGTAATAGTAAGTAATCATTTTTATTTATCAAGTCAAAAATTCAACTTGGCATCTTATACAGTGCCTTGCGAAAGTATTCGGCCCCCTTGAACTTTGCGACCTTTTGCCACATTTCAGGCTTCAAACATAAAGATATAAAACTGTAATTTTTTGTGAAGAATCAACAACAAGTGGGACACAATCATGAAGTGGAACGAAATTTATTGGATATTTCAAACTTTTTTAACAAATAAAAAACTGAAAAATTGGGCATGCAAAATTATTCAGCCCC
>NW_018127896.1:711279-726492 GCF_001952655.1 Monopterus albus | reverse complement strand
ATTACACTTTTATATCTTTATGTTTGAAGCCTGAAATGTGGCAAAAGGTCGCAAAGTTCAAGGGGGCCGAATACTTTCGCAAGGCACTGTAATTTTGGCTTAATATCTCTTAATATTTTGATGTATTACATTAAATAAACACATGACATCTCATAAGTATTTCACAATTTTTATTTAAGGAACTGTATTTTTTTCCTCGGTCTGATCCTTGTTTTAAATCTTATCTCATAATTTTGACACAAATCAAAAATCTTAGTCAATTTTTAGTATTTGTAATTTGGCCTAGTGTCTCATTTTTGACTTCAAAACTCATATTTTGCGTATTTTCACAATTATTTTGACTTATTTCTCACATTTTGTACTTCAAATAATTTAGACTAATAATTTAGACTTACAGTTTCAGTTTTGTCTTAATATTTCACATTTAGACTTTTTATTTATTTGCTTTTGTTAACTTATTTTAAATTACAATTCTGATTTTATAATTGTGACTCTATAGCTCATATTTTGCATTTGCTAAGTTGTAATTTAGACTTATTTTCTCTGAATTCTGACTTCATCAATCAGAATTTTGACTTACTATGAGTAGTTTTTATGTTGACTTTTGATGCATTTCTTGGCATAAACAGGCTTCCATAAGATCCAGGGTCAGGGTCAGATTTTCTCACTGTCTCTCCTTTCCTGTCAATCCCTCAGGTGTTGGACTGGGTGGAGCAGCATGGGGAGGTTTTTCTGAACAAACATAGCGGAGTGGGGAAGTCTCTGCACCGAGCACGAGCGCTGCAGAAACGCCACGACGACTTCCAGCAGGTTGCACAGGTAAAACATAAACTACACTTAGACCTGGATTAACTAAAGCTACTTTCACATCACCCCAGACCTGGTGTGTCCACAGCAGTGTGAACAGACCAGACCAGATGTCCTTAGATCAGATCTGGGCCACCTGCGTATGGGCTCCTAGATCCGATGCCTCTCCGACCTCTGACTGTGTGGGCGCTGTCAGAACGGTCAGATCAGAATCCATGTGGTTGTTCTAATGTTTCCTCCTCTACACATACGGCCTGTTGTCATCATTCGACGTCAGCCCCTCAAAGACCGGTAACAATAAACATGGAGGAGAGCGATGCCAACGACGGGGTCAGTGGAGAGACCAGGACATTTCAAATGTGTTGGACATTCATGGAGAAGCATCTGTGCATGTGTGGCAGTTTAGAAGCTCAGCGGTGTTCACACTGGAGCCGGATACATGGCATTGGCACACACGGACGGGAAGCAGCAACACACACAGATCAGAGCTGAGTGTTAAGGCCTGAGAGGAGGACGGAGCCTAAACACCACTAACTGTTCTGGGTTAGGATCAAATACAACAGAACATCATCTAACACTGATTAACACTGAGTACTGATTAAAGTACTAACTGACTGAGCCAAATGACAGCACTCATAACGTCTTTATCTTTGTGTGTGTCAGAACACTTACACTAATGCAGAGAAGCTTCTGGAAGCGGCAGATCAGCTGGCTCATTCTGGAGAGTGTGAGGAGGAGGAGATCTACCAGGCAGCGAGAGACCTGGAGCTTCGCATGCAGGTAACTGACAGACAGAGGAAATGACTGAATTAGCAATTTACACATTTATTTATTTTTTTTCTTATTTGGTCAGAATGGCTCATTGCATATAGGAAACTAACTTGTAAACATGTAAAACAGACTATCAACAGTCAGACTCTACTGCAAGACTTTTACTCTGAAAAGCAGCTACAGGAACTGTTGAGTTTGCATTAAGAGTTTACGACTGAATCTTGTCTCATTATTTTCTTTTTAAATAAGTTAACAAGCTGTGCATTAAATGAATAATTATTGAGGTTACGGTTGAAGGTGTACCGGCTGCATTTTATTCAAAGGTGTTCCTAATATTTTGAAAGTCCTGTAATGGGAGGTCAAAAATGTAGAGTATTGGATTACATTTAATTGCAGAAATGCTTTGTGTGTGACTTTCATGTCTTTTTTTTTTTTTTTTACAGTTTGCAATCCTTTCTGCTAGTTTCACTTTACTGTTACATACTTTTGCTTTAGCCTATTTAGATTTTTAGGCTCATATCTGGAGAGAAGAGCAGGCGATGTGTTAAGTATCATGTGGTGCTGTGTTGTCAATGTGTTTGCAGGCGTTTATCCAGCGGGTTGAGCAGAGGAAACTGCTGCTGGACCTCGCTGTGTCTTTCTACACACACACCAAGGAGGTACCATACACAATGATATACTGTACATAACAATATATCAGTATATCATTACAGTGTAACTATGAAACCACTTAATGTAATTTGGTTTGTTTTTAGCCGAAGCCTAAAGAGAATCAAGCCAATTAATGCAAAAACAGAAATGTCTGACTTAGGATAATGAAAGCCAACCAACTACAAGAAAAGTTTTAACAGTTACTGTCTCCTCTTCTCCTCCTCCGATTCATCTTCCTCGTCAATTTTTTATCCTCTTTCACCTCCTGCTCATCCTTGTTTCTCCTCCTTGACTATTCCTTCCATTCCTCTCCTTCTTCCTCTTCATTTTCTGCTCCTTCGTTGTGATTTATCCTCCTTTCTCACTCTCCTTTCTCTTCATCCTGCTCCTCTCCTTTCCTCTCATCCTCCCTTCCTCATCTCCTCTTCTTCTCTTGTTTGTTGTCCTCTTCCTCCACATCCTCTCCTCCCCCTCTCCAGCTCTCAGTGTGGATGGAGGGCCTCCAGAAGCAGCTCTCCTCAGACCTCTGTGTTTTTCCAGACACCGTGGAGGCTCTGCAGACACGTATCAGTCAACAGCAGCAACAACAGGCCAACACACAGGTACCAGCCTAACTTTGACCCCAGTCCTCTGACCTGACCCCATCATAACAACCTAACACCTCCCCAACCTCTGACCCCTCACCTCTAACCCTCACACTAACCCGAGCTCTAACACTGACCCACAGGAAGCTGCGATGAGTGTCATCCGGGAAGGAGAAGACCTCATCCTGCAACTCAGGTACACAACACAGAGTGTGGGTGTGTTTGATTCATGGCTCACTGTTGCATGGTTAGCCTGGATATGACTTCTGTGGGTGTGCTTGTTTCACTCACCAGGGTAGCTCAGAGATTTGTGCCCACGTCTATACAATGTGTGGGTGCGTTTTGTTTCAGGCCCCAGGGCAGCTCGGTGGCCCACGTGGAGTCGGTCCTGCAGCAGCTGGAGGAGTCTCATGTTCAGCTGGAGGAACTTTTCCACCAGAGGAAGATCCGACTGGATGTTTATCTGCAGCTCCGCATACTGCAGCAGTGTACGTTGGAGGTACACTGTTTAAGTTTGCTCATATTTATTACATTTTACAATTCTCCCAAAGCATTTCTTGAACCTCCTGCCACTAAGTTGGATCAAGGTCAGGACTCACGTGATTGGTGTCTCTTAGGTGAGTGGGGAAATGGACGCCTGGAAGCAGGACCTCCAGAAACAGTCCCAGGACTTCTCAGCTGAGAAGCTAACCTCACCACGGCTAGCTGACACAAACCAGGACAAGCTAGGCCAGGACAAGTTAGCACTGGGCCAGTCACGGCTAATGGAGGCTAGTCCTGAAGCGCTAACCCTAGCACAGCAGCGCATCCACAGGTAAGCAGGCCAGTCTGATGCCATCATCCTTGCTAAATGCAGTCATGACTCATCAATAAAAGGCATCAATTGACCGGCTGATTGATCTGCAGGCACATGGAGCGAAGGCTGGCTATGAACAACATGATTTATGAGGTCATCCAGCAAGGTCATGACCTTCAGCAGTACATCACGGAGGTGCAGGCATCAGGTAAGAGTCACACTGTTGCTAGTGGTGATGTAACTTTTGAGGGGTTTCCACAGGTTCCTGTTACAGTTCATGTGGTCCTTGAAGGGGTCCTAGCAGTCCCAAATGGGGTTTAACTGCTACACTGGACAGGTTGGAGAGGTAACTGGGGCAGAAATGAGTAATGAAAAGGTTTATGTGGTCCTTGATGTTCTTCCTGTAGTGTGAAGGGTTTTCTGATTTAATTTTGGGGCTTTCAGAAGTACTTGAGAGGGTTTTTGATTTCCTTGAGGGTATTCCAGGGGTCCGTGATGGTGTCAAACAACCATACACAGGCAGCAATCAGAACAGGCTGCCATATTAATTACATTTTCATATCTACTGTGCAAATACAGCAGAAAGGAATAGAAAGCAGTTAGCACAATCTGACCGCTTCAGCAACACACTGATGATATTAGGGGTGGGGTGGGGGGGTGCAGAGAGGATGATGGGGGCAGGGGGAAAAGAGGGATGGGGTTTCCATGGAAACTGCTCTCTGAAGCACACAGCTGGCACCCATGGAAACCAGTGTATTGAAATTACCATGGAGCCAAACACACACACAAGCAAATACATGCATTCACGCAGGCATGCAAACATGACTGGAGATAGACACAAGCATAACTGCACAACTATACATGTGAGGACCTGGTCACCAAAAATGTCCCAGCTTTGAAGGTCTAAAATCATGTTTGTGTGTCAGGTATCGAGCTGTCGGAGGCAGAAGGCGGCCTCTCCTCCCAGGTGGATGAACTGCAGCGCCTCCTGCAGGACAAACAGAAGGAGCTGCAGCAGATCGCAGATCACACGCACACACACCTGGAGCAGAACCTGCAGCTGAGACACCTGCAGAGCCAGGTCAAACAGGTAGCACACACTCATTCACATGTACACAGCTACAGATCCAGGTGATAGCCGAGCACTGCAGGTGATTATCTCTACCTGTGGGTCTGTGTTTCAGGTGCTGGGGTGGATCTCAGAGGGCGAGGTCATGCTGTCCTCCTGCATGTTGAACTCCAGCTGTTTATCTGAAGCTGAGCAGCTGCAGAGGGAGCATGAGCGCCTCCAACAGGCCATAGAGGTTACTGCACACACACTAAAAGAAGCTCCAACAGCACACCCCTATTAGTGGAAATAATACAAAGAAATAAGCATTAGATTTTTTTTTTTCACATAAGAGATGATGGAACATTCAGCTGAGATCAGTAAAAACATAAAAACAGGGTTTTACTTAGTGTTTTGTAAAGGACTGGGACCATCTCATCTGAAATTAATCCACTATGTTAAGAACCTGGCCAGAGGATGAAGCTAATGTGCCCACTGTCCATCACCACAGACAGATATAAAAATTACACTTCATCATACACACAAATCATTGTGTTAGATTAATGGAAATGAATAGAACATCCCCTCTCTTCCACTGTGTCTCTGCAGGCTCTCCTTCATGCAGATTCTCTTCAGAGGACTCATCAGGTGGCTCTGGCGCTGCAGCAGAGAGCAGAACTGCTGGTCAGGTTAGTTACTGTCTGAATATCAATACTAGTTAACTGTAAATGGCGAGTTATTAATCTTTAATCTCAATGTAGGTATGAACATGTTATTACATTTTTATGGTACTTTCCCCAGTCATATGACCTCTGATTTTCACCCTTCAGGTCAGGTCACTATGATCCAGATGCAGTGCGGTCTTGTGCCCAGACGGTGGCACTGCACTGGCAGACTCTGATGCTGACGATCGAGGACCGACTCAAACTGGTCAACGCCTCGGCCGCCTTCTACAGGACATCACAGCAGGTAACACCGTCTGTCTGTCTACTTGTTGTACCACCTGTCTGCCTATCTGTTACCTGTGCATCTGCCTCTGCAGGTGTGTGGGGTGCTGGAGAGTCTGGAGCAGGAGTACCGCAGGGAGGAGGACTGGTGTGGAGGAGGAGAGCGACAGCCTGAGCAGCTCCTGCCAATCATCAACAAACACATGGAGCAGAAAGAGGCCTTTCTCAAGGTGAGGAGATCTGGAAAAGCATTGTAAACTTGCAGTGTTTTACGGGCCTTGAACAGTCCTTAACTGTGCACATAATTAAATGAAGGGCATTTAACAAAAGTCATATGCTGTTGTCATATGTCATATGACAGGGTCCCTAACAGTATTGTTTCCATGGCGACAGGCATGCACTCTGGCAAGACGAAACGCTGAGGTTTTCCTAAAGTACATCCACCGCAACAGCGTCACCATGGCAAACATCTCAGGCCACAGCGTCACTGTCTCCGGGGTAACGGGGGTCACCGAGATCACCGGGCACTCTAGGGTACCGGAGCAACAGGTCAAAGGTGAAGAAAGAAACACAGAAATATGTGTTGTTTAGTGTACATTTGAAGTATAGTGGATCTGGGACAGAGCCCTGAGGAGTTAATTTGTTTTTATACATGGGCAGTACAGTAGTGACTTTTCTGACTGAGGTGTGTCTGTGTGTGAACAGGTATCCTTAGTGAATTGCTGCAGAGAGAAAACAGAGTTCTTCATTTCTGGACTTTAAAGAAACGTCGACTGGATCAGTGCCAGCAGTACCTGATGTTCCAGAACCACACCCAGCAGGTAGACAAACAAACATGTTGATTATTAAAGGTGCATTAACTCAGATATACCCCCTGCCCATGACAGCTAAAAGTCTGAACCATTGGCTGCCACAGTGAAGAGGTGCCATTTTTTGCACACAGAGAGAAAGAAAGAAAGAAAGAAAGAGCAACAACCAGGGTTAGCACTGGTTTGGCTGTTTGACATAGAGAGAGTTAAAAACAGCCAGAGGACTCAGACTGAATTCAGATGTGGCATTCATCAACAAACTGGATATGTTAGCATCTAAAGCTAACCTGTTTGTTTTGGTAGCATTAGTCACCTATTATGGTCAGGATTTTACCTTTGTGTTGAATTAATGTGATTTTAATTGGAGCTTTGTCTACCAATATTTCCCTCTCAGATGTAGTGGAATGCAAATATAAAGTAGAATACAATCGAAATACTCAAGTAAATACTTAGTACTTGAGTAAAAGTACTTAATTATTTGCCTTGGGAGTTGAAACTCAGACATTTAAAAGATCCAGTCATCCATTTTCATAAACTTTGGATTTACCATTAGCTTTTATTTTGATCAATCAGCCACATACTCAAAAAAGCTAAAAACCTAACGCGGTGACACAGTAGTAAAGTAAAAATGATAAGTTACATGCTTTTTGCAGTCTGCTTGTACGAACATTTTTTTGAGCAGAAGGATAATGTAACTGTATTTTAACATGACTTTTGATCGCAGGCTCTGGATTGGCTACAGCAGTCAGGTGACCACTACCTGGCCACACACACGTCACCAGGTGCAACGGTGGCAACAACTGCTGACCCAGCACAGAGAGTTTTGTGTTTCTGCCAAGGTTGGAAAACGCGTACAGTGCCACAGTTAAAACCAGAAAAGGACTGAATGAAGCTGAATCAAATTAAAGTCTCATTAAATCATTTCTCTCAGCACACCCAGGAGAAAGTTCACCTGCTGATCCAGTTGGCTGAGAGCATGCTAACTAAAGGCCACGCCCACCGTGCAGAGCTTCGCCGCTGCGTTTCCACGGTGGACAAACGTTACCGCGACTTCACCGTACGGATGGGACAGTACCGCCACCTGCTGGAGGTGGCGCTGGGAGGGTGCTCACAGGTAGTGTGTCCAGATAGTACAACAATGTGTTGACATGCAGGTAAACCTACTTTTAATGAGTGCGCTGTACGGTGTCCCTCTCAGGACAATAAGGACTTGGAGCTGGAGCTGATCCCCAACAGTCTGTCTGACTCTGATCCTGAGGTCAACCTGTCTGACCCCAGCCACCAGGTCAGCGATGAGAAGAGGCGCTCTGCCCGCAAGAAAGAGTGAGTAGTGTCAGTATTTTTAGTAGTACAATTGCTGTACATGCCATGATGACATCTGTGTTTTTGTCTGTGCTCTCAGGTACATCATGGCTGAGCTACTTCAAACAGAGAGAGTCTATGTCAGAGATCTGCAGGAGTGTATCGAGGTACACATATGAAAGTCAACCAGAACCTCCTATTACTGACTGCTTACTATCAAATTCATGATACCATATAGTCCTACATCATAGTCGATAGTACTTCCTGATGGTAATACTGCATCCTGGTGCAGACGTACCTGTGGGAGATGACGAGCGGCTCAGAGGACATCCCTCCTGGTCTCGCCAACAAGGACGATATCGTGTTCGGAAACATCCAGGACATCTACGAGTTCCACAACAGGTACTGCAGTACACGTACTGCAGAAGGAAACATTCAGAACATTGACAAGTTCCACAACATGTACTGAAAAATATGTTGCAATAAATGTACTACAGTAGAAAACATCCACACCATCTGACTTTCACAGTTACTGAAAAAACATATTTTGTGATACTACAATGTAGTTACTGTACTATTATTATACATCCAAGTGCAAAATATACTACAACATGGACTGCACTGATGCACAAATTTGACCACTATCAGTCTCAACAGGTACTGCAAAATATATTTCTATACACGTACTACTGTAGTACATATCCCAGCAACTACAAGTTTCACGAAAGATACTGCAAAATATTCTGCAATATATATTATAGGTTTACACAAAGCCAATACAAACTCCATGTATCACAATGGATACTGCATACATCCTACACAACTGCAGTATCAACAATGTACATATGTTGGCAATACAACGGTATGCTGTAGAGACAGATATAATGCAGTAGTCTGTGTTTTGCAGTATTTTCCTGAAGGAGCTGGAAAACTATGAGCAGCTTCCTGAAGATGTTGGACACTGCTTCGTTACCTGGGTAACTACTTTGGTTTAGTTTAAATCCATTTAAAATCTAAATACTCTACTCTCTTTACTATGAGTAGTACTATAACAAATATTTCTCTCTCTCTGTGTCTCAGGCTGATAAATTCCACATGTACGTGACGTACTGCAGGAACAAGCCAGACTCCAGTTTACTGATCCAACAACACGGCGTGGGATTCTTCGAGGTCAGGGGATGTGGTGGTGGTGGGGGCTGTACTGCTGTGGAAACTCTGCGGATGTCTTATTTATCATGTCCCATTGATACACCAGTCAGACAGCTCCAACCCTGTGCTTTTCCACTGGTAGTGAGTTTTGAAGGTAACTCGGGGGCAGCAACTGACTTTGAGTTTGTGTGGCCTGTAATAACTGAGGCCAATGGCACAAACCCAAGTTGTAAGAGGAACTCTATTAAACTCTATGTTCTGCAGACAGAAAGACTGTTGCTTGACACTGTGTTCCTTCCAAATCAGAGATGTGGTGCATGAAAAGAGGAAGGAAAAGAGAAAAAGCTTGTGCTTAATATGAACAGAGCAAACGCAAAACAGGATCTAGTCTTAGTCACAGTATTTACTTTCCATCAGTTAAGGAATGGTATCAGCCAGTCTGTAGGGTGGAGAAGGGCCACACTTTACAGTTTGTTCGAGATTTTTCTTTTAACATGTTTGGTCTGTGTTTGGGTTCAGGAGGTCCAGAGGCGACATGGTCTCGCTAACTCCATCTCCTCAGCTCTTATCAAACCAGTTCAGAGGATCACCAAATACCAGCTGTTGCTCAAGGTAAGGCTATGTAATCTTACTGAGTTTCACTTTGCAGCCACATTCAAACACAAGCTTCTCACACACCTCCGAGGAGAAAACAGCTTATATGGAGCCCAAAGAATGACAAACACAGGACTCAGCACTTCAGACTCTCCAGCTGCACCTTTTATGTTGCGTCTTCTTTCAGTTTCCTCAAGGTTGTCAAGAATGGAGCACAGTCTTTAACTTTCATTTTGCTTAAAACACAATGTTATACTTTGGGGAGGAACAATGGACAACAGAAATGTGTTAAGAAAAAGTAAATGGTCTGAATTTATTTACAAAGAAGTGGTCACAAAAATAATTCTCAACTGTCAAAACAGAGAGAAACTGTCATGCAAATTCAGCACAGAAACTAAGAGGAAACCTTTGTTTGTATAAGAAAGATGAAGTGTTAATGTGATGAACTACAGCTACCAATTAAGCCTGTTAATTATTTATGCATTTATTAATTAATCTTTGTTTGCATGGATTTGATTGGCTTTATGAATAATATGTAGACTAATACTTATATATATTAGCACAGTGTATAAAATGTTTTTGTAAGGAAGTGTAATGCATGCTGCGTTGTACATCCTGGGTTATTATAATGGATAAGTGACTGTTTTTAAACTAAATGATACTCAATGAAACACTGAGAGAACACACAGTAAGTTTAAAAACCACACTGGTTTTAGAACAACCGTGTCATTTTCTGAACATACCTGTGTTTTCGGTGTGTTTGCTTGTAGGAGCTGTTGGCGTGCTGCGAGGAGGGCAAAGGCGAGATCAAAGAAGGCCTGGACGTGATGCTGAGCGTCCCAAAGAGAGCAAACGATGCTATGCATGTTAGCATGCTGGAAGGTAACAGTTCACTTTTCTTAACATGAAGTCAGTCTGCCAGGGATTTAACACAACATTCTTAAAATATCTGAGTGATTGGCCTTAAATATGGGGTATGCAAGAGGGACTTGGCCCCATGTCCCTATTGATGCCTCACATTAAACGCTTGCAGCAAAAACTCCTTGCTTTACAATTGCCAGAGAAATTTTATTGTGAAAGAACAGGTCTTTTATTGTTAACAAGCTGAAGGTCTTTTACTCTAAAGCAGTTTGAGGGCTTTTACTGTGAAGCGGTTACAGGATTTTTACAAAGTCTTTATTTTACTATGAGGGAGTTTTTATTAAGAAACAGCTGCAGCTCTATTGTCACAAAGCTGTTAGCTTTTTACTATGAAGCAGCTTTTCTTAAAGACGTGCAGCTTCTTCACAGCAAAATCCCTGATAAAAAGAGCTGGAGCAGTTTAATTGTGAAGCGTCTGTGGTCTTCTGGAGTCTAAAGTTTCAAATGTACTAAGACAGATCAGATCACTTACTTTCTGGGACTTTCAGGTCTGGAGGAGGGTCTGGAGGTTCAGGGCGAGCTCCTCCTCCAGGACTCCTTCCTGGTTTGGGAGCCGAAGTCTCTAATCAGGAAGGGTCGGGACCGACACCTCTTCTTGTTCGAGCTGTCACTCATCTTCAGCAAGGAGATCAAAGACTCGTCCGGACGTACCAAATACCTTTATAAGAGCAGGCTCAGGGTAAGAACCACACTTGAATTTCAAATTTCAAAAAGTCACAGACTGGTAAATTGTCCCGACAATCAGGTCAGACCAAAAACAAAACAGGAGGAACTCATCACCCATATACAACAGATCAGCCTGTCTGTGCATCACTCGTACTGCCCATCTCTTTGTCAGACCTCCGAGCTTGGTGTAACAGAGCACATCGAGGGGGATCCTTGCAAGTTTGCCCTGTGGGTCGGACGGACACCGACATCTGACAACAAGACGGTACTGAAGGTACGTGCACGCCAGCGGATTAACTCTCTCTGACTTCCACCTGATTACATGTTAATGATCATGTGAAAGGTCTGTGGACATTCTACCTGTCGTTCTCTCTCTCCACAGGCATCCTCGTTGGAATTGAAGCAAGAGTGGGTCCGCAGCATTCGCCAGGTGATCCAGGAGAGGCGGGGTCACCTGCGGGGAGCGCTGAGGGAGCCCATCCCACTCCCAAAGACACCCAACCCCACTCTGGGGCGACAGCGCAGCATCACTCGCAGGTTTGCACAAAAGCTTCATTCAGAAAATACTCAGTTTATTACTTCAAACAACCAGTTTACACAGGCTCTCTCTTTTTATCTGGTAATTTAGCAGATAAATCTTCAGCCAATTATTACACTATGTGGCTGCCCAAATATTTCAGGCAAACAGTATGTGATGGTTGAGCATGTGATTACAAAACCATGGTCAGTTGTTAGTGGAAAATGTGTTTTAAAAAAGACTGAATTTTCTCTTTTTTCTCTATCATTGCACAGCTGTACAGCTGCAACAATTGACTGATTAATCATAATCAACAAATAATTAATTGGCCACTAGTTTAATAATCTATTAATTCTTTTGAGTCTTTTTTGGTTTCAAATGTTAATATTCTCTCTGTTCTTTAGTTGCTTATTGACGTTTGCACTGTTGGTTACATAAAACAAGATGTCTGAAGATGTCACTGTGGGCTGTGGGTAACTGGGATGGGCATGTTTTACTATTTTCTATTCAATATTTAAACTGAACAGCTGAGTAGGAAAAAATCAAGAGAGTAATCAATAATCAAAATAACTGTTGGTTGTTGCTCTAGAGTGCTGCAGCATTAAGGTTTCCCATTGCTGGATGAAACAATGACAAAAAAAAACTGTGAAAACACATGGAGTGTCTAGATACTTTTGGACATATAGTGTATTTTGGAACTGTACCTGACCCTTCCAGACTGGACACATTTCTGTTCCTAAATTGTCAGGGAGACCAGCGAGGACGCAGACAGTCTGGGTGATGCCAGCAGTCAGCCCGACACCGTCTCCATTGCCTCCAGAACATCCCAAAACACCGCTGACAGCGACAAGGTGACACACACTTACACACAGAAACACACAGTGTGTATTCAGAGGGGTGGGTCGAGCAGTTTTATGACCTCACCGCTGCTGCAGCTGGCTGGGTGTGGGTGTGGGTGTGTTTGGTGTGTGTTGGGAGTTTCTTCTGTTCATCGTCTCATTCTTTCTGGAAACCTTCACTTCTTTTCTGCTCTGTGGACAAGGTATGTTTGATTTATATGACCTGCTTTAAGTTAGTAGCTGAGGGTGGTGTTAGTGGCTGGATGCTATGAC
The DNA here is from genome assembly GCF_001952655.1 of Monopterus albus. Classification (NCBI taxonomy): domain Eukaryota; kingdom Metazoa; phylum Chordata; class Actinopteri; order Synbranchiformes; family Synbranchidae; genus Monopterus; species Monopterus albus. Next base: position 713,818 of record NW_018127896.1, on the reverse strand, counting down.
CTGTGACCCCTCTAGCTGTGAGCTGTTCATGTTTAGGGCATACACAGTTAAGCTTGCTGCAGTCAGATGACAGAGAAACATAAATCAGTTGTTCAGTGAGGTCTGTGCTGTGAAAGAGGGCTAAAATGTGATGATGAAGCTAAAACAGAGGGGTATTTGGAGCTATCCCAAACAGCACTAGACCAAGTGATCTGCATAAAGGAAGCTGGTGGACAACAGTGGAGGTCTACAGCACAGAGCGATAAGCTGAACCAGGGTCTGGACTCAAACACATTACGGGGAGGACACCACATTCACGGGTGCTGCTGGTCTCTGGACGAGGTTTGTGCACAGTGAAGAAAAGAAAAAACACAAGAAAAGTACAGTTAAATGTAGTGGAGTAAGGGTACAAACTGGAAATATTCTAAAGTACAATTACTTTAGAATCATACTTGAGTAAACATACTGAGGTACTTTCCACCTACACATGCATGTGTTAGTGATCCTGTGTGTGTGTGTGTGATGCTAGCTGGGCTGTACAGCCGATCCCAGCTGTGTTCAATTTGGATGCAAATACCCCACTGTTCCCTATAGATTGTGTCTGTGTTTCCTCCACCAGCTGGAGTCACTGGTAACCACCTCATCTCACGGTCCAGGTCACGTGGTATTTTTCACTTTATGTTTAGCCAATCAGAGCTCACTGTGACCTGCTGTGATTGGACGGGTGAAGGATTATATTTCTGCAAAGTGCACATCATTTTAAATGTACATTTTAATGCTTTATCGGAGCATCATTTGTCATGAATCTTGGAGGTAATTCGTACTTTCTTTTGTGGATATTATCTGAAGAGAGAGCATCACACTCCTGTAATTCCTTTGATGATACAGTACCTTCAGTGTCATATTTCATAACATTAAATAACACATTCAGCATTTTGCCTGTTCAAGTGTTAATGAACACACCCAGCCAGCTGCAGCAGTGGTGAGGTAATGGGGCCGAACTACACACTCCTCTGTGTGTAAAAATGAGTGTCTGCTGGTGGGATGGCCCTGCTACAGACTGCTTCTACTTTAAAAGCTTCTCATACTGGTCGTAATAACGGCCCTTTATTATTATGTAACAGTAACTTGTAAGCATGGTGAGACAGTGTATCTTCAGTCCACTGGAGGTAAACAAACTGATCTCTCTGTCCCGTGTGTGTGTCTGTTTCTCCAGCTGTCCGGAGGTTGTGAGTTAGTGGTGGTGTTGTTGGACTTCTCCTCCGGGGGACCAGGAGAGCTCAGTGTTCGCTGTGGTCAGACTGTGGAGCTGGTGGAGCGTTCAGCCGAGAGGCCCGGGTGGTGTCTGGTCAGAACGACAGATCAAACGCCCCAGCAGGTAATCAGTCAGGCATCTCAATAGATAATGGGCCTTAACATCAAGTCCTCACAAGTAACAAAGGTAACAGACTTAATGTCCTCAAAAGTAATAAAAATAATTAAACATCCCCACATACAGCACAGATAAGCAGCAGATTATTAATTAATACAACAATCAATTAAAGAGGCATGCAGTATGGTCCTTCTCCATCCTTTACTATGAGAGAGACTTTACTGATGGACAGCTTTGCTTTTAGCAGAGGAAGTTGACTGATCTAACATCAGCCCTGTGTTTCCTTGCAGGAAGGTTTGCTGCCGATGAGCGCCCTCTGTCTCTCACACTCCCATAGTGCAGCCGACATGGAGGGGCTCATCCCAGCTTCGACCACGTCCTCCAGCACCTCCTCTACCTGCACCACCACTTCATCCTCCTGCAACTCCTCTACCACTACCACCTCCTCCTCCAGCGCCTCCAACTCTTTCTCGACTGTGAGCACTGGGAAGGGTGAGTATCTGGATAAAACCTCTCCTCCTCTCTGAGCTCACTATTTACCTTGTTAGCATGTGTAACAACCAGACCACATTAATTACAAAAAGACAATTACCTGCACTTTGCCTGAAAATGCAGCAGCTGTACCTCTCATGGCTATGTGATTCTCAGCCTTCAACACAAATAGCACAACACTGTAAAAATACATTTTAAAATAACATAATGTAATCATGCATTTTGAACAGTGGTGGAAGAGGTACTCAAATCCTTTACATAAGTAGCAATACCACAGTGTACAAATACTCAGTTTCAAGTAAAAGTCCTACTTTCCAAGTTTTAAATAAAAGTACAAACATATTAGTATCAAAATATACCTGTAGTATTATATATACCTGTAAGTATTATAAGTAAAAGTTATGCAGCATGCACATTTCACATTAATGTATATTATTGGACACATCTATACAATTTGTCTGTTATGTAGTACTTCATTTAGGTCACACATTGCTGACTGTACACAAACTTTATGAAAACCTGTGTAAAGAAAACCTGTAACATTTTAGGGCAGAGAAAAACCAAGCCAACATCAAAGAACTGGTCGCCATTGCCGTTTTTTGTCTGGGCCAAAAAGTGGCACTTGAACACACCACGCAGATTACAGCCAACAGCCAGCTACTGCAGCAAGTGTGTTCTGAGAGGAAATAACTCTCC
>NW_018127896.1:696133-711260 GCF_001952655.1 Monopterus albus | reverse complement strand
AGAGAAAGACCTAGTACTGTGGATATACAGTACATATTGTAAACAAAGCAGGTGTCTTTGACCACAGATTGTTTATAGCTCCTAATTAAGAATATGTCTGATAAAAAAGTGGCACTGGCACCGGTGTTGTCTGACTTTGGTCTTTTGTTAGTGGGAGAAAAAAAAAAGGACGTCAGGGAGCTTAAAAATAAGGAGAAACCACACTAAAGGGAAGAAATCATGGATACTACAGCAATAGGACTAAAGGGCTTTCCTGACCTATCCTCTTCTTGTGCACTGATTTGCTAAGCTGAACAGCCAATTAGAGCGGTCTCTTTCACTGATGGGGTCCATGCCCATTCAACATGCTGGATTGTCTGAAAAGCTGCCAACAGGGTCAGACTAGTGTCAGCAGGGTGAGACGCACTGCAGTCACGACGGTGGCAGACGCTCACTGACAGCTGACCATTGGCTTGGTGTGTTACAGGCCTCGTTTGGCTTCTGTTGAATTAAATAGGCTGTTGTAAAAATTTCTAAAAAAAAAATTCCTTGTAAAAATGTGTAATAATAGCTAGTCTTACTGTGTGTGTACACAGCGCTACGTAAATAGGTCCAACCTAGTATGACTTCTGTCACAACTTTTACAGAGAAGTGACCAGACTGCTCATTCAGATATGAAGCTGACATGTTGAGATGCCACCATACCAATGGAGAGGAGTAAATGTCTCCCAGAAAAGTATTAAAAGATCTGAATTCATGTTTTGTTCTCTGCTGCTGTCACTTCTTTTTTAAACAGAGGGAATTTGAAGCATCCTCAGCCCACAATGTGATGTGTTGAACTGCTGTGACGTCCCACATCCCCAAAAATATTTAAATCCATATTTGTAACAGTGTAAACAAGTCTGTGTGCTTGTTCTGGAGCTGAGCATAAAAAATTAAAAACATTGTTAGGATCTGCAGCTTCACATTAACCTGTAGCTTTGTGAGTGTTTAGAGAAAGCGCCAGCACTCATACGGAGGAAGAGGCAGTTTTCTGTATGTTTTGAGCTTCCATCCACACTGACTGATAAAAGCCTCAGAATGGTGCAGTCCCATAGTCAACGCTTTTCACAGCACACAGCTCGAGTCAGTGAGACACTTAAATTAGTAATAAATGTAACAATAAATGTCCTCACAAGTAATAAATTTGGATACATGCTGACAAATTTATTAAGCTAAAGTCCCCACAGTTAACAAAGTCATGCTCACTCATCTGTAGTTATTACATCTATTTTTCATTCCACCTGTTTGTTTAATCTTTTAAGGTGTTCCTTCATTTCAGCATTTTGTTTCACAATTGCCTAATTACTTAAAGACATCCAGCTACATTCAGCATCAGATAGTAGCATGAAAGCAACGTTGCTGTCATTAAATTAAAAGACAACAGAGTTGGTGTAGATTTTCTGTCAGTGTTGACTGGAAACTAACTGCATGAAAGCAGAGCTCAAATTTAGCCGCATGAAAGTGGGGGTGGCCTTGGTGAGATAAGGAAGATTTGTCACAGTCTGTGACTGGTTTGGCAAGAGGTCTCTCTCTCTCTCTCTGTCTCACTCCACCACCCCCCACCCTCCCCACACACACACAGAGTACAGAGGTGGGACCGTTTCAGGGTTAAACATTGACCTGAAGGAGTTTCAGACTCAACAGGAATCTGTAGTTTAACATCCTGTCACTGTCTGTGTGTGTATTACAGCGTGCATGTGTAGCTCCTTTAGTTTCACAATCAAGTACTTGTTGTTCAGGTCAGTTCAGTGGTTTATTGTTTTATTTTACTAAATAAGGAACATTGTTTCTCATTCTCTCCTTTTTGTTTATTTTCACATTATATATTTTTACCAGGAATAAGTGGTGTAGATAATAGATGGATATGATTCTATCTTAATTTATGATTTATGATTATCATTATTAATAATAATAAAAATATATTTCTGTTCTTAAAGTTTGATTCATGTATTTAGTGGATTTGATGAGAAGCCATTTAATTGCTTTAGTAAATATTTGTCTGAATGATCACACGCTGTTGTAGTGGATTGTTTTATGTCAAATTTTATGGGTATTCTTAGAGGAGTCCTGCAAGGATCCATTTTGGGCCGCATTTTATTCATTACTTACATTAATAACATAGGATCCAAAGTAACTAGCACTACTATGGATTTATTTGCAAATGACTTGGCCATTTATACAGTGGGCCTATCTATTGATCAGACTTTTCAGCGTTTTCAGTCTGATTTTAACATTGTTCAACGTCATCTTCTTGATCTTAAACATTAAATGCCTGAAAAACTAAGTATATGATTTTTACTAGAAAACATCATTTAAATCTAGACATAGCTGCACTGAACAGTGCTGTCATTGACACAGTCTCTGGCTTTTGCTTAGACAGATGAGTTTTAAATTGCATATTGAGAAATTAACTGCTTCACATAAGCCCAGACTTTCATTCCTGTATAGAAACAGATTTAGTTTTAATGAGCATCACAGGAGGCAGCTGGAACAAGCAACAGTTTTATCTGTAACAGACTACAGTGATATAATTGACATGCCTGTCTCTGCTGAAACCCTGAAACCACTTGGCTCAGTGCATCATGCTGCTGTTGGACTTGTTACTGGAGGTCCCTTCAGGACTCACCACTGTGAACTATACCAGAGACTGGGCTGGCCATCTCTGACACTGAGAAGGGAGCATCGCTGTATGTTATCTATCTATAAAGCCCCACTACTTAATAGGCTGCTTATATTACAGGCCTCCTGAGTTGTAAGTCAGGTCAATGTAGCTGACCCGTCCACAAGATCATCTTGTTCTGCAGCCCTTGTTTGCCAACACACAGATGTCCTTCTGTTACTGTGCTGCTGCAGAGATGGAACAGTTTGCAGAAAAAACTAACCTGGCTGTGCTCGTTCCTTTATCTCAATTTAAACTGCTTTTACACAGTATTTCACAGTTTAAATGTGAATTTAACAGATGATCTGGACACTGTGTGTTTAATTTGATTTAGGTGTATATTTTATTGTTTTAATGTGATTTTAGATTTTAATACTGGTTTGATTTGATTCACCACTGAGAATGAGAGCTTGCTCTCAACTGGTCTTCCCCTGAATAAAAAAAGGTGCTGATGTTGATGATGCTGTCTATTTTATGTATTTTCATTTATTTTATTTTAACCAAAAATAGATTTTTGTTTTTCAGTTTTGCCATGTTTATTTAAATTTAGCATATTTTATTTTATTCAGATTTATTTTCTTTTATTAAATGTTACTTTATTTTACTGTTAAGGTTCATTACTTTGTTCCTTTTATATATTTTATTTACACTTAATGTTTTGTCTTTTTACTTTTAATTTTTAAATATTTTATAATTTAATTCTCAATTCATTTTCATATTTTCTTTCCTTTGTTTCAATTACTGTTATTTTTACTGTGATTTAACATTTTTCCCAGCAGTGACAAGTTTTAAGCTGGGTTTTATGAACAAAATAAATTTTATGATTCTGTTAGCCCCGCCCACTCCTCCTCTGCCCCCACCCCTTGTTGTTCAGCCCGTCCATCAGCAAACCTCTCACTCCTCTGTAGTTTCATTCAGCTCTGTGGAGAGAAACACCTCTGTCTTTCTCCATCTTTGTCACTTCTCATCTTTATTTTTTCTGAATGGACTGATATTAAAATATGCGGAGGGGCAGAGGTGTATGCTGGGATTGTTTTCCTATATGGGGATGGATTGTGGGAGAGGGAGAGCACGAGCAAGGTGGGTTTTTAATATTAAAGAGAGCGTTGGAGAGGAAATATGTTAGTTAATAAGTGACAGAACAAGGTGACACTGTTGACCCGCCTCTCTCTCACTTTGTCTGTTTTATTGTCGCTCTACCATTAAAGCAAACACAGTTATTTAAATAACATGTGGTAGAAATATTAACATGTTACTGTGTGAACACATGTGAGGGTTGAACAGGACACGCAGACACGTATGTTCACTCCATACCACACCCGCTGTGTCACAGTGTTATGTTCGGTCTGCAGGAGGTCGCTGCTGAGCTGGAAGGTGACGACAGGAAGAACAGTCTCTGCTGTGTCTCACTCTCTAATAGTTCACATGCACTCCAGTAACAGAGTTTAATGCTACATTACCTTTAATCCTCAGTTCAGTGAAATCGGTTTTTGTTGGCCTTCATTATGCCTCCTGTTTTCTGATATGAAAACTTGTCCACCACAGGAACATGTAAACTGTTTTAATAATTTGGCCATGTTTTTTATGCTTAAAATGAAAATACACATTAAAAACAGCTGGATGTAAAGCATTATGGCTTTAGGTTCATATTTAACCCTTTTGTTTGTGCCTCTGCAGACTCTAGCCTGTGCAGCTCTGAAGCTTCAGGACTCCAGACTCAGGCCACCAGTCAAGGTGAGACATGATCATCACTGAATTTATCTGTGCAGATCCTCAGTCATCCAGGTCATAGTAAACTGAAAAACGTAGAAAAAATCAACTGGACTTAGATTTCTAGGTCGAAGACGTTTCACCTCTCATCCAAGAGGCTTCATCGGTTGATGATCAGTTGATCACTGAATTTACTCACCATGCTGACGTACTCCTCAGCACCTCTCATGCACCTCCTCGTTTTTGTTGTTCAGGTGCCACCTCCCCTACAGTGTATGGAGCAGGTGGGACTCCAGGTGGTGCTGCCGGCTCTCCGGGGCCAAAACGCAGCGGCTCTGGAACTGGGAATACCCTGAAGGTTAATAGCTGATTGTCTTGAATCTGTGAACACAAGCAGAGGTAATATCAGCTACAGCAACAGCAGCCAATGGCTCATGGGTACTCTTCAGAGAAGACTTAATCTTTAACAAACACTTTATTAGCTCTTCTAGAGCTTTCAAACATCATGTGGTCGTCATCAGCAGACATAAATCACTCATTTCTCAATATCCAGAATGCATCTGCTCTGGTTCAAGTTTCGAAGAGACCCCTGTGTTTCTACGTTGTAGTATTAAAGCCTATTACTCGTAACTCATAGTACTACTATCATTAGTATCAGTATGTGCCAAACTAGTAGGAGTACAAGCCTCAGTAGTATCAGTGGTGGTATTAAAATTGTGTGTTTTTGTAGCGCTGGTTGACGAGTCCAGTAAGGAGACTGAGCCAAGGTAAAGCTGACGGACAGAAGAAACCACCAATGAGAACCAGGAGGCGGGACAACAGGCTGGAGATGAACACACCCCTCACCAACAACGCTCAGACTGTAGGTATACACAAAGACACCAAGGTTAAGGAAAGCAAGAGCAGAGCAACGTAACACTATTTTTTTTTCTGCAGAAAGCGAGAAAAGAGGAGGCGGGGCAGAGCGGAGGAGAGGAGGAGCCGGAGGAAGAGAGCCACACCCCTCTACCACCGCCCATGCAGATCATCAAAGACCCCAACAACCCTGAGGTGACAGAATGTCATAATGACACAATAATACAGTACTACCAGTGGTGCCATCGTAGCTTCTGGCTAAATGTGGTGACTTTTCAGGTCCCTTTAGCAACTTTTGTGCCAAAACGAAAAGCCACTAGCAACAAACTTCAAAACAGGCTAGAGAGAGTATCACTGAGTGTGTATAGTTTTGCTGTATTATTTCATTTCATATAAATTTAAAATAAGCTGGGTTATGGTTAACTGCTATTGAAATTGTTGTAATTTGCTTTAACAAATGTATGTACATGTCATGTGTCTGTGACCTGAAGTGCCACTGGACTGGTTTTGTTTTCTTTCTTTTGTTGACTAAACCAGCGTAACCACTTCCTCTGCCTCTCTCTTCAGGCTCTGGATTCAGACCAGGGCTCCAATGAGTCTGATACCGAACAGAGAAACAAGGCTCTGAGAGGACGCATGTAAGACATGCACAGACACAACTTTTAAAATGCAAGTACATTTTAAAGAGGTAAACCTTATCTCTATGTGTCTGTGCAGGTTTGTGGTTAATGAGATGGTCCAGTCAGAAAAGGACTATGTGAAGGACCTGGGTGTGATCGTAGAGGTGAGACATGAAATGTCTTCAGGCACTTTTCATACTAAATACACAAAAGACAATTATCACAATGATGTGAAAATGTTCAGAAAGAAAGACCCATCCACTAGACGTTCGCTTTTTTTGCTCATTTTTGTGGAATATGTTTCCTTATCACATTCCTTTATATTTTTGTTCCACTACTGTTAGACTCTAGTAAAACAAAAATCATTAGGATTTTGCTGTTGTAATGAAGACAGCAGCCTTTAGGGGACGCTGGAGGACTTTAGACAAGGCTACACTTTATAATACAGCCCACAATTTAAATGTAACTTCACTGTATAAAGTAGGCACAAATAAAACACTGACCTATTCCTACTGTAGGAGTAGTGAAGGAAAACAAAAATATTAATAACTGGCTGTTTTAGATGAAAGGACAAAAAATACTCCTGAGTACTGTGTACCTACAAGCATGGATGATTAATGAATGGGCCTACTGACAGGCCCAGGGGCCCAAGGAGTCATGGGGCCCCTAGACAAGACAAACATGGAGGGACTATAGTTGTAGGGGAGGTTGGGGCCTTTTACATGTCTGTGCCCAGGGGCCTCACTGTCTCATATTCCGTCCATGTCTACAAGGTATAGTACTGACAAACAAAGCTGAAGTTTGGCAAAGAAAAGCGCAGTCAACACAGTTTGTTGTTATAGTGTGTAGTTAAAAATAAAAAAGGAGATTAGTCTGCATATCTTTAACATAATTAAAACAACGTTACTTTTAAAAAGTTGAAGTTTAGCCACATATGTTTGAGCCACCAACCTAACAACTACATCTCCATAAAAACACAAATACTCAAGTAACTCTCTTTAGTCATTTCAGGAACATAACCCAGATATTTGTCATGTCCATCTGAGTTTAAAGCTGTTTTCACTATCTCACTGTTCCCCCCACAGTTGTGGCAGCATAATGTAACTATAAAAAAACAAGTTAAATTAGCAGAACATATTATTAACTTCACTTTTGTTTATAAGCACTGTTTCCCAGAGGTATAAAAAATGCCCAGATATTAGTGTCTTGTTCCCCATAGTCCTGTTTACCTCCAATGTATTAACTTGTAAGTACCAGTAGGAACAAAGTATTGTGTTAGTACCGGCATCATACAGTAGTGGTAACTGCAGGCTATAGGGACTTTTTATTGTTTTATAAGTTGGCCACTTTCCGTTTGCTTGAGGCATTTTTGAAGGCAACAGAAATGTGTAACTGCTCCTCTGCGTCTGTCTCAAACTGGCCCGGCCGTTGAGATTAAACTACTGTAGAATAAAATCTGTGATGCATGAAGTGTCTCTGTCCACCAGGGCTTCATGTCCCGGTTGGAGGTCAGAGGGATCCCAGAGGACATGACAGGAAAAGACAAAATCGTCTTTGGCAACATCCAGCAGATCTACGACTGGCATCGCGAGTCCGTGCACAAACATTAACACACACACACAGACACTTGTGCGTTTCCCTGCTTCCCTCACTGTGTGAGCCCCTGTGTGTTTTCTTCTTTCAGTTTCTTCCTGGTGGAGCTGGAGCGCTGTGTTCAGAATCACGACCTGCTGGCCGACCTCTTCATCAGACATGTGAGTTTTACACAAACTCGCACTGGAGGCCAATCGGGTTCTGGGGTAAACACTGCATAACATTTACACCTGTTTTCTGCATCAGTTTGGATTGTTAGATTTATCTATAATTTATCTTAGACCAATTTTATACAGCAGCACAGTAGAAGAACAGCTGAAGCCATGCTGTCTTTTAGGTTAAAGCAGACACAGAAATTACACTGGCAAGAACATGTGCCAAAATAAAAATAAACCAAGCAAAGCAATAAAGGGGAATGCTATGCACAGTGATATACTGTATATATTACCTTTACATGCATGAATTTAGAGCAACTGAATTAAATTTACAAAACAGGCTTGAATTAGTGTAATTTAGCCTTTTGTCTTTTGGCCTCTCCATGTCAGAGGAGAACTAGCTCCCTCTCACCTCCTCATGACAACTAGTGACAGATTTGTACAGCTGGGTGATAAATGCAGGGACAAAGCACCATAAACCGCTGCATCATCGCAGTAACAAGGTAGTACACTGCTACAGCAACACACAGGGGAGAGAAACACAGAACAGCACCACTGACTTCCCTGACTTCTTGTCACCATGGTAACAACTTTAGGACCAGGAGCTGCCAATCATTTATCACACTGCTCCTACAGAAGGTTCACCTGAATGTTACCAATCTGTTGACTGATTGTCAATATTGTTGCAGGAGCGCCGTTTGCACATGTATGTGGTTTACTGTCAGAACAAGCCAAGGTCAGAGTTCATTGTCATCGAGTACGAGACCTTCTTTGAGGTAAAATCTCACCTTTTCTTTGTGTCTCTGAATTAGTTTTGTGCTTCCGTGTATAAATCTGGTGGTGTTCTACACTGTACAGTCTCAAACCAACAATGAATGAATTCTGACTCAGTCACACACACAGACACACACACACCGTCCTGCTGCCACAAATACTCACTAGAAAATGTGGATTCATCCACTGCTGAAAATAGTCCCCAGCAACTCCACTACTTCCTCCTTCTTTTTGAGAAACACTACCATTAGCAGCTTCTTTTGTAAAAATCCGGAGCCTTTTTTAAAGAGTAAGGGAGTCAGAAAGTGTTGAGAGACAATTGGGTCAGTACACAGGATTTGGTGGCAGTAACAAAAATATAAAATAATATCAGCTTGATCCTTTAAGTGTCAGAGACTTTAAGCACTGTAGAGGACGAGTGTAGATGTTTATATAGAATGTACATTTTGTGTTTTATTCTTTTTTTCTCTACTATTTCTCATCTTTCATTCGTATTTGATGCCTTTAACGTTAGCCTGTGGGAAATATGGCTGCAACTAATTCTCATTATTGATCAATCTGCCAATTAATCTTAACTTATATATATGTATTTTCTGTAAAATGTCAGAGAATAGTTAAATTGATCAATAATTATTTTCCAGAGTCCAAGATAAAGTCTTCACCTTTTTTTTATCTGAGCAACAGCCCAGTGACCAAAACCGATCAGTTTACAATGTCATAAAAAGGAGAGAAGCAGGAAATTCTTACATTTGAGAAGGTTGAACCAGAGAATATTTAGTGTTTTTACTCAAAAAAAGACTGAAATCCATCAACTGACTATTACAATAGTTGTAGATGAATTATCTGCCAACTAATCAAGCTGTCGACTAATCATTTCACCTCTAGTCATGTGCTGCCGTTTGAGCCAGAACTGTCCAAAAACTGATTTCCATCTAAAAAAAAAAAGACATACGTACCTGCAGACTTCACTGAATAGGCTGCTTTTTGAATGGATTTTGGCATGGAAGGGACTTTTCACAGATCAGCAGCAAAACACAGGAGAACCATCGATAAAATCATTGATCTGCAAGAAGAAACAACAGTGGCCTTCATGTCAGAATCTCAAATTGTCTGTCCACAGGAGATCCAGCATGAGATCAGCTGCAGGATGTCCATCAGTGATTATCTGATCAAGCCCATCCAGAGAATCACCAAGTACCAGCTGCTGCTAAAGGTCTGTGTGGTGCAGTCACTGTTAGAGCTGCATCAACACAAGTGACCGGTGACCGATACAGTGACATACACTCACTGCACTGAAATAAGATAAGATCTGCAACATTAAACAGCAGCAAAAACACTCATTTGGGAAATTTCAAACATTGAGTTGTGCTTCTACTGTATTTGCAATCTTTTCTTCCACACTTACTATACACTGATCCACAGTTATTGCAGGCTCCTGAGAAAAGCTCTGGGTTACTTTCATTAGTATTAAAGACTTATTGTTTTCTAGACATAGAGTACAACTCATAGGGACCTCGTGCCCAAGTATTTGTAAATATTTCCCAAATACAAATATTTCTAACATTTCCATAATATTAAAGCAGCTGAATCATCTGTAGCCTTTTTTCTTAGGTTCTGATAAAGTTAACATCCATCTGTCTACCTGTCCCACAGGATTTTCTCAAGTATACGTCCAAAGCAGGACTGGACTGTGAAGAGATCGAGGTGAGTCCCAGATACTGGTGGCGCTGTTGATGCTGTTCAATGATTTACATCATTGAATCATCACCAGTAGACCATCGCAAACACACACAAAATTCCTGTGTGTGTGTGTGTGTGTGTGTTTGTACAGAAAGCGGTGGAGTTGATGTCGCTGGTTCCAAAGCGCTGCAATGACATGGTGAACCTGGGACGCCTACAGGGATACGAGGTACAACTGTCTGTCTACCTGTCTGTGCTCCGCATACATGAACTCAAATACTGTACTTGATTAGAGGCACTTTTACATTGTTTTCTTCTAAACCTGTACATTTCAGAAAGAAATGGAGGCCCATCTGATAGCTAGACACTCTACAAAAGATAAACATGAATGAATATAGCTACCCAACAGTATATGCTGCACAAGTAGAGCCAAAACTATTAGTTGATTGATCGAGTGGCCATAAAATTGATAAATGTCCTCACCTGTCTGCCTGTCGTCCAGGGGAAGTTGACGTCTCAGGGGAAGCTGCTGCAGCAGGAGACCTTCTTTGTCTTGGAGCAGGATGGAGGAGTGTTGTCTCGCAGCAAAGAGCGCAGAGTTTTCCTGTTCGAGCAGATCATCATCTTCAGCGAACTACTGCGCAAAGGCTCCAACAACCCAGGGTACCAGTTCAAGAACAGCATTAAGGTTAGACTGGTTTATACTGGTTAGACCAGATACCTGTTTAGGCTGATTTCAACTGGTTTATACTGGTGAGGATGGTCTTCTTGTTGTGTGTGATCAGGTGAGTTACCTGGCGATGCAGGACAGTGTGGACGGGGATCCTTGCAAGTTCGTGTTGTGGTCTCGCGGCTCGGCAGAGCGCTTCACACTGCAGGCGTCCTCTGCCAGTATCAAGATGACCTGGGTGGAGACGATCGCCACCCTGCTGGACGCCCAGAACAACTTCCTGTCCGGTGAGTATAAAACATCCTTCAGTCCATGAAACACCCTTTAAAACATCTTTGTTCACTGGTAAATTTTCCTTAGATCTCCCAAAACTTCATTGCATCTCATCACAGATACTGAATCATCACCAAATTATCTTCGAAACTACCCTGAATCTTTCAAAATCAGCCTTGAATCATCTTAAATACCTTAATTTGTTCCTGAAACATCCTTGGATCTGAATTATCAAAAAATCTTGGGCAAAATATCCTTTAATCAAAGCTCAAACTCCCCAAACATCTTTCAAAAACATCCTTGAATAATCCTGAAACATCCTCTCTGTGAGCCATCATCAAATCACCATCAAAACATGATCTAGGTACAGCTTCATGTTTAAGAGACAGGGTGAGAGTGTTTTATCAAGCTTCTCATCTAACCTGTGGCCAAAAAGCCAGCAAGAGTTTTTTCCCCAAAATGTCAAACAGTTGTTTTAAAATGGACATTAGTAATGTTCACCTCAAATTACATTCATTTGTGTCAATCCTTATGTGTACCTCATACCTTATGTGTGGGAAGAAGCCAGAGCGTCCAGAGAGAACCCACGCAAGCACAGGGAGAAGATGCAGACTCCCCTTACAAAACAAGAATATATTGCAATATAATGCATAATAGATTTTCATATATGGAAAACTAGTGCTTATATTTTTCAGTATACTGTAATATGTGTATGGAACATGTATGGTTATATATTGATAAAATAAAAAATAATATTGCAATGGGGACAAAATCTGCACTAAATTTTTACATATAATAGTTTTATTGAAACAAATTCATTCATTCATTTCTCTTTCATCAGTTAACATGAGCAGTCATCTCACTATATTATTTATATAGTTACACATCTCATAAATGAAAATACAGTATATGATATTACATAGGGGAAAAAGTTGGACAATCTGATGCCTTGTTAAAGTCACTTTGTCAGCATGATAGGAGGAAAATATTTTATATTTATACCTTAATGGATTGAGTGCTCACTTTCAAACTGTATGCCTGTACTGATGTATTCATTTCAATGTGGTCCAGTTTTCCCATAGTGGATATGCGCGTGCTACTGAGCGCGAATCGCGGATAAGTGAGCTGTGATTGGTTCACAAAACCATAAACATTTAAATCAATGACTACTAGCCAATGGCTGCATAGTAGTCATCGCCAATCACAGTACAGTAAGGTTGCTAACGTTGTAGGGAGAAGTAACAAAGGCTTCGAGTTTGACGGGATGACGAAGTATCGTTATTCCCCGGTGTCTTGGATTCAGGGCCCAGATAAAGATGCGGTTAGCGCTGTACCAACAGCCTGGATAATAGACTTTGATGCGACAGATATTTCCAGGACATATCTTGTGGAACGTCGTGTGGCTAACACCAAGAAGCTTGCCAAGGGATGGCAAGTTGAGCATGCAGTGTTGCTGCACTTAGCAGGCAAGTAATGACCATAACTTAACCTTTTTAGCATGCTAATAAAGTAACATTACTTGTGTTACTGTGACATTAGCAGTGTATAGCCAGGTATACATTTTTGCCAAATAAGCTACCTGAATTGTTAAACTCACTCTGGGACCGGAAGGTTCATGAAGTTACTTTGCAATAATGATCAAAAGTTGTAACGTTACATTACCTGGATTTACAGAGCTGACATTTCTTTTAAAATAAATCAGTACTGGGACTCAGTGTTATTTTCCAGATTGTTCTGTTAGCCCATGGTGTTGATTTTTGGCATATTGCTGGCATTAAAACTCTTATCTTCCTACATTAATGTAGAAAAAGAGTCTACATTGAAATCTGCTGAGCGGGAACTTTTAAAGGTGGACACACCCAAAGATCACAAAAGAGCCAGAAAACCCAAGATGACAGTTCAACTCCCACTGAAGACAAAAACTGGGAAATGCCAAGAATGGTAATTGAACAGCTATACACCGATCAGACAGAACATTGTGACATCTGTACTTCTGTATTCACTTCAATGCAACATTTCTGCCTTAACGTGTGTGTTTATAAAACTCAAAATGTTTCAGTTTTTGGTGAGATTGTCATAAATGTATGAATTCAATAATATGTTCATTATTGAGGTCATAGTTAAAGGTGGTGGTGTACAGGTGGTCATAATGTTATGCCTGACCGGTGTACATTACACTAGGTGGGGAAATGGAATTGCAGCTGGATGTGACCAAAGACAACACTACTATCTATACAGCCTTCAACACATTCTCTCATTTAGACAGTGCATGACTGTGCATTACTTAATACTGTTTAGAAATAGAATTTCTGCTTATAGTCCACATCATAGTGTATATATAGTATGTCAGAGTTTCTAACATGATGGCTTTTTAATACATTAGCAATTGTAACTTGAAAATAACCTCAAAACTAGAACAGGTGTCAAATTAGAATATCTGTGTAATGGTTAATGTATAATCAAAAGTAATTGTCTTTACCCTTCATTTTAGATGAAATCCATAAATGTGTATTTCATTTCAGATGAAATGATTTAATGTGGTTAATTATTCATTTCACTTTGCAAAAGTCTGATGATGATTCCCATTCAGATACTAGAAAACAGGTGGGCTTGCATAAAAAAAACAATCATTACTTTGACACACTGCCTTAAAGTGCCTGTGGCATGCTCAGGTACCAAAGATTTCCAAGAGAAAATCCTGCTATTTTTGTAGTTAAAATTTGTGGCAAGTCTACCGTCTCAGAATATTTTGAATGGGGAATGGTGGAGGACTGTCTCTTACAATGTGAAAACCTGTGAGATTTCATCTGGTTTATGAGATTAAGAAATAATGCAATACACAAAGCTAAGGCACATCTTCCTCTTACTCGGTATATGGCCATAATGTTTGCCACCAGTATAATTTTGTAGCACATTTTTAATTTTATTTATAATACCTTAAAATAAAATACTAGCTCATTAGGATCTTTGACTACCATAGCCAGCAGCATATACTATATATTTGCATTGGTGTAACCTCCAGCTAAATGCAGAACCTCTTTGTGAAAATAACATAACCACAGACTACTTACCCCAAAACTAAATCGGTGAAATATAGTAGTTGCACACTAATGAGTCTGACACTGACTTAGTCTCAGAAAATGAATCTAATGGCAAACAAATCTGAAACCACAGTTCGCAAGACTACAGGCTTTATATCAGTCAGCAGCATGTAACAAGCCTATATTCAATTACCATACAAAATATAAATAACTACACATCAACACATTTATCTGTAGAGGTCAAGAGGAGGCACTGACCATCATATCCAGGGTTTGAAATTGTTTAAGAACATGGGATCAACAGAATCCTGGGCTGTAAACACAGCTGTATATCAGCTGTTTTATCAGGGTTTTGATGACTTATTTATCAGAGGTCATAATATAAAATTTGATACCTCACAATCTGTTGAGCAGATAGCCATGAAATATAACTGGCATTCATGCTCCCCAAAGAAGGAACCATGCCAAATTTGCTGACCTTATGACCTGTCCTAGTAGAGGACACCCTAAGGCCCCTGTTCTTCCACTATTTGTAATTCCCTATTATTCACTAAGCCAGCTCATGATTTAATGTAGTTATTATGGATATTGCTTTAATTCCTCATGTCTTATTACAAATTATTTGTTATTGTTCTGTTCCACAGATGCTGTTGTAAACCACCATGTAGGGACCAAGATATCAGTTCTAAGAAAATCGATCAAAACAAGAATCTGTGAGTCAAGGCACCAAGTAAAGCAAAAAAACAAGATGGACTGTTAAATAAGATAATAGACTGGATATTTGGAGCCTTTATATCATGTTTTCTTCCCTTGTTGTGGATCCTGTTTAAATGAGTGATTAGCTTGTTTAAAGTTCACTTACAGAGAGTT
Organism: Monopterus albus; assembly: GCF_001952655.1. Lineage (NCBI taxonomy): Eukaryota > Metazoa > Chordata > Actinopteri > Synbranchiformes > Synbranchidae > Monopterus > Monopterus albus. The sequence continues at coordinate 696,339 of NW_018127896.1, read as the reverse complement.
CTAAATCTGTCCAGTAGTTGAACGAGTGGCTGAAGGCCAAATAAGTCATTAGTTTGACAAGATGGTTTTGAAGTGCTGTATTTTAGTCACTTAGATGGAAAATAGGTTTGTATCAATAAAGTTTTCTTGATTGCTTACCCATTAGTGTGTACCTTTTTTACATTTTATAGTATATTTTTACATGCAAACAAATGCAATATATATAT
>NW_018127896.1:679119-695032 GCF_001952655.1 Monopterus albus | reverse complement strand
AATTATTACATTTAAACATCGGAATTATTGGCAAATGCAGCCTTTTGAATCAGCACTAGCGTTAATTACTTAATCATGTTACTCATAAACAGAAATTATGTTTTGAATATATCTCATAATAAATTTAGGACACAATAAATCATAAAGTATAAAAACTCTGGGTATCATGGTTTTCACCCCCATACATTATTAACTCATTCTCAAAAAGAACAAGGAACCAGAACAATGTAATAATTGGAGACCAGAAAGTTTATTAAATAGATGTAAAACTTCTGGCAAAGAATTTGACCTATTGGGAGAACAAGTCTCTTCTTAATTTACTCGTCCAGCCGGGCCCTCAAATAGGTCTCTGTCCTCTCTCCTTTCGCTGCAGGGCACACTTGAGGTCCTGTGTGATCTGAAGCTGCGTAGCCTTGTCCTGCTCATATTTCATGCGAGCCTTCTTCAGTGAATCCGTTTGGGTCTTAGAGAGCTCTTTATATTTGCTCAACTGCCCAATAAAGAAAGTTTTCTCTTTTTGCCACTGGACACGGCGACACTCAAGCTGTTCTTCAGTCTGTTTTAGTGCTGCTGTGAGATTGTTCTTCTCTGCCAGTAGATCCTTGTGCTCAGTCTCACTAGAGGCTCTGCACTTCTTGATTTCATCCAGTAGGGAGGCTTTCTCCTGTTTCCACTGGAGACGCTCCTTCTTTGCCTTCTTGTTGACTGACTGTAGATCAGCCACAAACTGCTGTTCCTTTTCACTTTGCTGCTCTAGGTGGGCAGCATAGCAGCTCTGGGTTTTGTCCAAAGCTGCCTGGAGGTAGCACCTCTCCTCCTGCCACTGCTGCTCTGCCTCCTTCTGAGCAGTCGTGAGCTGATTTATCTCAAGGCTGTGTTGCTCCAGCTGGACCTTCATAGAGTTCTCTGTGCTCTCCAACTCCTGCTCCTTTCTGTGCAGAGAACTCTTCAGGTCCTGTGTAGTCTGAAGGTGTGTAGCTTTGTCCTGCTCACACTTCAGATGAGCCTCCTTCAGGTTATCAGTTTGGGTTGTACACAGCTTTTTGTATTTGTTCAGCTCTGCCAGAATGCAGGCTTTCTCCTCTTTCCACCGAAGACGCCCTAGTTTGCCTTCCTTGGCTCGAACACAGAAAGGTGATGAAGGTTCCAGGGTTTTCCTCTGTTGAACCTTAGTTTTTTTGTGCCACTTCTGTGTTTGTTTCTTAGAGCTCTGTGTACTCCCCATAGTGAAATATAACGTGCAAATGTTATACAGTAAAAAACTGAAATTCTTGACTTCTCAAGTGTGATGACTTCTCAAAATCAAAATGCAACTTCTCTCTTTCTGTGGTTGTGTGGTTCTGAATGCCAGTCTGTGAAACTGGTAAAGAGCAGTTTAGTCCTTTAATGTGCATTCTAGAACTCTGATGTCATGGTTGCTATTGGATACTGTTGCTGTAGTAGGAAATCTATGGTTACTTTTTTTTTGTTTTTTTATTGAAACTAAATACATTAACAAAACAGTATTTAACATGAGAGACAAGACAACAGATATATGACATTACAAAAAGATGAGTGTTTTACAAGATTGTAGTGTGTGAAATGTGGGTATTTCCAACTTATGCAGTCTATGAAGCACAAGAAAGGGTAAAGGAGGGAAATAAATAAAAATGCCCAATAATAATGATGATAACAGTACTACTAATAAAATCGGCTTGTTACATTTCTAGAGGTTGGGGAATGTGCGTGGCCTCATCCCCAGGTGGGCCTTTTATTGTGGCCAGCCTAAGGCACACCTGTACGATAACCATGCTGTCTAATCAGCATGTTGATATGCCACAACTGTGAGGTGGATAGGTTATCTCAGCAAAGGAGAAGTGCTCACTAACACAGATTTAGACAGATTTATGAACAGTAATTGAAAGAGAGAGGCCTTTTGTGTACATAGAACAAGCTGTAGATCTTTGAGTTCAGCTCATGAAAAATGGGAGCAAACACAAAAGTGTTGCGTTTATAATTTTGTTCAGTGTAATAATAAATCATCTGGATAAAGACTCATTTTATGTTCTGAGTAAGTATCTTGTATTCCTTTAATTTTATTCTTCTGTCGTATCGCTGCTGCTAGAGGCTCGATGAAAATGGCGAATAGAGATGGTGAGAGTGGGCATCCTTGTCTGGTACCCTGCTGTAAAATGAAACTTTGTGACCTGATCCCATTTGTACTTATTGTCGCCCTAGGTGATGTAGTACAGTGTTCTTATCCAATGGATGATCGACTCTCCGAACCCAAATCTGTGTAATGTACAATAGAGAAATGTCCAGTTAACTTTGTCAAATGCTTTCTCTGCATCTAGTGATAAAATTATGGGTTTGGTTTGTTTTTGTTGTGCAAGATTAATCAAATTAAATAATCTCCAGATGCCATCTGAAGCATTTCTGTTCTTAATGAAACCTGTTTGGTCTGGGTGGATTAATACTGGAGTGGCCGTCTCTCTTCTAGTGGCTAGGGCTTTGGTAGTGATTTTTAATTCTGAATTAATAAGTGATAAGGGACGGTAACTAGAAGGGTGGATTGGGTCTTTGGTTATAATAAGAGTGTCATGATGTCTGTATTCATGTGCGTTGGTATTGTGGAGGTGTCTTTTATTTCTGTGGTGACTGAGAAACAGTGGTGATAGCATTTGCCAAAAATGTAAATAAAATTCAGCTGGTAGTCCTGATCCAATTTCTTCTTTTCCACAGCTCTCCAGTCTCCCATTGAGTACCAGAGGAAGGAGGGTGGCATCTCTGTGACCTGCCCACTGTCATTAGGACGACCGCCATCGGCTCCGCCCACACCCAATGGCCACGCCCCACAACCTGCACCTGACAGTGAGCAGGACGACCAGGTTCGTTTATATCTGAATAAGCTTTTATACTTGACTTTAAAAGTTCAGATTGGAGCTGATTTGTGATTGATTTTGAAAAGACCATGTGACCTTTGACCCCTCAGGAGCTGGTTCTGGTGCTGCAGGACTTTGTGGCGGTGCGGGAGGATGAGATCTCCGTGTTTCGGGGGGAGAAGGTCCAAGAGGATGAGTTCTCCGTGTTTCGGGGGGAGAAGGTCCAGATCCTGGCGTCCAACCAGCAGGGTCAGAGTCTGGTTTATCGGCCGGCCAACAGCGGCTCGCCAGCTGCTGAGGGCTGGGTGTCACGCAGTGTGCTACACATACACTGACACAAACACAACAACAACACACACTGACAGCAGGGTCAGAGCCTGGTTTACTACTAGTACATACACTTAAAATACTGTAAGCCAATGGGACCAAAAGGCATGTTGGGAAATGAAATATGCACTGCAAGAGACAGGGAGCAAAGGTGGCGATGCCAGCTGGTCCAGCTCATCTCAACAGCTACTTATGAAAACTGAGTTCACATCAGCTAGAGTTTACAGTATATTGGTGTTGAGCTAGCTTAGATGATGGCTGTGTTTCTGGCAGTCTGGGGTTGTTGGACCTATAGGAGTATTTGTACTTGTTAGTGTTGACGCTGTCTTGAGGGTAGAGCTAGTGATACCCCAGCATTTGGGTAGGTGATCCAGAGTCTGAAAAGCCCACCGGCCACCCTTTATGAAAACATGTATTGCTCTGTGAGGTTTGAGCAGTTTCCCCAAAGTAGGATTTTCATTTCTAACTTGAAATTCCTTTTTAACTTAGTTAGATGTAGAAACTATCCTGCTTTCTATAGCAGAACATGGTTTTACATCATTTCCTAGCATGTTAACCATCAAATGACCCCTCGGATTGACTTTGTGACCCCTTAGAGGGGTCCCGACCCTTACGTTAAGGCCTATACAGATAGACATCGCCATCTTTAGGCACCGCTGTCATAACTGTGACAACACATTTCCTAACACACTTTAGTCCCTGATTATTGCCAGTTTTAAAAGAGACATTTCACACACAGACACACACAGCAGGTACTGTTAGTCTCCTCCCTATTTCCTGGTGCTTCAACTTTCAGCCAAGACACCTCTTCTCACCTCCGTCCTCGCCTCGCCCAATCAGACGCCACCATCAGGTCGGCCTCCCATTTACTACCCCAGGAAACCATTCACACTCCAGTGACATCATGGGTCAGTGGGAAGGAGATCATTTGACCACACCATCATCGACACCAAGGCCACCAACAGACTCGGACTCCAGGAAGAAGTTGTTGCCTAGCAACAAGAGACTGTTTTAAAAAATAAAAGCCTCCTGGCAAAGAAGAGGTGAAAAGACCCATCAGCCAATGAGAACTGACCTCTGTCTGCATGTCATCCTGTGAATAGTGTGTATAAAAAGAGTGAGGACACACACACACACACAATCCATGCACACACCACTGCTAGGATGAAGATGATGAAGATTACTATGATGTTTATGATAATTAAGAATAACAGAATCTGTTTTTCACCTCAATATAGAAAAAAGCTGAGAGAAACTTTGTCATATTAATGTGTGTGTGTGTGTGTGTGTGTGTGTGAGTGAGAGAGAGAGTGTGAGTGTTAGTGACACTGTCCTGTGTGTGTTTTTCCACGGACAGTTAGGTGGTGTGTCCTGGTGTAGCGTTGCCATGACAAATCGTTGTGTTTACGGTGACACCTACTTTTCCCGTCCTTTTAGCGAACCAGAGCTACCCCCCCCCCCAAACACCATTACCATAGCAGCTGGCGGTGAATGGCGGCCCGAACACGGCGGGGCGTGCAGCTCTGGTTAGTTTGGATATTCTGATTATGCATTTCTTGTTTTTGTATATAGACCCCACTATCTCTGGACACTATCTCTTTCTGCCGGTCTGTCCGCCCGCCCACCCGTCTGTCTGTCTGACAGGCAGACAACAGCTACTCGACCTACTGTGACTGTCTGTTTCTACTCAAACTGAGGTCTCTACCTGTCTCTCTCTGTCTACCTCTGTCTCTCTCTCTCTGTTTCTCTGGTGCCATTCTCAGACAACACCCCGGTCCTTAAGGAGCTATGCAGCCTGCCACGTGCACTATGGAGGGGCTAAAGCAGGAACTAGTGCACCATGAAGGGTGTACAGGGAGAGACAAAGCAAACTAGAAAGGGTTTAAGGTGGACTCCTTTACAAGGAGCTTGGTTTTAAGGGCAACACACTCTGATGTCGCAAGTTGCCCATATGTATTATCACAAAGATCTTTGCAAGTTATCGTGTCTTGTGCCTCACTCCCGTCACATGACCTCATACATAACCATCCAAGTCACCATTGTGGTACGACTGGGACAAACTGTCCACGTCAGCCTACGATTTGTAATCCCAAGCTGCAGATATCTGCAAATTTCTGACACATTTGGTGAAAAGAACTAAAGAAATGCTAACAAACCTGATGCAGACTGGCTGCAAAAGCTAAATAAATCTGAATATTAACACAAAAGTACCATTCAGCTAACTTTCTCCGAGCTGTACACTCAATGTATTTGGTTTCACTTTGTTACAAACTGTTACAAATGTATAGCGCAACAAAATAAGCCAATTTAGACTGTTCATCTGTGTGACTACAAGGTTAGCACTAGAGCTAACTACCTTGGAGTAATGTGCAAACACTCCCAAAGTCAGAATAATGGGTGTTTTTCTTCTTTCCTTTCTGCCAACAGTGTGACTTTTTCTGAAAAGTGGCAGTTTAAAGGTAATTAAAGGCTCAAATTCAACAGACTTTGTGCTATATTAACCAAGCACAGTATTTTCAATACTGACATGGCCAACTCTGCAGAACAGTCTCACCATAAATAAACTCAGGGGCTGATCAAAAGCTCCAGAACTGCTACTAAGTGGACCTCGTGTGAGCAAATGATGAGCAGTGGTGCAGTGTTAAGTCAAGTAGCCAGTGTGTGATGCATTTAAATGTAGTTTAATGCTGCATTCATTTCATGTGGGATTTACCACAATTTCCATTTCCCGACACATGAAGAGTGTTCATGACAACATCAGAGACACAAGGTATCTAAATTTAACCCTCTCACTCAACCAACCCAGCATGTCATCAGCTGTTTGATGACATGAACAATCTCAAGTCCGGATCTTTAGGATCCCACATAACGTGAACACAACACAAGTCTGGTGTATAATGCTCCGAATGGATGCCACCTTGTTCCCTTTTCAGGAATGATTTTATGTTTTCAACACATCAATATTGTGACTAGGAATGCAAGAAAAGAGCCAAAAAAAAGAAAATTAATACCACTGGTGTTCAACACAAGTCATCTTGTGAACTCAGAGTGTACCAGAAGGGCTTAGGATGGAAGATAATGCACTGTGAAGGGTGCAAGGTGGAATAAAGTGCACCGATTCTAGTGAGAAACTGGCACGCCGTGGTTTAAAATGTAAAGTAGTGCACTACTAAGGGTTTCAGCTCAAGCATAGTGGACAATGAAGGGTGTAGTAGGGAAGGTAGTGCACTAAGCAGCGTTTAAGGTGGAAACAGCACACTATGGAGGAGGGAGTGCACTGTGGAGGATGCAACACAGAAAGCAGTGCACTACAAAAAGTTTTAAGTAGTTTATTATTGCAGGCTAAAGGTGGAGAACAGTGCACCAGAGAGGGCGTAGGGTGCTGTTTGAGACGTAGCCTTGTTGCCAGTTGGCCAAGTCAACTAACCGATCAAACAGTGTTATTTGTACAGAACTAACAGCTGCTGACTGACTGCTAACAGCTCTCTGTCGTCGTTTGTAATAAATTTCATTTTTCATCCAAAACTATCTGGACGTGTTTTTATTCTTTCACTCTTTGCATGTGGATGGCAGACACCACAGATCCTGTTTTGTTGTCGGGGGCTTCATTTTCCAGAATACATTGATTCATCAATACGTACTTGAACTGGTCATATTAGGACTGTAACTGCCAATTATTTTACAAATGATTAGGTGTTTTCTTGAGTAATTCTCTGGTCTGTAAAATGTCAGAAAATAGTGGAAAATCAGTTTCCCAAAGTTAAAAATGACTCATTGAACATCTTTAGTCTCAAACTGAAAAATCACTTTACAATTAGAGACAACTACAAAAACCTGGGAAAAGGGTGAGGAGCAGGGGTTAGTGTAGAAGCCTGACGCAGGTAATTTTACATGCAAGACTTTAGAGGATTTATCAAAGTTGTCAAAATAGCTGGCAATCAATTTTCTTTCAATTGACTAAATGATCAATTACTGCAGTTCAAGATTATTTATGATTGAAACCGGGCCAATAAATGTCATAATCTGAAAGACAAGGCCATTTGGCCTTCAACTTCATACATTTTCAGAGGGAACAAAGATAATGCAGCAGTCCGCAGCAGTCTTTTCACGAAATAAAATAAAACATTAATGCAGCAGCTGGATCTTGTAAATAAAACAAGTCAAACACAGGGTGTTAGTGCCCTCTAAGCAGGTTTGACGTTCACTGGGGGCAGTAGTGAGCAAATAGCTAGCTGGCGCATTGGAATAAGGAGGACAAGACACCGAAATACACTTGGAAAAGCCACATGAAGGTGAGAATTTTGCTTTACTGGGAGGTATTTTCCAGTCATCACGCTCTACCTTTTCAAGAGAAAATACCTATGGGTGGTTACTAAATGGTTGGTTTTGCGCATTTGCGTCCGGTATGTTCGCTCATCCCCGTTAAAGTGTAGTGCGTAGCCGTGCTCCGACTGTTTCAGCCCCAAACGGGACTAGTGCTGCCTTCGTCCGACAGGATTTGTTATGTGTTTTGTCAGTTCCATTTCCGCCCGTGCCATTTCTTGAAACGGGAAAACTTAAATGCTGTCACACACCAGCTCTAAAAGATGGAGCATCGACTATGTCGGTTTCAATTTCTGCAACCTTCTTGCAGGTAATGACCACATGTAATGTCCTGGTGGGTGCCGTTACAGTTCCACAACGGCAACGAGAAATGTTTTTGTCGCGATTATTGCGAAATCACAAATATCGCTACGTCTCTTATTTTTACTGCATTACATTAAAAATAAAGTATTTCCCCCTGAAACCGTCTGGGGAAGAAGAAGTATACAATGGAAATAGAGCCTAGTACTGCAGTAAGTGTACATTGTACTCGGTCTTTGTGTAATGTGCAGTACATGTGATACTGTCATGTGTCAGCAGAGAGTGACCCGACGTCAGCTCCAGTATCCGGTGGATCGTTCACATTTACTAACAAAGTCATACAGAACTCTGCAATTAACAAACCAGAACCAGTGAATATTATGCGCCGCATTAGTTTTATCCCAAAGATACTTTGCTCGGCCTGAATTATTAGGACACAGTGTCGATTCGGCTCGTTATACAATAATGATCAGCAAACAAATCCCGATAAAAGTGCTGTAAAGCTGTAAACTAATTAAACCAATTATACAGCCACAGATAGTCTGAAGTTCACACACCCTGACTTTTCATCCAGCCGCAGCCATTCAAAAATACAATGAAGGGAGATAAAGTGAATCAGTTAAGAATTTTTAAATTAGACTTTTATTATATTTAAAAATAAGGGGAAATCATTCATTTCTATAATTTTACCTAAAAAACTGAAACTGACTGAAAATTGTAATGTAATTTAAATTTTGTTTATTATTATCATCAGATCAGCAGAAGTACAGTAGAAAGAATAACAAATGCCATGTTTCATAAAGTGCAAATATTGTTTTTTTTAAAGGTAGGAATAAATACAAGTTCATTAACAATTAGATTATTGATGAAAAAGTAATCAGTAACTATTCTGATACTTTAATAATTGTTCATATTATCCATTTCCTGAGTTCAGTTTAGGATTTTACGATTTCCTGGGGCTGTGGTTGGTCACACGATTTTTTTTCCCACTGTTTTATCAACATTTTACAGACACAACTATTAAAATTAATAATTAGTTGCAGCCCTAGTGAAAATATATTTGATTAATGTAATTTACAGTTGTATAATAATAACTTCACATATAAATTAATTGCTCTAAAACAAAAACTGTACTCATAATATTAAAATAAAAACTGTTGTTTTGGATAAAAACCGTTTTGAAAGAGACCTATATTTATGTTAAAAAAAAAAAAAAAGAAAAACCAGTTATAGGGTTAATTTTATAGTTTAACTGCAGGGAGTATATCACAGATTGCATTTAGATATGGTTTATATAATTTGCTGCCTGTTATCATCTGTTCACAGATAATCTGTCGTCTCTGTGATCAGGTTTGGGTTCAAGGACTTTAAAGTACACATACAATCTGTATTTACAGTACAACACAGCAGTATCTCAAACTAAGACTGATAAGCACTACTATGAATAATGTTTGCTTATAAATGGGACAATTTACAAATGAAACAAAATTACACACCAGTCTTAACACAGTTTAAGTTTAGTTATAAGAAATAAGTGAACCGTTTTCTAGATTATTATTTATATTTAGTTGGATATATCTCATACAGAAGCCCAGATGTCACCGCTCTGCACTGAGTTTACAACTGAACACTGTGACTATGCAAAGTTTTACTGAGGCCAGATGTAGCCAGACGACCCCAACAGTCTTTTGTTGTTAAAGCCAAGCAAAGTCCACAGCAGCCATATTACATAATCCACACAGTTTGTGTTACATGTTAACTTTTCTCAGCCCTGTACATGATCACGTGGACTGCCGATGGCTAAGTTACCTGCTGTCTGTGTGTGTGTCCAGTCAGTGGTGAGACTACAGTGAGAGCAGTGCACTCTGGGAAATACACCAGTCTTGTAGGTCAGGAGAGAAACATGCAATCGATATTTGTGAGAAATGGTTCAGAGACTCCAGAGCCGGTGAAAGCTCAAGTGACAGGTGAGTTTGACTGTGATTTAAATGGTTTATAATCAGTTCCATCTGCTGATAAAATGAGTTCTGGTCCAGCTAACAAGACGCACTTTAGCAGAATAGTTTCACTATCCACCAAAGGGGTAAACAGAACAAAAGCAATGTGTTGGAGGAGTTTGGACGTGAGACTTTTTTTGCACCTGGCAAATAACAGTTGCCCTTAAAATTAATGGTTTATAATTGATCTCGAAAGTTAACGGTTACTGAACCCTTGTTATTATTTTAACACCTATAAAATCCTCTCTGCCTTCCTATATTTTGTATAATGCACAATAATAAACATTCTTCTACTTTTACGTCTGATATATTTTGCTGATATTATGGTTTTACTTGTACTGGAGTATTTTACACTGCAGTATTACTGCTGTTACTTAAGAAAACTGGTGTCAAACTACAGCTGCAGTGAGTGGTCCATTCATAAATTAGTCCATCAGAAAATTAGTCTGCAACTATTTACAGTAATAAACATTTAATTTCAACATAAGAATATTCCAGGTTCTCAAATGCGAGAATTTCATGTTTTATGTTACAGTAAATTTAATATTTTGGGGGTTGTGGACAAAACAAAACATTTAAAAAACAACCCTGGTTTCTAAGAAGTTGTGATGGATGTTTTTCCACTTTTTATAATTTAATTACAAATTATGAAAATAATTCTTGTTTTAATTATTCATGACTCCACAAATCATTTTGATGGATCTGTGAGGCTTCTTACATTACAGCTCCTATGTACTATCTTTGCATTAGTGTTTCAACTCTGCGCAACCACCAACTTATTAGTAGCAAAGAAAACATGGTGATGACAATAGTAAAACACTTGGCTGTGACCTTTACCTGTGTGTCGCCAGGCTCCCTCCCATCCTGGCTGCAGGGCACTCTGCTGAGGAATGGACCCGGGCTTTTCTCTGTGGGCAGCTCAGAATTCAACCACTGGTTTGACGGCATGTCACTCATCCACAGCTTCACCTTCAGTAATGGTGAATAAGAACATTAAGACTTACACACAGTATATCTTACTGTCAATGTTATATATGCACCGTATTCAGAATCTTGAATTAGAAAAGTTAAATTCTCCGCTAGATCCTTGGCAGGTTTTGACCTGCTTAATCTAAAATCCAAATTAAAAGATCAGGTATCTGGTATTGTTGCAGGTGTTTACAGCTGTGTTGTTTCAGGTGAGGTCACTTACAGAAGTAAATTTCTGAAGAGCAACACCTACAACAGAAACACTGAGGGCAACAGGATCGTGGTCTCCGAGTTCGGAACCCTGATCTACCCAGACCCCTGTGAGAACATCTTCTCCAGGTACAGTCCATCCAGGACAGGTGGAGATCGGTCTCACTCTGGCCAGAACACTTAGAGGTTTTATTTTGTGCGTGTGTGTGTATACACACACACACACACACACACACACACACACACACACACACACAGTGCATCCATAAAGTATTCACAGCGCTTATCTTTTTCCCACATTTGTTGTTACAGCCTTATTCCAAAATGGATTCAATTCATTGTCCTCAAAACCCTACAAACAATACCACATAATGACAATGTGAAAAAAGTTTGTTTGAAATTTTTGCAAATGTATTAAAAATTAAAAACAAAAAAATCACATGTACATAAATATTCACAGCCTTTGCTCAATACTTTGTTGAAGCACCTTTAGCACCAATTACAGCCTCAAGTCTTTTTGAGTATGATGCTACAAGCTTGGCACACCTATTTTTGGGCCGTTTCTCCCATTCTTCTTTACAGTACCTCTCATGCTTCATTAGGTTGGATGGGGAGCGTCGGTGCACAGCCATTTTTAGATCTCTCCAGAGACGTTCAATCTGGTTCAAGTCTGGGCTCTGGCTGGGCCACTCAAGGACATTGACAGAGTTGTCCTGTAGCCACTCCTTTGTTATCTTGGCTGTGTGATTAGGGTCGTTGTCCTGTTGAAAGATGAACCGTCGCCCCAGTCTGCGGTCCAGAGCGCTCTGGAACAGGTTTTCATCAAGGGTGTCTCTGTACATTGCTGCAGTCATTTTTCCCTTGATCCTGACTATTCTCCCAGTTTTTGCCGCTGAAAAACACCCCACGGCATAATGCTGCCACCACCATGCTTCACTGTAGGGATGGTATTGGCCAGGTGGTGAGCGGTGCCTGATTTCCTACAGACATGACACTTGGCATTCAGGCCAGAGAGTTCAATCTTTGTTTCATCAGACCAGAGAGTTTTGTTTCTCATGGTCAGAGTCCTTCAGGTGCCTTTTGGCAAACTCCAGGTGGGCTGCCTGGAAGACATTTGCACTATGCACAAGACCATATCCATCAGCTGATCTTGATAGTCTGTCCATAAGACTATATGGGCTACATAAGAATCTGGTTTGGGAACACAGACTGATGTCATGTAAAGAGGCAGCCCCTTGCTTTGGACCACATCTGGACACTGGGGAAGGAATGAACTAGAAAGGAGTACATGAAGCAGGAGTGTTGGACTTTAGGTGGCTCTAGGAAGAGTCCTGGTGGTTCCAAACTTCTTCCATTTATGGATGATGGAGGCCACTGTGCTCATTGGGACCTTCAATGCTGCAGAAATTTTTCTGTCCCCTTCCCCGCGTCTGTGCCTTGATACAATCCTGTCTTGGAGATCTACAGGTTTGTGCTCCAACATGCACTGTTAACTGTGGGACCTTATATAGACAGGTGTATGCCTTTCCAAATCATGTCCAATCAACTGAATTTCCAACAGGTGGACTCCAATCAAGTTGTAGAAACATCTCAAGGATGATCAGTGGAAACAGGATGCACCAGAGCTCAATTTTGAGTGTCATGGCAAAGGCTGTGAATACTTATGTATATGTGATTTTTTTTCATTTTTTATTTTTAATAAAGATTTTAAACAAACTTTTCACGTTGTCATTATGGAGTATTGTTTGTAGAATTTTGAGGACAATAATGAATTTAATCCATTTTGTAATAAGGCTGTAAAATAACAAAATGTGGAAAAAGTTCAGCGCTCAAGACATGGTGAGATGTGTTTTTGTGCAGTCAGATCATGTACACTAGATACCACTTTGAGTCCATCTAGGAAGGCTGGGATCTGTTTGAAACCATATAGAAGATTATGAAATCTATTTCAGTCCATCCCTCACCTGAAGAGTTTGGTTTCAGTCCATCTAGGACACAGTGATCTATTTTAGATCATGCAGGAAACACAGATCAGGAAACTACAGTTATAGAGTCCTTAATTGTAAAGATCGGTTTCTGTTTCATCCAAGACTCTTACGGTCATAGAAATACGAAAGGTTTTCATTTCAGACCAACTAGGAAACAGCTTTGTTTTATTTGAATCAGGACAAGTTCATTTTAAAGTATCCAGGACACACAAAGATGAGTTTCCAATGTACAGACCACTTTCAGTCCATTCAGGACATCTAGGGACCTGTTTCCACCCATCTAGGGTATCTAGGGACCAACATACAGATTTCTGTTTTGGTCAGTTCATATACAGATCTGTTTAAGATCTAATGTTATAATAAATGATAACAAATGCTCAAAAAGGTTCTCCCTTTCTCATTAGAGCATTCACGCACCTCTGCAACGCCATCCCCGACTTCACTGACAACAACCTGATCAATATCATTCGTTATGGTCGGGACTACTATGCCTCCTCCGAGATCAACTACATCAACCAAATTGACCCTGCAACCCTGGAAACTGTTAGCAGGGTAAGTTCATCTACACCTTCCTCCTCAACACTTTAAAGGCTCAGGAACTCAGTGAATACTTCCTCAAACTTATCACTTCTCTTTAGACAAAAACAACCTTTCCCCAAATTCCAGATAAACTACAGGAACTACATCACTCTAGACCTGGCGACATCGCACCCTCACTATGATGATGAGGGCAACACCTACAACATGGGTACCACCATCATGGGCTTGGGTCGACCTAAATACGTCATCTTCAAAGTCCCAGCTTATGCCTCAGGTGCGTGCACTGATATGGTTTGACCTCAGAAATGTAGAAAGATCATTTAACCAGATCCTCCCCAAACTCTGGTAAGAAGTCATGTCCGTATCAAACAGGGTGTTTTATGATTGTGTAATCAGACTGATGTGAGGACACTTGATATCAGTGACATGACCTGCAGCGAGACTGGCAACATGACAGTGTAATCTGTATCACAGCTCGCTGTATTTACATCCTCCTTGGTAGTTGGCTATATAATCTCTTCTCTAAATTAAAGGATTAAGATAGTATGTTGAAGGATTCACCCACTGCCAGAGAAAAGAATGTAATGTTTTGAGAACAAACTAGCACTATTCTGATCATAATATCAGACATTTCCTGCAAACCATGAAGTCTTACTGACAGGTGCACAGGATAAAAAAACTCAAGTTCAAAAGGAAACCAAATAATCCTTGAATCATTTGAACCACATCTGATTTTGGAACGACTCAAGCTGAGAAAGTGAGTTCAAGTAATGGACAGTGTACAGGTCTGTTTATCTTTCTATTATTCTATGGCATAACTGTCTTAATATTAACTGTGGACCAAAACTACACCATGCTAAAGAAATCGGCACCATAAAAAGGTTGCAGTGGCAGAAAAAAATGTAACAGCCAAGATAGAAACCATAAATTACCAAAGACTAATTTGTAACACCAAAAGGGTGTGTGCTTATTACAAATGATCATTAAGTTTAATGATTGCTACATTTTCCTTCCTTCACAACTTTTTTTTTTTTATTCCAGTAAATTTTACCTCTAAACTACTAACAGCCCTGACATCCACTGGTGAAAACCAAGTGCTATCAGCTGCTCTGTGGTGTCAGGATAATAAAAGATGAACATTTACCGGTTTTACCTCTAAATATCAGGACTACACAGACATGGTTACCCCTCATATCCTAAGATTACAGTTACAAACTGAATATAGTACAGACTTGTTCTCACTCTGATAGTAATAATAAAAAAATCATACTTGGAATTCTGTGTTGTTTTCAGATAAAGAGCATAAAAAGCCGGCGCTGAGGAAGGTGCAGCAGATCTGTTCAATTCCTTTTCGATCCACACTCTTCCCAAGCTACTTCCACAGCTTCGGCATGACCGACAACTACTTTGTGTTTGTGGAGCAGCCCTTCAAACTGGACGTCGTCAAACTAGCCACTGCCTATTTCAGAGGGGTCTGCTGGAGCAAGTGCCTCATATTTGACAAGGATGACGTTGTAAGTCCTCCAGTGTTTACTTGCTGTTGATAGAACCTGATATATAAGTTGGCACAAATAGGTTTGTTGAGGACTGAAGCAACTGTTTTTCAGGGCTGTAGTTAATGGGGCCAGATGTAGAAACCGCTCTCCCAGGTAGATTAAGTTTTGATTCACAAAGTCCAGAGCATATTTAGTTCGATTCAGTTCTTTACGAATCAGATCAAATCAAATTTTATTTGTATAGCACCAAATCACAGCAAAGTAAGGTCTAGACCTTACTGTTATCACTATTATTATAGAGGAAAACCCAACAAACCCCCCTTGAGCAGCACTTGGTGACAGGGGGGAGGAAAACCTCCCTTTAATGGAAGAAACCTCCGACAGACCCCGGCTGTTGGTGGGCGGCCTTCTGCCTCGACCGGTTGGGGTGAGTGGATAGAGGAGAGAGAAAAGAGAAGCAACGAGACAACAAACAATCAAACACTGGTCAGGTTGATGTGGCCGGTGACTGCTCATCAGAAACATAGAGCTCTAGAGCCAGGGCTACCTGCAGAAAGGTACAGAGAAAGAGAGAGAGGACACACAGCAACACATAATGGTGGTATATAGTTGCATGGAGAGAGGAAAGGAGAGGAGAGTTGAAGAGAGAAACTCTGAGCCCCATCATGGGGCCCCCCAGCAGTCTAGGCCTATAGCAGCATAACTAAGGGAAGGCTCAGGGTCACCTGATCCAGTCCTAACTATAAGCTTTATCAAAGAGGAAAGTCATTTTTTGGGGAGGCGACAGTGGTGCGGTGGGT
This sequence comes from Monopterus albus, assembly GCF_001952655.1. Classification (NCBI taxonomy): domain Eukaryota; kingdom Metazoa; phylum Chordata; class Actinopteri; order Synbranchiformes; family Synbranchidae; genus Monopterus; species Monopterus albus. The sequence continues at coordinate 679,221 of NW_018127896.1, read as the reverse complement.
AGAGCAGTCGTCTCCCAAACAAGATGGTTGAAGGTTCGAATCTCGGTGCCGGCAGTCCACGTGTCGAAGTGTCTTGACCTCTTGCCTGGCCGCTCCCTCTCC
>NW_018127896.1:673646-675312 GCF_001952655.1 Monopterus albus | reverse complement strand
CTCCTTCTTCGACCAACAGTAGTCCAATTTCCGCCAGCACCCTGTAGGTCAACAGCACTGGTGGCGGTCGTTGTTAACCCGGGCCTCGACCGATCCGGTATTGAATTCACACTGATGATTCACATGCTTAAATTTGGCATGTTTTTATGCCGGATGCCCTTCCTGACACAACCCTCTCTATTTATCCGTGCTTGGGACCGGCACAGAAGTCACTGGCTTGCAACCCCTGTGGCTAGATTGTGTAACATACTTGGCCAATAAAGGTGATTATCCTGATTATCCTTATCCTTAAGTCTAATCTTAAAGGTAGAGAGGGTGTGTGGAACTTAAATTTCTTCTTCATTCAACAAGTAACAGTAAGATGTACTTTACAGACTAAAATGATTTTTCCCGTTGTTTAAAAATGAACTGTTCCTGAAACAGTCCAACTGAATCAACAAACCACAACTTTGTGAGGCAAAGCAGACTGACATTATAACGTTACCATCTTTTTCCCTCCCAGACCTTTTTTCACATTATCAACAGAAAGACAGGAAAGGCGAACTCCACGCGTTTCTACGGTGATGCCCTGGTGGTTTTCCATCACATCAATGCCTATGAGGCCAATGACCACGTAGTGTTCGACCTGATAAGCTACAAGGACAGCAGCCTCTATGACATGTTCTACATTCACAACCTGAAACAAGAAACCAGCAGTTTCATCCAGTCCAACAGGAACTTCTGCCTGCCAGTTTGCCAAAGATTCGTCCTGCCGCTCAACATCCACAAGGTACAGTTAGACCAAAAAGTACACCTAAAACCAGAGTTACTGCTTCATGGCTGTATGCATCTGCCAACCAGTCAAATTCACAGGAATCAAATCAAATCAATTTTATTTGTATAGCGCCAAATCACAACAAAAGTCATCTCAGGACACTTTACAAAGTAGACCTTACTGTTATCAATATTATTACATAGGGAAAACCCAACAAATCTCCCTTGAGCAAGCACTTGGCGACAGTGGGGAGGAAAAACTCCCTTTAATGGAAGAAACCTCTGACAGACCCCGGCTCTTGATGGGCGGCCTTCTGCCTCGACCGGTTGGGGTGAGTGGATAGAGGAGAGAGAAACGAAGAAAAGCAACAAGACACAACAAACAACAAACAAACAAACAAACAAAAACTGGTCAGGTTGATGTGGCTGGTGACTGCTCATTAGAAACATAGAGCTCCAGGGCCAGGGCAACCTGCAGAAAGGTACAGGGAGAGAGAGAGAGAACACACTACGGGAGAGAGGAGACACAAAGTTAGTGATGTGTAATGGTGGCATATAGAAGCATGGGGAGAGAGGAAAGGAGAGGGGAGGATCATGGGGCCCCCCAGCAGTCTAGGCCTATAGCAGCATAACTAAGGGAAGGCTCAGGGTCACCTGATCCAATCCTAACTATAAACTTTATCAAAAAGGAAAGTCTTAAGTCTAATCTTAGAGAGGGTGTGTGCCTCCTGAACTGAGACTGGGAGTTGGTTCTATAGGAGAGGAGCTTGATAGCTAAAGGCTCTGCCTCCCATTCTACTTCTGTGGACTCTAGGAACCACAAGTAAACCTGCACTCTGAGAGCGAAGTGCTCTGTTAGGATGATAAGGCTCTACGAGGTCTTTAAGATACGATGGAGCCTTGTCATTAAGGG
>NW_018127896.1:671218-671942 GCF_001952655.1 Monopterus albus | reverse complement strand
CTGCTGAGATCTAAGGGAATGTTAAGCTCAACAGCACTGTGGCTCTCTGTCAGCCTGGCAACAGTGCTGAAAAGAAACCTGGGGTTGTTCTTATTTTCCTCAATCAGTGATGAATAAAATGCGGTTCTGGCACTATGAAGGGCTTTCTTATATGTCATTAAACTATCTTTCCAGGCTATGAAAAACTCTTCTGACTTAGTGGAGCGCCGCCTCCTTTCCAGTTTTCGCGATGCCTGCTTTAAGGAGCGGAGTTGCGAGCTGTACCACAGGGCTAACCTCCTCTCTTTCACAGCCTTCCTTTTCAGAGGGGCAATGGTATCAAGTGTATTATGCAGGGAGGCTGCAGTACTATCAACAAGATTATCGACTTGTGTGGGAGTAAAGTTAAGGTGGCCTCCCTCCATTGTGTTGGCAAACGGCACTGAAGTAAATAATGACGGAATTATTTGCTTAACTTGGTAACAGCATTGCCAGATAGACATCTACTGTAGTGGAATTGTTTCCCACATAGAGTATAATCCATTAATGGAAATTCAAAAGTTATTAGAAAATGGTCAGACAGAAGAGGGTTATGGGGAAAAACTATTAAGTGTTCAGTTTCGATGCCATATGTCAGAACAAGATCAAGAGTGTGATTAAAACAGTGAGTGGGTTTATTTACAGTTTGAGAGAAGCCAACTGAGTCTAATAATGAACAGAATGCATTGTTGAGGCTGTCATTGTC
>NW_018127896.1:669742-671026 GCF_001952655.1 Monopterus albus | reverse complement strand
TCGACTTTCAAATGAGTTATGTTTAGGTCTAGGGTTGATTAATAGGCTTGAGTCAAAGATCGCTGCCACGCCACCACCTCGGCCTGTGTTTCGAGGGATGTGACAGTTACTGTGACTAGGTGGAGTGGATTCATTTTGGCTGACATATTCTTCCTGCTGTAACCATGTTTCAGTAAGACACAATAAGTCAATGTGATGTTCACTTATCAAATCATTCACTAACAGAGATTTAGATGAGAGAAATCTGATATTTAATAGACCACATTTGATTGTCCTATTACTTTCTACTATAAGAGTTGTCGTCCTAATTTTAATTAGGTTCTTATGAATAACTCCTCTCGAGTTGATTCTTGATTTATATAATTTAGGTGGTCGGGGAGGAATGGGACAGACATGAGTATACAGTGACCACTGACCACTGAAATCTTATCGGTTATGGATCCTTGAATCCAAGTGAAAGTTTGGAACAAATCTGAAGAAGTTCTCTCAAGGCAATTGAGATATCATATTCAAGAGAACGGGATGAATGGATGTGCAAAAAACTCGCCAGCACAGAAGAATAAAATATAGACATATACTTGAGTGGATGCATTTCCCGTTAGGTTCATCATCTACAAATGTCTGTATAAGGAGTTTCTGCTGATGTGTTCTCCAGGAATCTCCCAGAGGAACCAACCTGGTGACCCTGATGGACACAACGGCCCAGGCAGTGATACAGGAGGATGGATCTGTCTATTGCCAGCCTGACACTCTGTTTGAAGGTTTGTCATCTATGCCATCACTATGTTTGATTTAAAGGCAGTTTAACCCTCCCAGTGTAATGAGTAATGATTACTCTTCAGGACTGGAGCTGCCAGCAATCAACTACAACTTCAACTCTAAAAAGTACAGATACTTCTATGGGTCCAGGATGGAGTTGTCTCCTCTTCTCCTCAACAAGGTATGACAACTCAGAATAGTAGCAACACAAACATCTTTCGCTTATGACTATGATGGTAAAATGAATCAGAAATCAACTGCAAGGGGACATAACACATTTGAACTGTTGGTCCACCACTCTGGTTTGACTGAAATATCTCAACAACCAAGAAAGTTTGTACAGACATTCATGGTCACAAGAAGATAAATCATGCTGACTTCAGTGATTCCCTGACTCTGGTGCCGCCAGACACTTCACTGAAATTTCTACATAAATATTCAATGAACTGCCTTGAAATGTGGTCCAAACATTCAAGGTACCATGACATTGGACCCTAATGACTTTGGTGGTTCCCTGACTTGGTC
>NW_018127896.1:657987-669681 GCF_001952655.1 Monopterus albus | reverse complement strand
CCAATCAGAGCTGTCTGCACAAAATTAACAGTGCCATCTTCATACAAGGCTACTTGGTCAGCTAGCTCCTAACTTGTATAAAAAAATGGTGACAGAAAAATGGCAGTACGGATGCTGATGCAGGTGAGCAGGGTGTTAAATTACATTTATTAAATTAACATTTATTCAGTTGCCAGGACTTGACTGGCTGAATAGTGCATCTGGTTTTCAGGCTAATCTAGCGCTATCATCACATTAGCATTTCACTATGTTTAAACTTTAGGATGCAATACTTGTAAAGCTCATCCGACTTAGCTGTGCCTGGTGTTCAGTGCTAAAGAGAAAACTGTTAATATTCTGAGAAGTCAGTTTTTACACTTTGTTAGATATTACCCAATTCTTTTGTTGGAAGCACGAGAAGTGACGACAGGAGAGGACTGTTTAAAATCAACAGTTTACTGAATGTCTGATCACAGCCAGGCCTTACAGCGCTGGATTCAGAAAGATAGAGCTCCCGCAGGAGTTCCATCCACTGACCCTGATTTAAGTTCTTACAATACATTTTACCTTCTTGGGCTGCTCCGCCCTGGACAGGGGTGCAACCTTCAGTAGTTCGTGATCCTATTGGTCATTTGGTGTGAGCCGGGGCTCGCACTTCCATGTTGGAATATGGTAAATCTAGCTATGTGTGTCTGTGCGTGTGTGTGCATGTCTCTGGCACCCAGATCTTGATCTCGAGGTGCACTGATCAAAGGGTGGCCCAAGTTTCAGGCCCCGTGTGTGTGTGATGCTAATAAGTGTGTTAAACTGGCCAGGTGGTCATCTCAGGTTGTAGCCCCCGGCCTCTGCAGGACATCCCAAGACAAAGCAAAGCTTGGGATATGCTAAGTGGGTTGAGGTGTGAGTGTAAAACAGGCCTTTGCTAAAGTGTGAATAGGCTGTCTGGTCACAAAGAGATGCAGACATCTAGTCTCTACACAGAACTTACAGCATTCAAAGTAAGCAGATTCTGCTTCATTACAGCTGTAAGATATATAAGCAAGGGAAACAAATGTATTAAAATAACCAAAGCTCAGTAGTTCTGGACAATCATCAATACAGCTGTAATATGCATAAACAAGTAAGAAAGTTATGAAAGGTAACTAAAAGGGAACAAAAGGTATGAGAAGTAACTAAAGCTTATAAAGTAACTCGAGTCTATAAGACTCAAATCTTACAACTTCATCTCATGGGGAACGTAGATTGTAAAAGCTGAACCAAATTTCATGGTAGTCGATCCATTAGTGGTTGAGATATTTTATTGGGGACAAAAGCAGGGGACTAACTGACATCTTCACCCCTGGTTTCGGTCAGTATGGCTAAGCAGTGCCCAACTTTTCCTGTCCAACAGATTGCCAAGTTCGACATTGTCACCAGAAAACACATCGAGTGGAAGGAAGAAAACTGTTACTCTTCAGAACCAGTCTTTGTTGCATCTCCAGGAGGCGTCGAGGAAGACGATGGTGAGGAACTCATCTTTCTACCAAACTACAGCAACGCTATTGCTGTTCATCGCTCTGTTAAAGTTTACTGTGCACCTTTAAAAACCACAATGCAAGAGACACTAAAGCATCAGCTGTTTTCCTCCTTCCAGGAATCATCTTGTCCTCTGTTATTTCTGCGGATCCAAACACTTCTCCCTTCATGCTCGTCCTCGACGCCAAAACCTTGGAGGAAATCGCTCGCGCCTCCATCCCCACCAGCGTCCACATAGACCTTCACGGACTCTTCATCCCTGCCACCGTTTGACAGCCAACACAGCTGCTGCTTTAATTTATTCTTTTTATTAATTCTTATTTGATAGTCTTTTTCACATTTATGAAAAAAGACTTTGAAAATTAACATGTGAAGGCACTTGTCACTTTTTTTTAACTCTATATTTTTGTATTGTTTTTCTGCACTTTAAAAGACTGAACTGTGTAAATATTTAATACTAAAGATGCACTTACAGCCAGAGTTCCCTTACATTAGCCGAGTCCTTTCCTACAGCAGAGGATTAGGGCCACTGTAAAATACGAGTTTGACCCCCCCCCCGGCTTTAAAAAGGTAAATTCAGAAATTAAACTCTGACCTCAGTTTTTTTTTTCAATTATCAAGGTTTGTTTGCACATAATGTACCAATTAAAAAGCCTAATTTATAATAGTTATGTCATTGTTATGCACTGAAACTGACCAAACATCATCAGTCAATGAAGTAATCATTTTCTTCTAGGCAGTAATTATTAATCCTGAAGAATTTGATTAAAAACTCTGAATTTTGTCATATCATGTGTACATGAGTAACTAATTTTAACAAATATGTTTATATTGGCGGCCACAGTCCTCCATACCGCACTGATTCAAATCTTAGTACTTAACCATTTTGTGTTAGAGGTCGTTTTGCTGCGGGCGTGCACCGGTCTGAACTGAAAACTCAACTAGGAGGTTTCATCAGAATCATGGGAATTTATTACATCAGCAGTTGCAGCAAAAACAGTTTAAAATCTTCCACAACACTGTTGTCGTTCAAACCCCCACCCAGCCCTCCAACATGGCCGACAAACCACACAGCAAAGCCGCTAACGCTGAGTCGGCTCTATTAAGTCTGTAAAGTCGACACCGCCGCTACAGTGATTTGGTGTTTAGTGAAAAGAAAAAACCATTTTCCTCCTTCAGCCCTGGTGCCACCCAATACAATCCCAGAACACACCTGGTTGGCCGAACACTGGCTCTGCCGACTCGTCGGCCTCGTTAAGCTCGTTAGCCTCAGTCTGGGGGTGGAAGGGGGCGGAGCCGGGGACACGAAGCAGCAGCCACAAATCAGAGCAGAGAACAAGGAGAGGAAATAACGATGTTGAAGAACAGGCACGTTGGAATACTGTGTGTGAAATGGGGGCTAAACTATCACTGTTTACAACAGTGGAAAAAACGGTTTCTCACAGAAAAACACTTTCACGTCTTTTTTCTTAGGTTGTTTTGTCTTCTTTTTTTATTTTTGTCCCTCAGTCACCGACCCGGGAAGGAAATGCATGTTGATTTGTGTGTGCTTTAGGTCCCTCAGATGATCTCAAACGTCTTCTTCAGCTCCATGATCAGTTGCCAGTCAGATTTCTGCATGTCGTCTCTGAACCAGTTCTTCAGAGCATCGATGGATGCCCGTGTGATCTGAAACACAAAAGCACACCAGGGTTGGGAACATGACTTGTGAGGTTTCCAGAGGTGTGAACAAATCAAATCAGATGTTTTTGCATCAGATCTGGGCCACTTGCACACAATTATGTTGTATTTTTCCCCAGCAGTTTACAAACAGTAATTCCTGTGTTATAGTTAATTATTGTAACTTGGATATGTGAATGGTTGAACAGATTATCAGGTGTTTTAATTCAGCTTCTGCACAATCCACTGTGGCATCAGGCTCAGTTGTATTTTACAGATGTAAACAACCTGCAACCGGGTACAAAATAATTTTATAATTAACATTACTGCCTATGACAAGCAAGTGAAAATATTTTAAACTATTGCAAATTAAGTCAAAGAATCTTTAACACTTTCAAATATCCTTTAAGGAAACTGATTTTTAAGACAGAACTGCAGATACCTGCTAAAATAATGCATTTGCATAATAATGCAAATCATATTTAACACTTCAAAACCTTGAATACAATCTCAGAAATAAGTTGTGTAGCAGAAACAGTCAATTTCCAACACCTTCTTTCTGACCTTCTTACCTCCCTTTCTTTCTTCATCTCTCATTTCCATTCTTCCTCTTTCACATCTGTCTCATCTTCCTAAAAATCAGCTCCTGTTGAGGAGCAGCTACCTCCACAGTTTATCTGACTGATATTAAATGCATTTCTTCTAGAAGAGACTGTTGCAGATGAGATGGAAAATGGGCAGAAGTAGTAAAATACTCTTACTGCTCAGAATAAAATGTTTTAAAATGTCTACATTGTACTGCTAAATTAAAACAGTGGAGGACTTCACTGAACTTCACTTTTCAACTTCTTAATCAGTTTTTGAAATTATTGCCATTAACTTGGATGAAAAATATTTATTGCTGCCTTGAAAGAGCAGTTGAAGTTATGAAACCACACATGATGGAATCACTGCTAAATTTTGCTGGACTTCAGATTTGTGTGGATGGTTTTATTATCATATAAAATATTTGCGCATATTGATGATGGCCCAACTTTCCCACCACTTCACGTCATGACTGGACAGCTGTGTGGAGGTGAGAGAGGAGCCAGGCGGCAAGCTTCTTTGTTTGGTACTCAACTAATTGTGACAATTTTCATGTGAACAACAGCGTGCAACATCTATTACGTCTTCAGGAACTGAGTCTGAAACTCTATCACCATTTTTCAACAGCCGCCCATGACAGTCAGCTGCTCACCCTGCTGTCAACCTGCCTTCAGAGGGGACCAGACAACATGTTAAACGTAGGTGTGGTTCTGATCGCTGGTTCCCATTTGGATCCCATTTATGGGTTGTCAAAATACAGAGACACTAACAAATTTGTCTTTTAACAAAAACCAACAGTGAAAACGTGAGTTAACATTAGAAGGTAGGATTAAAGATTTTCTAACAACTGATTCACCTGTATGTGATAATGGACTTCAACGCACCTTCATATATGTTATGACTCTCTTATATCGCTTCATGTTTTTAGATATGTACATAAGATCCTCTGATTTTAGTGCATCACAGACTTGATGTTTGTATATAAAGGAAGCTTTTTGCGAGGCTCCAGAGGGCGTGTCCTAACCTTGCTGACAATGATGTCGGTGGCTTCAAAGTGGCGGCCGTACATCTTGGGCGACTCTCCGGGAATGGGCTCGATCTTGACGCAGGCCTCCTGGCCCTTCTTGGCGCTGTCAACAGGCTTGTGGTTCATTTCGATGCTTGTCACCACACCGATGTCCACAAACTGAAACACACACACACACACACAATAATGGGAGAGTGTTGCTAGTCTGAAACACTTATAGTAAAGAAAAACCGCAACCTTAATTGCAAATTAAATCTCTAGGGAAACAAACTTTTATTAACATTTATATACTATTGTAGAAAAAACAAAGCCAAGACATTTGTGGGTCAATATGGCTTAAAAGTGGAGACAAAGTTCATGGTTGACTTTGGAGGCAGCTGATAAAAACCGTCTGACCACAAGGCCTTTTTAGTACACGGCTCTCCAATCAGTTTTCCTCGTTGAGCTACTCATGATTTCTATTGCTAGCACACACACACACACACACACACACACACACACACACACACACACTTCATAGCAAAACTGACTTCTGAACCAAAACAGCTGAATAAACTAAATTACTTGTATAACCAGTTATGTCATTATCCAGACCTCACGTTTTGCACCAAAAACACCTTAAACTCGTCATCACATCAGTGTCAAACTTAAATCATCACATTCAAGATATAGACAAGGCTCTCTCTCTCTCTCTCTCTCTGTTTCCCCCCCAAATATCACTGTACCACGTCATCTCTCTTATAACTTTAGCTCACATACCGATGACTTGTGCATTTTGTGCACGTTTCCAGCAACTCTTTACATGACGCTGTTGTGTCCTCATGATAACGTCAAATAAACTAGGCACACCCACCCACACACACACACCCACACACACACACACACACACACACACACACACACACACACACACACTGTGCTTCAGTGTGTCTCACCCCTTTGCTGGGGACGCACAGTGGCGTCCCCTGTCTCAGGACTCCAGCCTCCACCAACACCCCCATCACGATGGGATCTCTGGAGTTAAAGATGAACTGAGGAAGAACCCGCAGCTTCACAGGAAACACTGCGATATGCCTGACAAGACAAACACACATTAAAATGTCAGAGCGCTGCCTGTCTTTTACACTATTACTGATAACCGACCAAAAGGCACCGAGAAAAGCTAAACTGAGACAAAAGTTTTGGCTCATGAGTTGATTCACTGTGTCCGAGCATGAGCGCTCATACTTGAACTCGTCCTGCTTGGCCTTCTTGTAGTCCTCTCTGTACTTGTTGAAGGCATCAAACAGATGGTAGATGATTTCAGCTGAGAAGATCCGTACGCCCAGGCTGTCGGCCATTTCCTGACTCTCCCTCTCCACCTTCACATCAAACGCCAGGATCACTGCGTACCTGCAGACACACAACACAAATACATGTTTAATATACACCAAATAATACGACGAGTTTATTTAATGTAACTGCGACATCGCTCCCTACTTTTCCTGTCTGCTTCGGTTACAAAACATTTTGCATCAAAGTGTTGTGTGTATTTTTTGTTTTCTTGTGCTTTATTTCATGGCTTTCATGGAGTAAAAATTACATCTGTTTCTGTACTCGTATCAAATTATTCATGCTTTAATGTCTGGTGATCTGGTCACCGACAGTAGAAAGAATAAAGCCTGAGAAGACAACGTACTGTAGGTCATGTTCCAGCATGGTCGACGCCTTCATCACATCCTTCTTGTGAACTGGGCCGATGTTAATACCAGCATACTGCAGGAAAACGCACAGGAGAAACAGACACAAGTCAAAGGTCAGCTCATTTAAGGCTTTTACTTTGTTTCCTGTTGCTTTTCAAAGTAAAAACTCCTTGTTAGATGTACAGCAGCTTTAATGGCAGTTTTGGTTCAAAGTTTAAAGCTGATGGAGCCAAAAAAAGAAATTTACTGCAGAAAAACAGGTTAAAAAGACAGACAGATGGGGTCATCGACAGGTACTCACAGGGACTTTAGACGTCCGGAGGAACTCAAGCAGAGCCTCTAGTGATCCCAGAGTGGATGCCTGGACATAAACTCCTTTCTCCTCCAGTTTGATGGAGTTCAGAGTCTGTTTGAGCTCGCGTACCAGTTCATCCTGAAAACCAGCACCAGTCAGTCTCATTCAGCAAGTAAGTACTGGTCCTAACACAAGTTCAACTGGTCACAAACTGGATCTGTCACTGTATTTATTACCCATCTAATTCAGCCACAGGAAACGTGTGTGTGTGTGTGTGTGTGTGTGTGTGTGTGTCACCTTGAGGACAGGGATCTCATCGTCCTTGTACGCCACCAGCAGGGGCAGCCCCGCCAATGCCTTCTCCAGGTCTTTACCCAAAATCTTCACCCCCTGAGACGTTGACACCTCCTTGTGCTTCTCATATTGGTTCTACACAAAATAACCAATGAACACATCAGTGAATAGAACAGGAGGCTCGCCAATAAGTGAAAACAGCCACTGCTTACTCAGCTAGTACAGAAACAGCAGCAGCTGATCAATCTTCACGGTGTAACAGCTGCAGTGAAACTCGAGCCTGCTGGTTATGTAGTAAGAAGGTGCTTTTATTTTGAAACTACAAACAACTCTCGCAGAAACACCATTTTCCAGTAGTTTACCTTGACTCTGAGCTCCTTCAGAGGCGGAGGCAGCAGCAGCCCTCTGATCTGTGTTACGATTGGTCCCTCCACCCCCGGGACAATGATGGTCTCTCCCTCCCGTAGACAACCGTTAATCAGGATTACATCTATCGTAGTTCCCATACCAGGCAGAGCTTTCACCTGAACATCCACAAATCATCAGGGAACAATAAAACTAGAAAGTTCTACTGCACTTCTTTGACAAAATCAGACTCTTACCTCCATGACCTGAGCACGCAGTTCATCACAGTGCGCTAGTCGGCGGGCTAACAAGGTCTGGGTGAGCTCAACCAATAGTGTGATGAGGTTTCCCATCCCGTCACCACTGTGGGCTGACGTGGGGACCAAAGACACAAATGTCCGGGGGTCTTTATTCTCGTAGAACAAGGCAGCGTTCAGACCCTGACGATCAGTAACACACACACACACACACACACACAACAATGTTCAGTAGGATGGAAATTACTGAAGGCTGGTCTGAATTCCAGATTAAATTATGCTGGACAGTAACGAATCACATCAAACTGCAATACTGTGAAAAATGCAGGACTTTTCTTAACTCAAAATATAAAAGCTCTAAAAATCAGATCCCAAATTTGGAAAAGGTATAAATTAATTTGAACTGAGAACATTTCTTTTAACAAACAAAAGGAGACAAATTTACATTATTTTCAACATATTTAAAAAGGAAAATGCATAACTTTCTATGTTTAAATTTTTTTTTCCATATTAATGACTAAATCGTCTCATCAGAATGATGTGTTAGTGATTAGATGATTCAACTTTGTCATTACCCGTGTACAAGGCAACAAAATGCAGTTTAGCATCTAACCCGAAGTGCAGTATGTACACTATGTAGTCAGACCTAATCTACCGATATGTACAATTTATAGTTACAGTAACATATGTAGGGTGATGTACAATATACAACAGACTATGGATTTAAATTACAGTAATGGATAATGTACATTAAGTTTATGGAACACTAGTGCACTGGGATGAGATGGAATGAAACAGTGCAGAATAAGAAGATAAGTTACATGAGTGAACAGTTCAATGGATGTAAATAGTGCAAAGATAAATATACAGTGATGTAGGCATATTGTCTTTTAGTAACGATCAAAACCATGAAAATGTTATTGGGCTGTTATTTTCTACTATGTTTTACTTAGTTGCATATTTTTGTTAGTTTTTGTTACTGAATTTCAAAATTAAAGCAGATTTCAAGAGTCTGCCATTTGATTTTTATACATCCTGGAAATGAACAGAACTGAAGCGCTGTCTGTGCAGCGGGCGTGCATTTTAAAAATCAGAAACTCTTTGTTAAGTAAAGGAACGTTTCATCAGCATGCTGTTCTATTTGTAATACCTGCTGAGCAAACTCCACAATGATGCCCTTGGCTCTCTCATCGAACTCGTCCTTTGTGTTCTTCTTCTGCTTCTTCAGCGTGGCTACAATGTCAGTGTCCGGACTTCTCTTCCAGTCGTACAGACGGTCGACCTGGAGACGAAGACGCACCGTCAGAAAACAACAGGAAGATGAAACCAGGCAAAACACTTCTGATAAGCATGAAATAGACCTTGTTGAGGGCAACGACAAAGGGACACTTCTTCTCCTTCAGCAGGTTGATGGACTCGAGCGTCTGAGGCTCCAGGCCGTGCATGATGTCCACCACCAGGATGGCGATGTCGCACAGAGAGCTGCCTCTGTTCCTCAAGTTACTGACGACACACACACACACACACACATTTTATTTCAGGAACAGTATTTTATATTCATATATTCACTTTAATTAGTTCATTGTTATTCATCTTTTTTTTTTTTTTTGCTTGGAAGGACTAGTTTATGTAACGTTCGATCGAACAGAGTTTTACACTACAGAGAAAGCTTCTCTGAGCACAAATTCAAACTTGAAGATGTACAAATATACAATGTACAAGTGTGATATGTAGGATAATAACGCTCAGAAAAACTTGAGAATTACGTTTTGTGTCAGAAAACACACAAGAGACAGATTATTATTCAAAGCAGAGCAGGTGTAAATGCCTTTGTGCAACTGGGGGACCTTTACATGATGCTGTCTGTGTGTTACCTGAAGGACTCGTGCCCTGGTGTGTCAATAATCAACATGCCGGGGATCTTGATGCTCTCTCTGTCGAACTGTACAAACGAGAATCGGGTTAATACAGATGCAGAACCAGCACCAAGCCAACACCTGTGTGTGTGTGTGCTGTCGTACGTTTTTAACCATCTTGGTCTGCTCCTCGATCGCCTCTTTGGGGACGTTTGTGGCTCCGATCTGCTGAGTGATTCCTCCAGCCTCGCCATCCTGAACATGAGTGTGTCGCAACTACAACACACACCCACTGCAGAGTTACTACAAAAACCAGTCAACTGGCCTCAACTACTGCCACGTTAACCCGGTGGTAAACAAGTCAGTACAAACAGCTATGATACAGGAAACCAGTCAGAAAGTGCAACCTAAAAAACTTGTCAGTAAATAGCCAGCAAATAATCACCACAGAATAAACAGCAACAAAACAGTAAACAATACACAACCAAGTAAATAAAACAGTCAGCAAACCATCACCTTGTCAAGGATCTTGGTCTTCCCAGTGTCGACGTGTCCGAGCACACACACCACCGGGGCTCTCAGCGTGTCCACGTCAATGTTCCTCATGTTCTCTGCTCTTCGTTTCTATGGAAACACACTGTGGATCAGACAGGGTGAAAAGAGGCGAGCTCTGGTTCCTCCTGTGTTTCCTATGACTCACCTCTATCCTTCTCTTGGCTCGGTCATACAGTCGCTCATCCTTCGTCCTCCCGTCGTCATCCTCACTCTCGCTGCTCTCATCCTCGCTCTCCCTTGCTGCTCTCCTCTTGCCCTGACCTGTGGCCACAGACCCTTTTTCGCCCTCTTCATCTTCCTCACTTTCTTCCTCCTCCTCCTCCTCGTCTTCTTCCTCATCCTCCTCGTCCTCTTCCTCATCTTCCTCCTCGTCTTCGTCGCTACCTGTAGGCTGAGAAGGAGCGGGGGGCTCCTTCACCTCGATGTGGACTTTCTTCAGCTCTGATACTAGGAGGAAAAGTAACAGGAGGTATTTTAATACTACTGCTGCTTCTGGTACCTCTGCTGAGTTGTTTAGTACTTGTTTGACACTTTGAGAAAGAAAAACACTTTTGTACAAAACACAGAACAAAAGAAATCAAAGGTCGAATGCTGTCTAAGCACAAACAGCCAAGTAAGACCTTTAAAGTAAATATAGCTTAGAATTTAGATAAACAGGGTTTAACTCTCCATCTCCACTGACCAGGACAGATGTGGCTGAAAGCCAACAAACGTTAACAGACCCTGTACTGGGAAATTAACCACTGCAACTGAAGTGTCTTCAGTATCAATTAATCAGGTCTGGAGACGATTAGTTCATTTGGTGAATCAGCAGCTCTTTTGTTAATTACTTGAACATTTTTCACTTTTTTTTTTTACATCTCATCACAACAAATGAATTGATCAAGATAATGATTAATTTATAACGAAAACAAAAGGTATGTCTAGTAATTAAAACAAATGCTGCATGCCGTCTGTTTTTAGTCAAAAATACAGTGAGGAACAGAAGTATTTGAACACCCTGCAATTTAGCAAGTTCTCCCACTTAGAAATCATGGAGGGGTCTGAAATTCACATTGTAGGTGCATTCCCACTCTGACAGAAAAAAAAAAAAAAAATCAGGAAATCACATTGTATGATTTTTAAAGAATTTATTTGTCTTGCACTGCTGAACATAAGTATTTGAACACCTGAGAAACAGCAAGAATTCTGGCTCTCAAAGACCTGTTACTGTGCCTTGAAAAAGTCCACCTCTACTCCACTCATTAATCTAAATTAGTAGCACCTGTCTGAGCTCTTTAAAGACACCTGTCCACCCCACAGTCAGTCAGACGCCAACTACTACCATGGGCAAGACCAAAGAGCTGTCAAAAGACACCAGAGACAAAATTGTGGACCTCCACAAGGCTGGAAAGGGCTACGGGGCAATTGCCAAGCAGCTTGGTGAAAATAGATCAACTTGTTAGAGCAAAGTAGAACTTTTTGGTCTAAACTTCACTCGTCGTGTTTGGAGGAAAAAGAAGGATGAGTTGCATCCCAAGACCACCATCCCTACTGTGAAGCATGGGGGTGGTAACATCATGCTTTGGGGGTGCTTTTCTGCGAAGGGGACAGGACGTCTGCACTGTATTAAGGAGAAGATGGATGGGGCCATTTATTGTGAGAT
>NW_018127896.1:632327-657920 GCF_001952655.1 Monopterus albus | reverse complement strand
TTTCTCAGGTGTTCAAATACTTATGTTCAGCAGTGCAAGACAAATAAATTCTTTAAAAATCATACAATGTGATTTCCTGAATTTTTTTTTTAATTCTGTCTCTCAGAGTGGGAATGCACCTACAATGTGAATTTCAGACCCCTCCATGATTTCTAAGTGGGAGAACTTGCAAAATCGCAGGGTGTTCAAATTCTTCTGTTCCTCACGGTAGCTCCTGACCTAAAAACTACAAGGTTTGACTTTTACATCTTATCTGTTACAACATGTAAATAAGTTGCATCACATCCAATCATCAATGTCCAATCAACAGCCCAAAACAATGAAAATCAGGTTATGAGAAAATCCTTATTTTAGCTGCTGCAGCCAGAGAACTCCTGGTGCTTTTGCAAAATAAATAAATAAATAAATAAAAATCAGTGAACAAAAAACGTTGCAGGCTGATTTTCTGTTCATTCAATATTTGATTAAGCATTATTACAACAAAATGCTAAAAGGAGGGGAGTATGCACAGCTAAGTGGCCATGATATTTGTCTGGTCTGATATACAGAGCAACTGTTGACTCAGTCACAGGAAATCATGTGAACTCAGTTTAAACAATTCCCATATTAAATGAAATATTCCTGCACTAACTGCAGCAGCATTGTGATGACTATTACCTAAACTTCATCACTCACCTTTCTCCTCATCGCTGGCGATGGCCTCCCAGTCGTCCACAGCAGCATCTGGCTTCACCTCTGCACAGAGACAAGGTCAGTAGTGAAACTCAACAGGTGAACACAACTGTGTCGTTCTCTCTACAGCTGAAACCAAACAAAGCTGAGACAGACGGCCCTGCTGCAGATGTTCTCACAGATGAGTTGCACCTGTCGGCCGCTGTGCTTTCAGTTTGGACTCTGTGCTGCCAGTCCATCACTGTTCTGTCCTCCTCCACAGCCTGGAGCTGTTTGTGGCTCATTCTCCTGCTACAAAGTGAAACCCTGAGAAACTGACTCCCTGTGGTCATGGCCTTTTTCCACATGATGCTTCAGAGGGGCAGTAACAGTCTGTCCCAACGCTGCCTTAGTACAGACAGAGTCTGTTGCCGTCAGTCGGGGCCTGTAGGAACTGTTGGCATCAGTTGTCAAGGCTTCATTTACTTTTGTTTACACAGTGTTAAGTTTCTGGTGACTTTAGTTTTTACCTCTGGCAGTTTACATCTCAGCTTTGTATCCCTGAAGGTGATTCACTGGACTTGAACTGTTTACATGTCAAAATAAAAGCTGGAAAAACAACCTGCAGGTGGTGGTGTGAGTTTCCATGAGCAAACACATTATGTAATTTCCTGATTTGTTTTTACATGCACGTTTATGTATGCTGGGATTCTTACTGTCTACCTAACACAGAATTATAAAAACACCAGTGTCCAGTCGAAAATGGAAACTGCGTGCTCAACACACCACCGAATTTACAGGTTCATGAGAGGCCAGGCACTGACAGCTATTTTACATCCACTGTTACACGTGTGACTCTCACCTGGCTCTACAGCCGGAGCCTCAGCTTCCGTCTCCATAGCAACAGGCTCCGGTGTCTCTGATGTTGGCGAAGTCACCTCTGACATTTCTAGGAGGAAAGAGGAGACTTTAAGGAAAAGTGTTTTTTATTTGACAAACTGACAGAAGAGATGAACTGGTGGCGAGTTAATCATCAGAGGTGACGAGCAGCAGTGAGGTACCTTCAGGAGTTTGGGCGTTGGGCTTCTTCTTCCTCTTGTCCCCATAAACTGGCTTCTTCTTTGGCACCGAGTCTTTGGATGGCACTTCAACACCTACACACATTTCCACCCATTAATCTACAATAACCCATGATGTCACAGTTGAAGTAGGTTTTTAGACATTTTTCCTGAAAACTAAAAATTTTGGATCCTTTGTTCAGTGTTCTGCCGAAGTATGAATGTTTAGTGAAAATTATGAAATAAAATGGTCCAACTGAGATAATTTTAAAAATATAGTGTTATCAAGTTAAACTAAACCCAATTCTCATGATGAATCCTCACTATCCATCTCTACAATCTCACTGACTGATTATTTTATCAACAAGCATGAATTCTTTGTAGGCAGCAATGTGATTGGTGGATGGACTCTCACCCTGGGCCTGCAGCATCTTGAGCGTGGCCTCGGCCCGGGCTCGAGCTTCTCTCTGGGCTTTAGTCAGCAGCTTCCCCTCCTTCTTCAAACGCTCCTTCCTCTCTTTCTCCTTCTGCTTCTTCTTCTCTTTTCGCTCTTGCTCCAGACGCTCCTAACGGGGGGTGAAACAAAGGGTCAGAGGTCAGTGAGGAGATGGATGAGAAAGTAGAAATTCTAAAGCAGCAGGTATGATACGTTTTACCTGTTCAAGCCTCTGTTTCTCCAGCTCCTCCTGCCTCCTCAGTCGCTCCTCCTCCTCTCGTTTGGCTCGCTCTTCCTCCTACAAAGACATTAAATCATTACACCTGAGGACTACCACTCCTCTCAGAACTCCATGACTGCACGTCCCAAAATGCCCCACCTCCTTCATCTTGGCCAGAGCCTCCTGCATGGCCTTCACTGTGGCCTTGCTGGGTCCTTTCTTCTTCTCCTCCTTCTCCCCCTTTTTCTTCTTCTTGTCTTTCTTCTTCTTGTCGCCCTCAGCCTCCTCTGCAGGAAGACACAGCAGCATAAGCAAAAACATGAGCAAACACTGCACCTTTAAAGCTGCAGTAACTCTGATTTCCCCCACTGTCTGATAACCCCAGTGACAGTGGGACAGGATGTGGTGTCTCTCAACTACACCACAAATTGTCATTTCAAATATTTTCTGGTGGAGCCATCTTACCATCGGCTGCTGGCTCCACCCCCTCCTGTTCCTCTATCACTGCTGCAGGTAGCTCTGCCTGAGGGGGCGTGGCCTCTGTTTTCTTCTCTGGCTCTTTTTTAACCTCCACTCCAGCCTCCTTCAGCTTCTTCAGCTTCATCCTGTCCTCTTCCTTCTTCTTCCTCTCCCTCTCCTTCTTCTCCGCCTTCTTCTGTGCTGCCGTCTTGATCTTGAAGTCTCCTCCCTCCTCCTCCTCCTCGTCCTCGCTCTCAGCCCTCGCAGCTTTGTCTTTGTTCTTCTTTTTCTTGTCTCTCCTGAAGGTGAACTCCTCGTTATCCTCAGACTCATCCTCCTTCCCTCTTCCTCCTCCACCTTTCCTCACACCTTCATCCTCATCTTTGTCCTCCTCTTCATCTGACACTGAAGGTTTTTTGCCTCCTTTCTTTCCTCCTTTGGTTTTGAGGCGTGAACATGAGCTGCTGTCGTCATCAGAATCAGAGGGAGGAGTGGCAGCAGGTGCCTGGAGGAGCAGAAAGGAAGAAGAGATGACTTTTCTATAAATAATACAGTAAATGCAAAGAGTAATACTCTGATAATTTTCATCAGTGTCATATCCTCAGGACTTATAAGACTGACTCATTGAGAACAATATCTGTATTTAATTCACATATTTATCTATTTGACAAATTTTTCCAAGCAACATCCTTGATTTTCTTCTCAATATTTAGAAATTATATTTGGATGTGCTGGAAGGAAAATGAGAAAAATTTGCTGTAAAATGGTGATTAAAATAATTTCTATTAGCTGTATATCAAACTATCTCTGCCCCCATGTTCCCCATCTGCATCTGTGCTACTAACTGTCAAATAACGACAAAACAAAAAAAAAAAATCGTTAAAAAGAATTTCAACCCTGGCTGGGACCAAAAAAAAACAAACAAACAAAACAAAACAAAATGTAAAAAGGAGTGAAATATGAATTTGTTTTATGAATTAACTGAGATTAAGAAAAAATATTGTTTAAAGATCTATCATCGATCAGACTTGATGCATTCAATCATACATTTTACATTTGACATCTTCAGCATTTTTACAGAGCTTTCCAACCCAAATGGGCTCCGCTCTCACCTTCTTCAGGTCTTTCTGCTCCCCATTCCTCTCACCATCCATTTCACCTTCACCATCATCTCCTTCCTCATTCTCAGGGCTGGTTCTGTCCTTCTTCCCCTTCCTAGTCTTCTTCTTCTCTGGTTTAGGAGGCTCGACGAACTCCTGCTCCTCTGTGGTGTCTCCTTTCTGTACAAGGAGAAAAGACGTGACCTGAAATCTAATGAATTTCTGTAGAACTCCAACATGGAACTAAACAAACAACGGTCAGTACTATTTTGCCTCCACAGCATTTCCCAAAAACACAGAGCAATACATGTGATGTTATAGAAGTAACATCAACTTCAAGTAATCAGCTTAACCTGAACATTAAGGCTTGTTAAGGGCTAAAATTCAAATGACTGGATTTGTGACTTTTTAAAGACCTGTGGAAACCCTGAACCAGGTCTTTCTGACACCCAGAGTATGACAGACAAACTCAGTCAGGTGAGCTTACCTTAGCTCTTCCTCCCTGAGTTTCTATAGACAACTCCTGCAACTCCTTCAGGATATCGTCCTCACTGCACAAAGAGAAACACCAGAGTTAAAAGGTGATTCAAACACTTCACATAACATTTTCAGGAAAAAATAGGAAGAGAAGAGGAGGAGCTGTAAAGTCATACTCGAAGTCATCCTTCTTTGTGCCTTTCTTCTTCTTCTTCCCTTTTGGCTCCTTGGAAGCTCCGGCTCCTTCGATCTCTGCCGCCAGAGCATCAATATCGATGCCATCATCTTTGGCACTGAGGACAATAACATAATAATCTAAATCTGAAATCTGACTACAAGCAGGTCAGAACAGCCGTGTGCTTTTGCTTGTCTGGCACATTTATAACATGATTCAGGCTCAAACATGCCAACGATTAAGGTCACAGATTCTGTTTCTTGTGAGCAACATTAAAATTTAAATCCACTGGCAGTGTCACAGTAACAGCCCTTTATCAAAATGTCACACAACCCCCCAAGCTGCCTCTCCCCTTTTTCAAAGAGGCCTGGTTACTTCCTCTCCTGGTGAAATAAAGGAGGGTCACAACCAAGCCCCATGCTGGCTTGGTACCTTCTATAAAAAAAGATGTGGCAAATAGTTGGCATAATAATCCACCTTGAACAGCCAGTGTAGAAGGGGTTACTAACTGTGAAATCTGACAGAGCTTGAGAGGATATGCAGGTATAAATTGCTTAAATCCACATGGACAAAGGTAGAAGACTAAAGCTGATAAAATAAAAATTGATAAAACTGCCTTGTTTTGCACTCAAAGACCACCAACACTGAGTTTAAAGAGCATCAGCTGTGTGAAGCAGCTAGAAACATGCCCTAACAGGTAACACACAGGTGAGCTAAGCTGGTCAGTGGGTGAGCAGATACTCAGCATTGCATCAGCTTCTTCTGACAGAAACCCACCGTTAAATTAGCCATCACGTTCACAGTGCTGTGAGCTGTACATGAGACAGAAAGACTGGCTAACAGTTAGCTTAGCTTCCATTCCATTCCGCTGTTTCTGGCTCTTATGATTTAATTATTGGCTTTCACACATTAAGCTTCATTCCGTTAAAAAACAATTTGACTGTTTACTGACTGTCAGAATTTATTTAAACCTCAGCTTGGAGCTTGGAGAGAAGACTTAATCGTCTGGTTTGTGAGAGATAGCTAACGCTAACTTGGCTAACCAGGCTGATTTCTCAAGCTAACACCATCAAAACATAACACCTCTGCGCCCAAATCTGTAAACTAGCCCTTTCAGGTTTATGTTTGTCCGCCTGCTTGTTGTGTAATTCATCTTAAGCCATTTTCAGGCTGTCCAAATCACCAGCTGCACTCACACACTGTCAATAACGCGTGGTTAGCATCTGCTAGCGAACCTAGCCTTAAAGCTAACAGGTAACTAGCGGGAAAACGGGCCACTTTTGGGATTTTAACGACTTTGGAAAGTTCACTGTTGTTCGGTGTGAATGTGGACGGGTAAAATAGGACGACAGGTGGTGTTATCTCTACCTGTCCTCTCCGGATTTTTTCTGTTTCTTCCCCATTCTGCCGCTGCGGTTCTCCGCTGGCCGACACACGACAGATCACATCAGACAGAGATCGTCTAATCACTGACACTAATAAGGGAGCACACACTTCGTGGCACTTTACTTTCCCCTTAGTCCAGCTGTGAAGACGCTCACATTGGCATAAAAAAACAATAAAACAAATATGCCACAATAAACGAAAGAAATCATAGTATAAAACTGAGGTTTTATCTAAGAGTGTGTGCAAACACATTGGAACATCTGGAAGGTATTTATAAATTTTTTTTAAACTTTATTTTAATGCCTTGCACAGCAACAGTTAATTTTTTGTCCATCAGGAGATAGGATACTCAGTGTCTCATTTTAGTAATAAACATTTTTTTTAAATCTGCTAATCCATCCATGAACTTTCTTCTACTTATTTGTGGTTATTTTGTGTCCCTAATAATCTAACTGAGCTCTGTAACTTTCAAAAAATAAGTATTAACAGTTACTTCAAACACCTGCGTGTGCTCCAAAGGCCTGTTCAGTAACCTAAAGGGTATTAACTTATTAATAAATATTACTAGGAGCTGTTATATGCATTTGGAACATGTTGATATCTTATTTTCTGACAAGTATAACCATTAAAAAATATTAAATTGCACTGCAGAAATCCTGACACATGAATTAAAGTAATATGGAACCCCATTATTTAAAATGTACTATTCTCAATTTAAAACAACAATCATGGCTGTACAGAATGAGCCCATGACAGACAAATATAAATATATCAGGTGAATAGAATGTGTTTTTTTGTTTAAAAAAAAGCGAACATTTCACAAACATAAGGACAGTCAATCAAATATTTTGGTTCCAAGAGATAACAACAGAGTGATGCTCTTGCGTTTCTCTCTTCTTCGGGAACATTGTGCATGCGTCACAAGACTACCATTCAGGGACTGACTGATATACAATCAATATTAACAAGGTTTAAGCAATTTGCAGATTTTATTTCTCTAGTCACTTATATGAGTTTCCAAATTATAAAATACCAAAAATTATATTTGTCACAGCCTTGATGAAACGTCATACTTTTACTTTGAAAGGTCACTGATGTTGATGAAGTTTTTATCTTCTCTTGAAACATCCTAAATTTTCCTCCAGGGACGATTCAAAGCACTGTGAATGGATGTGTTTCGCAGCACCAATCCAACTCTGCACAAACACCCAACAGCTCATGTAGTTTCAGTCGACTGGTGTATTTCAGCCCATCACAGCCAGCACAGCGTCACACAGGCCATGCAATCTGTTCTGCAGCTCACCGCTCTCAGACCGCAGCAGTGCAGAAACCGCTGCAGCTGCTCGATGAGGACAAAACCTCTCACCGACAAGCACGGCGCTCAGCTCGGCGCTGAGCCACCGAGGAAGCCAGTCTGCAGGAACATCCAGCTCACAGCCCTCTATCAACCCGTTCTTTACCTCCATGTGCAGCTGAGCTGAGGTACGATGACATGAGCCATCATCCGTCAGGTCCAGAAGGGTTTGGACGCTGAATTTAGGCGTCTTACCAAATGTCCAGTCCCAGCTACGCAGCTCTGTCGCCATCTTGCTGAGACCAGGAAACGCAAACTCGTCACTCGGGTCAATGAGGGTCAGTGCAGCGCTGAAGCCGAACTCTGAGGGTCAGGACAAAAAGAAAGACTGAATTAGAGGACAGGGTGGAGTGCAGGAGACAAAACATAAGGCGCAAAACAGGGTTTACTATGGACTCAGTAGATTTGTTTCATGGAACAAAAACCAGGCTGAAAACCAGCCTGACCAGGAGATATTCATGTTCAGTCATTATAATCCAATAATATCATACACATTGTGACATGGGACATCCTGCAGAATGACTGCCATTGCTTTTGTACTTTTATTTAAGTAACACTTTCAATGCAGGACTTTTTCTATGTCTACTTTAACTTAAATGAAGGATCTGACTGCTTATTTCACTAGTGCTTGTTTTATTTGCTTGTTTAAGTATATGTTTTTTTTTCTTAATTCTGTATTTGCCACTTCACTTTCTGCACACATTGTGTTGTAGAATTAATTTTAAAGCAGCCCCAATATTAACGAAGGATGATTAATAGGCGAGGGTTGTTCTATTTTGTATAGGCTTTGCCCTCCAAGAGCTGTCGCTACTGGGTTTATCCCTCACACATGCGCAGTCCTGAAAAGATTTCTTTCAGGCCTGTGCCCTGCACTGGGCTCTCTCCACTCAGTTCCACTGTGGCCGCACAAAAGCCTATGTGACCTAAGTTCAGCTCCCTCTTTTTCTTCAGCAGTTCTAAAGAGCAATTCCTAAAGAGCTATGTCTAAAAAGCGAAGTTCCAGAAGAAAGAGTGCTGGACTCCAGCGCTGCGCCGCCATCACTGTTTGCCCAGGCTGCTCCGCTGTTTGCTGAGCTGGCGATCTCCCCACGGGCCGCTTGCCCCTTTTGTGCTAGCTTGCCCATGGCGGAGAGGCAGTGCTGGGCTGATGTGTTTGCAGCTGCCAGGGAGCGTGACCCTGACGATGACGGCAGCTGGGCAAATGGTGACGATCTCTCAGTGGACAGCCCTCTGGAATTCCTTGGCGTGATCAGCGTGGAAGGGCCCTAGTCCGTTGGCTCGTCTCCTTCTATTGCTGACTCTCCCATCAACCCATTGGTAGACATGGATGCCAGCGAAGACGAGGCCCCTCCAGCATTCAGGGTTCTGCTCTGCAATCTGACAGACACTTGGCTCTCACAACGGCAGAGAGGGCGCTTCAGCGGAATGCTGGAGACAGTGATGGAGTCACCAGCAGAGCTGCACGAGTTGTTGACAAAGAATCTGATCTCCGAGGCTCCACCTGGTCCTCACTACTAGGGGTTTCTGATGGCACCCTCCAGACAGCAGGCGGCGTGTCACGTGGCGGAGCTGATGCAACATCTCACCCAGCTGGGCTTTGCAATAAACTGGAAAAAGAGTTTGCAGCTGCCATGTCAGTCAATCATTTATCTGGGGGTACAGCTGGGCTCTCTCAGCATGACGGCGAAACCGTCATCGCTTTCATCTCTCCTGCAGTGCTTCGTTCCCCGGAAGACGGTGACGGCACTGTCTGTGATGCGCTTACTGGCACAATGTCAGCCAGTCCTGTATGGTTCCCCTCAGTCTCCTCCACGAGGAAGCTCAAGGGTGGTTCGGTCACCTTCGCCTCGACCCCGTGCAACACAAGAGGCACATGTTAACCCCCCCCACCCCGTCCAGTCGGACCTAGCGTACTGGAAAACCCCGTGTCATGTGACAGGGGTTCCCCTAAGCAGAGTCATGTCACAAATATCACAGAAGTCTCTGCTCGGCAACTGTCTGGAGCTAGTCACGGTGCTGAAGGTGATGAAACATTTTGCACCGATACTGAGAAACAAACACGTAGTAGTGCAGTCAGACAACACAACAGCCATTGCATTCATCAACTGGCAAGGCAGTTTCAAACCATCAATACTATACAAAAACGCAATATAACAAAGCCTGGCATTACAGAGAGAGAGGCATTTCGCGTATTGAGGGTGAATACCATTTCTACTAATGCAAGAAACCCAGTTAAGACAACTCCAAACCTCTACACTACAACCGCAACTGTGCCACGTACATCATCTGGAGCAGTTCAGAATCAATATTTATCTAATAACATGACAAAAACATAAAAAAATTTAAATAAAATACATCAGTCACCAGAGATGCTATTTATTTTTTTTATCCTTTCTTTGCGCAGGAAGACTTCAATGATTCTGTCACAGAGGTGATCTTTGTGTTTCAGTTCCATCAGTAAGTCTTTTTCTATAGCCATGGAAGTGGCAAACAAACCATTTCTCGGGCTGAGACAAGCTAGTTAGCTTCGGGGTTGGCCGACCTCTCCTCATGATGTCTAGCTTTTCTGGAAAAGTCCACCTTGAAAATGGATTTTTAAATATGTCCAAGACCAAGTCAAGTTCTCCTCCTCTGTCAACCATTGTGAGCTTAAAAAATTCTAATTCAAATGTATTCATGTGTGCAGATCGCTACAGATGTGTTTTGCTAGTTTCCCGGGCTGAGACAAGCTAGTTAGCTTCGGGGTTGGCCGACCTCTCCTCATGATGTCTAGCTTTTCTGGAAAAGTCCACCTTGAACATGGATTTTTAAACCAAGTCAAGTTCTCCTCCTCTGTCAACCATTGTGAGCTTAAAAAATTCTAATTCAAATGTATTCATGTGTGCAGATCGCTACAGATGTGTTTTGCTAGTCAAACTTGGCTGTAACAGTTTTGCTCTGACCAACCAATCAGAGGACGGAAAAATGCTGACATCATTGTGGGCCAGCTAGCTGGCCCTGTGAGGTGTATTTGAAATCTGATGGGTTAAAGAAACAGTCCCATTGCTAACATAGTTTAAGTTACATCAGCCAGCACTACTGATTCTGAAGGCCCTGGGCAGATTAGATTGACATAGCAACACATAGAGGCTGAAATCTGATTGGACAAAAAAAATCTAACATCCACACACACCTACTGGAAGCAGTGCAGCCAAGAGAAACGCTATGAAATGAAGAGAATAGACTGTTGGGAATAAATTAATACAATTTCATGGAACAAACATTAGAATTTAGGTTGTAAATGTAGGTCAGTGCTTCTGATAGTGTTTAGGCCAGCAGAGAAGGACTTGCTGGCCCTGACATGTGTCATCCTGATAGCCCTAGAGCGCAGTCTGGTTCCCAACACTGGTGCAGCTGCTGTTGGATGAGCCGTGGAAACTCCTGTGGCACAGAGATGCGCTCTCTCTGCTGAGCGGCACGATTCAACAGTATCCCATGGTAGGGCAGTGCCTGTGGGCTTGGCCCCTGAACGGGAGTGACTGAAGGGCCTAGGCTTGCCTCCAGCGGTCGTGCATACAATTCAGAGAGAGACCCCTGTCAACAAAGGCTTCTTATGTGGTGAAATGGTCTGCTTTTCAGCAGTGGTGTGTGGAGAGAGGCACAGCCCCCATGTCATGTTCTTACAGACCCTGGTAAACAGAAACCTGGCTCTGTCTACTGTGAAAGCTTATGCTGTGGCCATTTTTGTCCTACCATGAGGGTTTTTGGTAAGAGATCTGTATTCACGCACCCACTGGTGAAACGTTTCCTGAGAGGAGTGGGCAGATAGCAGCCTGTGGTATGTTCAGTGACACCATAGTGGGATCTGCCCCTGGTCTTATGCACTCGGGGGACCCCCCCGTTCAGGCCTATAGCACAGACATCTCTCAAACACCTCTCGCTGAGGGCTGCACTCCTCTTAGCCCTGACGTCGGCTAAACGAGTAAACCAAACCCTGCATACGCACTGAAAACAATAACATCTTCTTTTCAATCCAGAGCAATCTCCCTGGATGGTTTCTCTCTTCCCCCACACAGAGACAAGTCGGAGAGTCTGGCATCAAATCTCACTCCATGGGGCGACTGTGGTTCAGTGAGTAGAGCAGTTGTCTCTCAACTGGAGACTCGGAAATTTGAATCTCAGTGCCTGCAGTCCACACGTTGAAGTGTCTTTGGGCAAGACAATGAACCCCCATGTTGCCCCCAATGGTTAGAGCCATCGGTGTGAGTTGACGCCCTAGATGGCTGCCTCGGTTCTGTACCAGAAACAAATTCCTTGTGTGTAACATACTTGGCCAAATAAAGGTGATTATCCTGATTATCCTATTTTCTCCTCCACAGCACTCTTCAGGGGGATGGCTGAGGAGGACATTTGCATAGCAGCCTCCTGGGCTTCCCCATGTCCTTTCACTTGCTTCTATCTTTGGGACACATCCGAATTTTCACTGGATCATTCGATTCTGGGTGTTCTGCACAATCAGAGGCTTCCCCGACGTGGAGCGTGAGCACACACACACACACCACTGGGCACTGATGCTGCATGTGTGGCTGGCGACTACTTTGCCCTGGCCTTATTAGCTCAGACATCTGGATGTCACCTGCGACTATCGCCTGACTATTCTGTCAACACAAAGCTGTTGATGCATGTGTTTTTACTGTGCGCACACACTCTCTCTGTGCACCCTACCCAGCACTCCTGCCCCCCCCCCCACGCTGTCGGCCCTGCCTGCCTGAACGTGGCTGACTGCTGTCATCTGGTTCCTTTTGTTGTTTTTCATTCCAAAGATAACACAAAAAAAGAAAGAGAAAGAAAAGTGAGCATCCGACTGTTACCATGTGTAGCTAACACAAGCCATGTTAGTGCATCATCGCAAGGCGCACACACACACACTATCCGCCCTTCCTTGCACTTCTGTCCCCATCTGCTGGTCCTGCCTGCCGTGGGTAACCGGCATTATGTTTTCATATTTAGCTTTCATTGCTCGAGCATCTGACTGCACCATGTGTAACTGTCGTCTGCCTGCTTCCACAAGCTATTATCTGTGTGTTTTGTCAGGCGCACATGCTCACTGTGCATCCTTCCCTGCACTTATCCTCCTCTGATAAACATAATGGACGTCCCTGCCTTCTTACAGTGGCAGTCAGGTTCTATATGAGGCATGATTGTACCTGCTTCTCAGTCAAGGCCTGTTACAGGAGAGAGGATGTTGTACTTGGGCTTCTATTGCAGGATATATCAACAAGCTGTGTTGTTGTTTATAATGCTTTTGGGCGGCGGTGAGCCAGTGGGGCATTGACTACATCCAGCTGTGCTTTTATCCCAATAGCGACAGCTCTTAGAGGGCAAAGCCTATGCGAAATAGAATGATAGTTACATACAGTAACCCAACCTTCTATGAGTATACTGTAGATGTAGCCCTCTAAGCTGGCAGCCCCAGTGTCTCTACCTTCGCCAGCTGAAGGAAAAAGCGCTGGCATGGGGAGCTGAACTCAGGATGCATAGGCTTTTATGCAGCCACAGCGGAGCTGAGTGGATAGAGCCCAGTGCAGGTCACAGTGCAAAAGAAATCTATTCAGGACTGCACATGCACGAGGGATAAACCCCATGACGACAGCTCCTAGAGGTCTACGCCTATAGTCATAGAGGCTTGGGTTACTGTACGTAACCATCATTCCTCCTCATCCACTGATCTGCTCGTGGCTGCTGTGGTTGCACCATCTGACCAGCAGAAGGCCTCTTCTATTACAGAAGTAGAGCTGAGCAGAGTACCTGTATTGTACTGGTGTACCAGTGCTTCCAGCAACTCCTCCCACTGCAGTGAGGGAGCGTAGTCCAGCAGGTTGGTTACAGGTGAGGGGATGCTGGGCGTGGCGTTGCTATGGATACCAGGGCAAGAGGGGCGGAGCACAGCAGCAAGGGCAGAGCGATCAGCAGAGTGAAGCAGGGTGCAGTGATGGTAGGATGACTTCCTGCTCAGTCTGGATGCAGTTCCTGTAAACAACAACAGCAGCAGACAGTTTGTTATACATCTCACCTGTGACTCTAACAGGGTCCTGAAACAATAAGAACTGCTGATTCTGGATTGATTAATGAAGTAAAAATGATCCTTTAAACTCTGGTTGTGTCTAAGAGTAATTACAACCCCAAAAAGTTGGGGCGGTACGTAAAATCTAAATTAACACCGTTACTAAAAATAGTGATTTGTAAATCATCTGTGACCTGTGTTACGTTAAAAACAATACAGCAGCACATTATTTGATGTGATACCTAAATTTTATTCTTTGTTCATACTAAACACTTCAGTCCTGATGGCTGCAACACATTACAAAAAAAGTTGGGACAGTAAAGTGTTTAACTCAGTGTGTTGTTGCGTTCCTTTTCACAACACTTAAGACGTTTAGGGACTGAGGACACCAAGTGATTAAGTGCATCAGGTCTCATTTTGTCCCATTCTTCCTGCAAACAAGTTTTAAGGTGCAACAGTCCTGGGTTGTTTTTTTTTTTTGACACAATGCACCACACATTCTCTATTGGGGACAAGTCGGGACTGCAGGCAGGCCAGTCCAGCACTCTCCCCCTTTTCCTCCACAGCCAGGCCTGCACTGCAATGTGTGCAGTATGAGGTTTGCATTGTCTTGTTGAAATATGCATGGTGTCCCTGGAAAACAATATGCTGCTGAATTGTTTTCAATGTAATACAGGACACATGATTTACAAATCACTATTTTCAGTTTTAATTTAAATTTTAGATACTACCCCAACTTTTTCTGATTTGAGGCTGTAATAAATATAGTTAACCACTGACTCTGGGAACAAGGAATCACTAAAGTCACACACACTCAGACGATCAGGCTGAAGACAAACGAAGTTTATCCAGGTTATATAAAGACTTTATTCTTTCTGCTGTTCCTAAAGAACTAACCTATTGTGTCACTGGACTGTACCCCCACCTTACCTGAGATCTTGTATCCGTTGAGTAAAATGTCAAATCTGTCAGTGGCCTGGACGTCCAGTCTTGGTCTCACCCACCTCAGAGCCTCAGTGATAACCTTCAGGTTCCTCTTCCGGTCGTACGCTTTCTTGGAGGTGAAGAAGGTCAGGTTGAGGTTCCCAAGGTCATGAAAAACAGTCCCACCACCACTCCGCCTGCGGGCCAGGGGGATCCCTGCCCTCCTCATGGCCAGCAGGTTGCACTCGGTCCAGGGATTCTGGTGGCGCCCAATGACCACAGCCGGACAGTTCCTCCACAGCAACAAGATGCTGCGCTGCTGCAGGTCCACGTTGCCGTCAATCCAGTCCTCCAGAGCCAGGTTCTGGTGCACATCGGTGGACTGGGACTGAAGGACCAGCCCTGCACTGCTGCTGTCAGGGGCCATGGTGAGGCCGCTGGAGCTGGAACTGTTCCTGGCTGGATGGTTTCCACTGTGACACCTGTAAACACCAGACCAGCCTCCTAGAAGAAACAACATCCTTCTGGCGTGCGGCATAATGGTGCTAAAGAGGTCTTCAATCTGCTGTGTCCCTTCTTCACCTCCGCATGTTGGAAATATCTACCATGTAAAATTTTAATTATCAATGCAGTCTGAGCCCTGACTATCAGCAGACACCAATCATCTATTAACATTAGGATAAATAGATTAAAACACCATGAACTGAATTACATTTAATGAAAATTATGTAAACATTAACAGCTGACGAAAAGAGAATAGCTGGCAGTTTTGCTTCAAAAATTTATGAAACAATTTATCAATTATCAAAACATTATTTTCAAGTTTCTAAGAAACGACTGATCAACCTATTTCAGCTTTACAAGTACTTAAATGATAATGACAACCTTAAGACTACTAACTGAACACTTTCCCTTAAAATTACAGGCTACACACCAAACTACAGGTGTATTTCCAGGAATAATACTAATTCACACTGAATTAAAGTGTGGTTAATGTTGTGGAAATTATGGGACGCTAAGATCCCAAGTTTAATCAAGTCCATTTCATTTTTTATCAACTACATCTTTTGCTATTTTACGTAAACTACAATTATATTGTTTGACGACATCCCGTGATTGCTTGCTTTAGCCTTCAGCGTCACCGTTGCTGAAAACCAAAGGGAAATTTGAATTCGTTTTTTAAACAAACAGCTGCCAACGAACAGTTTTACCGAAAGTTAATATCAAGATAAAGCTGAAAACGGCATGTTGCATGCTGACCTGAACCAAGAGATGAGCTGCACACCAGTCTCCACTGAAACAAACAACTTCCGCTGTCTTCAAAATAAAAAAAAGACAACATCCGGTGTGCGTAATCGTTTACAGGTTCGCCAGCAGAGGGAAATATGCCACCCAAAGTCTGTGCTTTTATTCCAAAGATAAAAATCGCTTAAATTTAATGCTTTGTCTGTAAATTGGCCATTGGCTCTAACCTTGGTCCTACATTGTTAAGGCCCCGTGCTCTACCATGACCTGCCCTGGAAAGGTTCCCACCCAAGTTTTTTTACTTGCTTTATTAAACAAAGAATTTACAAACACTTAAGCAGCAGACTCTCCATTCATTGGCACCACAGATATTGATCATATGTCGGACTCTCTGCAAAACATTTAATCTTGTATACACTGCCCAGCCAAGAGCCGGGGTCTGTCGGAGGTTTCTTCCGTTAAAGGAAGTTTTTCCTCCCCACTGTCACCAAGTGCTTGCTCAAGGGGGATTTGTTGGGTTTTCCCTATGTAATAATATTGATAACAGTAAGGTCTAGACCTTACTTTGTAAAGTGTCCTGAGAAGACTTTTATTGTGATTTGGCGCTATACAAATAAAATTGATTTGATTTTGATTTGAATTGATTTAACAGTCGCACCTGTACATACATCCATCCACCCATTATTTATACCTGTTCCTAATATTCTGACCCTCTCATATATGTCATTGGGCAGGACAAAAAATATACGACACCTCTGAATATAATGTAGTCCAGTACAACATCGCCTTTAACTATGGCCTCAATAAAAATCATAGAGATTGTCATAAATGTATAATTTCAAGGGTCATAGTTAAAGGCGGTGTTGTACTGGACTACATTATATTCAGAGATGTCTATATTTTGTCCTCCACAGCTACATTCATGAGAGGGTATTAGGAACACCTTTGAATATAATGTACCTCAGTACATCATCCTTAACATAAATTTAACATTATCTTTATATTAGATTTGAAAATACATGCATCAAAAACAAAACGTGCTTTGCTTTTAAGTTACAATAAAGGGGCACTTTAGTCAGACTCATTGATTAGTAATATTTTTTGTTATTTTTTTTATACTATATAAGTTACTTTACTGATGACATGGCAATAATAATAGAGTTCAACATCAAAAACACACAAGATGTCAGCTGTTAGCCTTAATCTTAATTATCCTTTATTATATTTTGATTTTTGTACTTTTATTTTTTGAGCTTGTGTCTTCGGCCTCTAAACTCATCAATGAGGAAGAAGCTCAGCGTTTAAAGATAAGACCAGAGAGAGGAAGTACATGTGGCCACATCCTGACAACACACACACACACACACAAACAGTCAGTCGGAGTCGATGATGTTTCAGGTGAGAGATGAGTTTAGTTGTATTTTATTTAAAACAGAAGGTTAATGTTAGATCACTTAATTTACTCTGTCTTTATTTACTGTTTATACTTCCATTTATAAATACTATAAATCTGCTATATACACTTTATTATAAAGTTTATTAAGTTTTGTGTTTTCATGATGGCTGTGTTACAGCTTGGTTAAAGAGGAAATGACAAAAAATATAACCATTCTATATCAGATTAAAATATATATAATATTCCTTCTAAATTAAATATCCCAGTGATGATTTTATCTGCTCATTAAATGTTTCTCAATTATGAAAAACAACTCCGTGGATTTAGAAAATACATATTTATAGATTATGTTCTAAAACTTGAAGATGTCACTTTAAGAGAAGCAGAGTTTGAAACCGGGTGTGAATTCTTAGAAGTGTTCACATACAACTGCTGTATGTCGCCAATAATAAAATATTAACTTTGATGTTCAGTGACACCTTTCACTGACACTGCAATCCATTAAAACCTGTTTAAAAAAACAGTAGCTTCCAAAGCACTTTGCCAAAACAGTAAAACCTGTCAATCAGTGGAAACTGATGAAAAGCTTTCTAGGCTGCAGTTCCGGTTGTTAAAGCTAAAACGTCATCCTCAAACGAGCACAAAGTTTAGGTAGCTGTAATTCAAACTTGTGAGCAATTCCATCAGTCTGTGGGGACTGGGAATAGTGATAGTTGACTATTTAGAGTCATATCTGATACAAGTCAAAAGATTCAGAATTCATATTTGACCCTGACGACTTTGAAGATTGCGTACAAGTGTCTAAATAAAGTATTAATACATTTGTTTACACACTCATTTACAGACTTAGTGTGTCTGCATGTACGCCTTTATGATTGGTGCCTATTCCAGGAGAGAAAAATAATTAAGTCAGATGTTAGGAATGATACTAAACTGTTCTTCAGTGAAAAACTGCTTTAAGCTACTCACATTTAAGACTTAATAGTGCGATAGTCTGTCTGAATATGTCTCCAATTTTCATTTATGATCTGAGAATTGCCTTAGTATTACACCATTCTGAAATGGGAGCATATGATGTGCATCAAAACATCTGAACCCACAGTTTTCCAAGAAAGCCAACACCAGAGCGGAAGAAAGTCTGTTTTCCCATTCATTCCAATGAAAGCTGCTCAAAAAGGCTTTGCGACAACAGCGCCTCCCAGATGCCCACGAAGAGATGATGGCAGACTCAAAGCGCACTGTCACAACAGGTCACCGACTCTTACTAACCAGACCTCCTCTGTGTCTTTCTGCAGATCAACACATTCACATGAAGAAGCCATCCAGATAAACAACTTGCCACACACACACACACACACACACAGTCATGTGTATGAACAAACATACACTCAGAGTTAACAGGTGTGTGTGTGCATGATAACATGTCTGACTTGTGGATGTTTTCCTCATCCTCTCCTCCTCCCATCATGCATCAGTCCTCTCTGTCTGATTCACCTGCTTTCGTCTCTTCACCTCCTCCCCTCTGCTCCCCATCATCATTCAACAACCATGGAAACCATCCTCATCACAAGGTTCTCACTTGTTTACACAATTATTTAATGACATTATCTAGTTAATACTCTATATAGTTATGCAATATGTACTTATTTATGCACTTATCTAGTTATTAATGTAACCGTTTACTTATTTACACGTACAGTTACAAATGTACCTAGTTGCTTATTTTCAAATTGACTTATTTATGCACTTTCTCATCCCTAGGTAACTTCCTCTTACCTGTGTCAGCCCCAGGTAACCTCTGCTCACCTAAATCCTCAGGTTACATCCCCAAACCTTCCTCATTCCCAGGTAACCTCCCCTCACTCTGTGCATCAGACCCATCACCTTCTCTGTCAGCCCCAGGTAACCTCACCTCACTATGCATCCCAGTCACAGGTACCCTCCCTTCACCACTTCCCTCATGCTCAGGTAGCCTCCCCTCACCTTGTACCCCAGGCTCAAGTAACTTCCCCTTATCACCTCCCCCATCCTCAGGTAACCTCCCCTCACCTTGTACCCCAGGCTCAAGTACACTCCCCTTACCACCTCCCCCATCCTCAGGCAACCTCCCCTCACTTTGTACCCCAGGCTCAGGCACACTCCCCTCATCACCTCCCCCATCCACAGGTAACCTCCCCTCACCTTGTACCCCAGGCAACCTCCCCTTATCACCTCCCCCATCCTCAGGTAACCTCCCCTCACCTTGTACCCCAGGCCCAGGTACACCCCCCTCACCACCTCTCCCACCCTCAAGTAACCTCCCCTCACCGTGTACCCCAGGCCCAGGTACACTCCCCTCACCACCTCTCCCATCCCCAGGTAACCTCCCCTCACCTCCTCTCCCCACCCCAGTCTCACCTCTCCAGCCAAAACCACAATCCTGGTTTAGATGATACAGGTTGGAGCAGGCCTGAAGCATCTTCTGAACTTTCCTCCTTTCTCAGCTCCTACTCCTTCCAGGTAAGACCGTGGTCTATTCTTCCCAACAAAACACAAACCCAAAACTTGCACTACTTATGAATACTGCAGTACCATCTGTTTGTCTCTGATCTGAAACAGATCCAGACCACAGACCACCTGGATCTTCATCTCCAGAACCAGAACCAGAACCAGTTCAACACTGGACAAGAGCTGGAGAACACAGAAACACTGTCCTATAACAGTCACACACTCCTTGCCAGTGGTATATATGCACAGGGTGACACACCTGGTTCAGGTCAGGACACCTGGGGGCCTCTGGAGCCAACTCTGTCCCAGTTTCAGTACTCTCCACTGGGCTCCATACCTGGAGGAGTCGGCCTAGGGAGATGGAGCTCCGTGGATTTCAGCTCATCATCTAACGAAGACTTCTCCAACAACAAGTTCTTCCCCGACAGTTACCATGACAATAATGCCCCACAGCCCTTTTGTAGCCCCACTACCCCTAGTCCCCATTACTCACAAACCCCAACCATCTCCAGCCCTGGTCCTGAAATTAACCCCAGGATGGAGAGATTGGGTTTTCACACACAACCATCCATTGAGCTGAACACAAATAAAACTCTCAGCTGCTGTCTACATGAGCCAAACAGCTACCCCATGACCTCTGATCCTGCTCAGCTCCACCCACATCAGATAAGCCGAAGCCTCCTCCCAAGCCAAACTGAACCGATCCAGGATCAGTCAGGTCTCCTCAACACTGCTGACAGCTCTGAGAGCTGCTTCTCTCCACGGGAAGGAAGCCAGGATATCAGCAGTGCTGCCCAGTCTCCAGGCCCACATGCTGGGCTTAACTGGAGGCATGAGTGTGGAGGAGGAGGAGGGAGAAGAGGAGGGGACAGTCAACTAGACTGGACCTGGGTGTGTTTGACACAGAAATACTCAAAGCATAACTTGTTTTTAGTTATTTCTTTGGCAGTTGTAATCCTAATAATATGAACATTTCTGAGTAAATAAGAAAGTACGTGAAAAAGTAAATAAGAAAAGCAAGATAATGCATAAATGTGTATGCATACACATTTGATAAAAGTACCATTTATATAAATAAGTGTATAAGAAGTGAATAAAGTCGTATGTAAGTGCACAAATAAGAAAATAAATACATACATGTATAATTAATCAAATATGTGAATAAATTAGCAAAAGAATAAGTAAACACATCATTGGGTAAATACAAGCATAAATAATTAAATGTGTAAACAATTATAGAAACGTTTCCTTAAGCAAAACATTATATCACACTATTCTCTCACTAAAGTTTATATTTCAAATTGATTTAAGAGTTTTCTTTTCATTTCCAGATGAAATGGGCACAGCATGAAAACAGCGCCGGGGTTCCAGGCTGCAGGTAACAAAGTGACAGTGATGATGATAATGATGGTTTTAGACATTGTCCTCTCAGCAGCTACAATAGCTTCTTACAATCATATCAATATGATATATAATGATATCTCTTTCAGTGCTTAACAGTTTTATCATTACACTGGTTTATGATCATTTTTAACTAATTAAAGTTACAGATAAACTGTCAACTAATCTACTGTGTGTGTTGTAGGCTGCTGTGTACCATGTGTCAGCGTGACTTCAGGAGTGTGCCAGCATTAAATGGTCACATGCGTTCCCACAGCGGCTTAAAAACCCTACCAAAAAAGGTTTGTAAAAAACTTGTTTTCGGTTGGAACTATAAGATAAAGATATAGAATAAAATGTTTTGCACAGAGTTCGGTGGGAACTTGGTGCGGCAACCCCTAACGGGAACAACCAAAAGTAGAAGAAGAATGTCATTTATACAGTGTATTCAGGATTTAACATCTGTCTTTCTCCAGGGTGAGGACTCCTCCCTACCTGTCCAACCCTCCATCCCCATAGTGATTCCCGTCTCTGTGCCTGTCCAATCCAGAGGAGTGTCTAAGGCATGTACAAATGGACAGAGGACGTGTAGTCGCCTCCCTGCAGCCACCGGAGGCGCTGTGCTCTACCGCAGTCTGATGCACTTGGAAAAAGAGGTCACCAGGGGCAGAGTGGCAGCTGCGAGTGTAGGATGCCACTACATCCCTCCACCCATGCTGTGTCCCCTCAGGGCAGGGCCGGGGCTGCACTGCTCCCTCGCCACCAGAAGGGAGCAGAGAGTACAGGCGGTACAGCTAAACAATACACACAGTAAGTCATTGGTTACAAAGTCAATTTAGCTGCTCTTAAAGGATACAGCCAGTGATTTTGTATTCTTGTGTTATGTTGCTCAAATCCCATCCAGAGCCATAATTAAAACATTCTGATCCTGAATTGAATAAAAAAAATTGAGCAATATGGAAATGTCATTAAAAACAATTAAACTATGTCTATCACCATGTCATGATATTACATTTTTTCATCCCTGATTGGAAGATGGACTCGATGACCTCGTTGCCATGGAGACACTAACAAAAAGAATCAATAAGCCGTATGTAACATTCTCCTCGTAACAAATTAATCTGTTGTGACAATATCACTCACCCAATCACCTGTTCACACTGACCTGTCAATCACAGACAAATCAATGTAGGGCGGAGCTTCCAGGCTGAAATCCCGCCCCTCTGTGAGCATAAATATGCCCATTCCGACTCCCACAGTGCAGTGCTGCTGTGGACACCGCGAGACGAGCTGGAGCATCCTATCAATCAAAACAGAGGTAAAAACACCATCACACATAAACACAAAGTTTTAATTGATTATTGGTGGAGGGGTTTTACTTTTTTTGATTGACACACTGTTTATCCAGTTGAAGCTCTGTTGACAATGGCTAGATCCAGTGTGATTCCAGGGGGCGGGGCCAGCCCAGAGTACACTCTCCACATCCTATCACAGAGCAAAGGAGACTTCCTGGTAATTCTGATTGGCTGTTTGGTTTGTTGCTCTATGGTGCAAACTTGTTTTTGCCCATAGAGTTTTTCAGCTTTCTGTTTGTATCTGGTCCAAATCCAACATGGCCACCACCACATTAGGTTTTTGTTTTGTCTTCTAGCTGACGGTGGAGAAGCTGCTGTCGACTCCTGAAACCTCCAACCACACAGGTCATCAGCATCGCCCTTACTTATATAACAAATATATGTATCATGATACAGTGGTATGTTAACAGTGTATCATTAAATAAACGTTACAGATTGGAGTGCAGCAGAGAGGAAGCTGCTGGTCAAAGCCCTGCAGCGCCATCATAAAGACTTCAGCAGCATCCAGAGAGCTGTGAGTTTCTGATTTTCTGTTAAAACACCAGCTCAGACTTTGTGTGATGTCTAATTTGTTACTGTGTGTGTGTCCAGATTAAGACCAAGTCCCTGTCTCAGTGTGTGGAGTTTTATTATCTGTGGAAGAAGAAGCTGAGCCTAACTGTGAAGACCCCGGCCAGGCTGACCATCACTCTGCCCAACACAAATGTAAGAAAGGTTTACGTTAGTCCTGAGGGTGGTGCTTGAGTAAACTCATGCTGCTGGTTAAATCAGAAGGGTTTTTTCTCTGTATGTTGGCCATTTTAGGACATTTCAGACTCATCTTTCATCAGACTAAGCTGCACTTGGTCAGACTCAGCTATGCTTTGAGGTCTGTAGTGATCACATGCTACCAGGTTTATATGATCTGGCATAAAGGTTAATACTGGGGACATGAAAACAACAGAGGACAGAAGAACTGCAACTCCCATGGTGCATTTCAGTAACATCATTTGCATCACATGGCTTCATATTCTGTTAAATATTACACACTCTAGAGATCTGATGAATGGTCGTTTTAACCAGTTAACATTAAGATTCTGGATTTTTCCTCAGTTGCAACAGCAGCAGGGGATTATGGGAATTGCTGTCTTGGCCATGGCTCCCTTGTAAAAAAGTTTTCTGACCTCAATGGGATCACCCTTGGTTAAATATTTGTTAAATAAAATGTTAAAAATAAAAATAATCTGGAAAATGTTGTATCATAAGTAAAAGTAGTCAGTGTAGACAAATGATCCCTCTTTACTCAGGCAATAATGTGTAAGCAACAATTTTAGCTGTGTAGTTCAGGTGTTTCAGACTACTTGCAACAGAGTATCTGTAAAGTGCACTGGTAATAAGTGAGTAAAGCTGAGTGCAGACATTTTGAGTTCCAGTAGAGTTGGCTGCTTCAGCATTTCAGGCCAGTAAATTCAGACAGTGTGAACACAAATGAAACTAAAGGCTGAATGAATAAAACCACTGAAACCGAATTTCTGTCATCACGCCGCACACACTGAAACACAAAACACACACCAAGGAGCACACACTTCCTGTCAGAGTGTTACGTTTCTGAAAAAACTGTGATCTGACATTTCAAGTAGCCGGCGTATGTGTGAGTGTGGTCAGACCTCAGTGAGTCAACTTAAATTTTCCATCAGTGACATTTGGATTGTTAGGGCCGACTTCGTAGCTCTGTATCAGCTTTATTTTGAAAGTCAATTAGAATGCTATCAGCTTGATCCACTTTAGCTTCCTGTTAGCAAATTATGGTTGTAGTTCAGCTCCTAATTCTGTCTGATTAGTCCTAGAAAATAAAACTCACTTGTAGAGTTTTCAGAAAGTTTCTTTACTTTGTTCCATGTTACTCTGTTGGTTTTCTGTTTTTCGACTGAGGTTTGCAGCAACACGTTGGTGTTATACACTCTGGGGTCAAAAAGCATCTACTCCTCTGTGTAGTTTTTCAATTAAAGATAATTGAAAATTCAGCAACAAGTCATCAATCAGGTCCTAGGTTAAGGCTAACAAGTTAAAAGTCAACACCATCAGGTCCAAAGTCCAGGCTAACAAGTCCCAGTTCAGATACGAACTCAGGAACACCAAGTTCCAAGTCAGGACCCAAATGGAAAAAAAAATTACCAGGCCAACACTATCCATCCATCCATCCATCATCTATACCATTTATTCCTGAATAGGGTCGCAGGGGGGCTGGAGCCAATCCCAGCCAACAAATGTCTAGTCTAAACCAAGTCCAAAGTGAAGTCACCGGAGTGGAGTCAGATTAATAAACATGGTTTGGGCGGGACATGTAGAGTATATTGATAAGTAGTGGGAGGTGCTGTCATTTCAATTACTGATCTCATCATTTAAAACCACCTGCCTTTTTTTTCTTGTTTTAAAATATTCTGAGTCTAAGAGGAGTTTTTGTTCCAGAGCAGAGATTTCACTAATCTAATAGCTGATGAGTCACTGATTATTGATCGAGATCCCATTCAATCTCATGATGGTGCATTTTTGTCATTATAAAGAGTCCCTTTTCTTACTGTACCTGTTTTCATCTCTCTGTGCTTCTCCAGGATCAGAGGTCGTCTAGCTCTCATGATGCATCATGAACCACTGGACTGGAGCTACACACTACCTACCTACCCACACACACACACAGAGGTAGAGAAAAGAAACTGTGATGAGTTTACTTGGGTGCTAAAATCCTCCCACCAGCTCACTCATCACTCCAATCACATTTAAGCTCACTTTCATCACATCACAAGTCCTGTTGTTGTATTGTTAAAAACATATAGATCCAGTTTTCACTCGAAACACCTTCAAAATTTTCATGAAACTACACTTCCTTAAGACTCTGCTTCTTTAATGCTGTCATTCCTCCGTTACTCTGTCTGCAGTTGCTCCATTTTTTCCCCATTAAAGAATTTTCTGTCTGTGAATTGAGGGCTTAAAGTATTGAGAAATTGATTCTTGGTCTTGGAAACAAACAAACTGACCATGGGCAAAGAACGAAGACCATGTGATGATGTGACTGAAAGCTCCCAGGGCCTTGCAATGAAATGATAATGGGTAATTCACAGATCACTTAACTGATCGGTCCTCACTCAACCCAGAAATCGTTACGGGCCAGCACCTTGAAGGACGTCCCACAGCTTTTGTTCCTGCTCTGAGGATTAAGGACCTAGGAGGTGCCTGGAGGAGACACAAGAGCATCTTTAATGGAAGTCTGTTATAGACTGACACACCCCTTTATTAGAAAACATTATCTTAGTAGTCTTACACATTCTTTTAATATAACTGCTATTTCTGAAACTTGAATGAATAATGTAAGGGGAATGGATTTTGACCTTGATGGCTATAACTTGGTATGCACAAACAGAGAGAATAAGATGGGAGGTGGTGTGGCCTTGTACATAGATAAAAACTTTT
>NW_018127896.1:630442-631935 GCF_001952655.1 Monopterus albus | reverse complement strand
CCCACCCACAGACCAACGGAGTGACTGAGCGGCTCAATCAGCAGCCTGCGTCTTGTGTCACCAGGACCCTTCCCTATGGGCGGATAATGTGACCTGGGTGAAGTATTCCCACAACTCCCTTCCCTCTGCAGCCACTGGTATGTCTCCTTTTGAATGTGTTTATGGCTATTCTCCACCCTTGTTCCCCAGTCTTGATCCTGAGGTTCGAGTGTCCTCTGCTTCTGCCCTGGTTTGTCGATTTCACCGAGCCTGGAGGAGTGCA
Source organism: Monopterus albus (assembly GCF_001952655.1). Classification (NCBI taxonomy): domain Eukaryota; kingdom Metazoa; phylum Chordata; class Actinopteri; order Synbranchiformes; family Synbranchidae; genus Monopterus; species Monopterus albus. Next base: position 631,673 of record NW_018127896.1, on the reverse strand, counting down.
CACCTGGTCCTGCTCCGCTCTGTCCAAGCATACACGAAGTGGGCTAATGTCCATTGTCCCTGGGCTCCCACCTACCACCCCAGCCAGAGGATCTGGCTGTCTGCCCGTGACCTACCTCTGAGGACTGAATGTTGTAAGCTGACTCCACGGTTCGTTGGACCCTTCCCCATAACCAAGATCATCGGCCCTGCCACTGTCTGCCTCCGTCTGCCCCGCTCTCTTTGGGTTCACCCCACCTTTCATGTGTGGCTCCTCCTCCTCCTCCTTGCATCATCAATGGGGGTCCTGTCTACACCGTTCATCGTCTCCTGAGGTCCCGGAGACATGGCCAGGGTATCCAGTACCCGGTGAGGGTTACTGGCCGGAGGAGCAGTCCTGGGTTCCGTCCCGCCATATTGTGGACCCTGCCCTCATCCAAGACTTCCATCAGGCCCATCCGGACCAGTCTGGGGGTGGTCGCGGCTCATCCATGTAGGAGAGGGGGTCTTGTCGTGGTTCTGTCCCATCTGCCTCTGGTCTTCTCCTCCCCCTGGTTTGGTCTTTGGGGTGTTCATTCTTCTTAAATAATAGTCAACAAGAGATTTCAACAAAATCACTAATAAGTGTTTTATCTGCTTCAACAGTGTTTATATAGTATACCAGAAGTAAAAATATGTGAAGCCTAGGGTTGTACCCATAATTTAGGTTTTGTGACAGCAAAACTGTTATAGCACATACTGTATGTAGTTATAATCCATCCAACCATTATCTATACTGCTTATTCCTGAACAGGGTTGTGGGGGGCTGGAGCCAATCTCAGCTGACACTGGGGGAGGGGTGGGGTCCACCCTGGACAGGTCACCAGTCTGTCACAGGGCTGACATGAAGACGGGGTGGCTGTGGCTCATGAGGTATGGCAGTCGTCTCCTGACCAGCAAGTTGGTGGTTCGACTCCCGGTCTCCCTGCATGCCTAAGTGTCCCTGAGCAAGACACTGAACCCCGAATTGCTCCCGGTGTCTTGACTAGCGCCAGTGCATGGCAGCCTGTCGTCATCGGTGTGTGAATGTTGTGGGTGAATGGTGTATGATCTTCTGTAAAGCGCTTTGGCCAGTGCAACACACTGTGAGAAAGTGCTATATAAAATACACTCCATTTTCTAATCCAATTCAAAACCAATCCTCTGATCCCATATTTTTCTAACTTGTCCATTAATAATTCATGATTGATTGTGTCAAATGCTTTTTTTTTAGG
>NW_018127896.1:623781-625206 GCF_001952655.1 Monopterus albus | reverse complement strand
ATAAAAAATAGTAATAGAATTGATGAGTTTAAACATAAATATAAAGGTATGTGTCAATCAAGATATATGCAAGAACAGGTTTAATGATTAACTAGATGGAACATTGTGGGTGTGGTGTATGATTATTAACACTCTGTTATAATTTTTTAGTATATTACTTGTGTGGTATAGAAGACAATTATCTAAGTATGTAATTATGTAAGAATGTTAACACTGTTATATTTTTTTAGTATATTACTTGTGTGGTGTAGAAGAGAATTATTTATGTGGAGATACTGCTTGCAAACCAATGATGGTAAGATGATGTCATGGGGTAGGACTGGATAAGTCTGACTTCTTCCTACTCCATTCAAGCATGTACTAGGTATAAGCAAATTGATATTGGATTAGCATTTGTTGGATACGTGTAAAATTATGTGTGTTGACATATCAACTGTCTTTACATGCTTGAAATCAAATCAATCAAATCAAATCAAATGAGTTGGTGATCAGACGCTTCACATGAAGGATCAGAGAAAAGGAAAGTCATGTCTCCAAACACAGGTTTGCTCAGTTCCCCTCTCTTGGCATCTTACATTGGTGGGAACAGGACACAAAAAAGATGCAAGTGAGGAAAACATGGGTGTATATAAGGGAACTGGAATTTACCTGCCAATAGCAGTGGCCAATGTCATGAATAAACTACATTTGTAATACTGGTAAACAGTGACCTCTATTTTAACTTACATTTAACAAGTCAACAAACATACAATTTTGTTATTTTTCATATTTGGCACGCCTGCATTTTAGCTAGAAAATCTGTTAAAATATTCAAATTGTTTTTGCTTGTGTTCCCAGGTAGCCTTTTAATTCAGTCTCTGCCCATTAAGTCTAATCAGTGTGATATATAAACAATATATGTGTGTGTGTATGTATGTATTAGAGGCCGGGATCTACCATACCAGACAGGACCCCAGGTGCAGGCTGTGCAAAGATGCCCCTGAGACAATCCAGCACATAACAGCAGGGTGCAAGATGCTAGCAGGCAGGGCATACATGGAACGCCATAACTAAGTGGCTGGCATAGTGTACAGAAACATCTGCACTGAGTACAGGCTGGAAGTCCCAAAGTCAAAATGGGATACACCTCCAATGTTAGGATCGCTCGACACAATAATGAGCGAGCAGAAATGAACAGACCCAGGCGGCTGGCTTCGGTGCAGTAGGTGAATTTATTTACAGTGCTTAAACAGGAGTGCAATACTTATATACAACAAAATAGAATGAATGAATGAATATCACCGGGTGATGACCAGCATTAGTGAAGGGGTTATTGTCCATGGAGTGATGAGGTTGGGCTTCAAGGGAAGGCGACACTCCTGAGCTGGTCAAGGTGGTGATCCGGTAGACTGAGGAGTAACAGAGAGTGGATTGAATGATGAGACT
>NW_018127896.1:595586-623375 GCF_001952655.1 Monopterus albus | reverse complement strand
CAAGGGCTGAAAGAAGAGCTAGAAAAGATGTGGAATGTGAAGGCACAAGCGGTCCCTGTGGTAATAGGAACATTGGGGGCTGTGACCCCCAAACTGGGAGAGTTGCTCCAACAGATCCCAGGAACAACATCTGAGATCTCTGTCCAGAAGAGTGCAGTCCTAGGAACAGCTAAGATACTGCACAGGACCCTCAAGCTCCCAGGCCTCTGGTAGAGGACCCGAGCTTGAAGGAAGGAATAAGATGGCCCTGAAGTGGGGTGGGGGGGATGGAGAATTATTTAATATATATTTCAGGTATTTATACATGTATATTAATTTTTGTGATTTTTGCTTAAGCTACACAGTGCTTACCTGGGCTTTTCTGTTTTGTTCAGAGGAGTCATTTTGGAAAGGACTTAAAACAGCCTTACTCTCCCTCCACTGATGTTCAGCTGCAGTTCTCAACCAAAAGCAGCACTTAAATATTTAATATGGTAGAGAATGACAATCTAAAGATGCCATTTATCTCATAACCCATCAATGTGTGTGCAACATTTAAAAAAGCAATTTTTTAAAACTTATAATCAGTAGAAAAATGCACAAAAGGATTGTTGTTTTCTGTCAGACTGTGAGGGAGCAGCTCTGGATTTTTTGTGTCTTCAGTTTTCAGCTTCAGGTATATTGAGTTTTTCTTCCTTAATCCTGTCAGTCTCTCTCTTCTCCTTCTGAGTCTCAGAACTTCACTAAGATTATGAATGCCTGGATAAAAAAGAAAAAAAAACATGAGACGCCTCAGGCTTTCTGTCTGACTACTGCTCTTGACATTTAGTCCCTTTCATCTTCAGGGGGATGGCTGATAGTGTAAATTTATGTTAGAACACTGTTGTCCAAATTATCTTTGTATTCTGTAGCATTAAGAGGCAAAAACAGACCTATATAGAGAGGTGTCCACATACTTTTGGTCATAAAGCATTTTTGATACTAGACCTTCTATTGTACCTTGTGTTAAAACACTTTAATAGTGGAGTTTAGTGGAAAGATGCCCGCTGTTGCACTGCTGCAGTGTCGAGCTGAGTCTGTGATCCTGACTGAAATAAGTCAACAACTTTTGTTTGTATTGTGATGAAACTTTGAACAAATGTTTGTTACTGACTTTTGTGATTCTCTGACTTTTCATCTAGCACCACCTTCTGGTTCACATTTGCAGTTTTCAGTGAATAGTCTTAGTTACTACTGGATGAATTTCCAAGGAATTTGGTTCAGCCATTCAGGTTCCCCTCAGGATGATCTGTGATCATCTACTGCCAAACAGCTTAATATTTTGGGGAGAAAAAGCTGCTTTAGTCTGAAGGGAACACTAAAACGGAGAGGAGAAGATGTGTTGAGAGATTTGACTAGCTCATGTTCTCTAACACAGAGAACAAGGCGGCTAACGTGCTGAACATCATTAGGACTGTCACTCAAAGCACTTTTGAGCCTCACAGAGCTGTTAGCATGGCTGTAGCCTCTTGTTGCATTGTGTACAGGTGAAACAAACAAGCTCAAATATGTTTAAAGCCTTAGAGAGGTTGGTTGGTTTATTTGTAAACATCGGTGGACAGTCAGGCTAGGCCTTATGCTAAGCTAAGCTAGCCACAGCTAGAAAAGATGTGGCTAGACTGCGGCTCTGTAGGTGAAACTGACATTCATCTGTACATCTCAGTCTCGAAAAGAAAAGTGAAGATATGCCAAACTATACAATTCAGAATTACAAAGTTGATTTTGGTCAGTAACTGTTGCTTGCTCCTATTTATTCACTCTGATTTTCAAACCTTTACAACAACTACATGGAAATTTAAATGTTTTCAGATGTTAAAAGTTTAGAAAAAAGCTTCCAGCAATCATGCTTTTTCTACATGATGTTTTTCTAGTTTTTAATGTTGACTCAGTGTCTCATTGTGACAGTGTTTAATCTGTAAAGCAAACAACAGAGAGTCAAACCAGCTGCTGCACAAACATCTGCTGTTCAGGTGAGTGAAACTTTCAAACTGCAGTTAACTTCAACCAGGCAACACTAATAAAAACAAATCTCCACCTTCTTCTTCTAAACCTGCCTTTAGGGTGTAGAGCTCCCTGAGCCTGCACTGAACTTCAGGCTACTCATAAAGTTTGACTCCTCCTTGCTCCAAAGTCCTCCTACCTGAAAACAAGGAGGTCCGGGGGGGAAGAGAGGAGAGCCACAGTGGTAGACAAGGAGGAACGAGGGATGGGAGCGCAGGAAGAGGAGGACAGGGCACCAGATACCAAGCAACAGAAAACACACAAAGAGGTTTATTTCTCCTTCCTGCCTACAGATGCGAGCCTCTAATTGAAGAGGTGGAGGACAGAGAGGAGACGCCAGAGGAGAGAAGGGAGAGGAAGGAGGAAAAAAGAAAGAAGAAGAAGAAGAGGTACAAAAAATACAGGAAGGTAAGAACAGGAGTGGATAAATTCTTCTGCAGTCACTGTGATAAGATGTCTAGATTTATAAACACTGACAATGTTACTGCAACATTATATTAATCAATGTACGAGTCTTGTATTATCTATAATTCAAAAGGAATAAAACCAAAATTACACAAAATATATCTTATCAATTTATGCAGATATAAAAATAGAGTGAAAAAACAAACACTAATACCATAAAATATATAAAACATAGAAAAATACTTACATATTTTATATAAATTATATAAAAATATTTGAGTACGATATAAAACTAGATACACAAAAATAAATTACTGTATAATAGTCAACATTAGCTAAAATGAAATATAAAATGAATTAAACAAAATCTGAAATAAATGGCATATATATTGCTGTTTATCAATTTGTGTGTTTGAAAATATTTTACTCCCTCATTACGTCTCTTTTTATCTAGTTTTTCTATTTAAGTGTTTTTTATTGCTTTATAAGGTTGTCTGCATTACACTCAGTTGTTTACAACCTTTTTTTTATTTATTTCTTGTCCTATTATTAGCTGTCAGTCATTTGTAAATCACAATCACAAAAGACTACAATATAAATATCTGTACAAAGTATGCAGCAGCCAAATATAAAGCAACAAACTATAAAATTGAACAAAGTGTTACATTTACTTCCTGCGTGTCGGTTCGACTGCTCTGCTGTTACACATTGACGCTGCAGTGTGAGTATGACCTTTGACCCTGGCACACTGTAGCAGGGATCACTTTATCAGCATGACTGTAGCCATGACAAACACAGATAAAGAAAGAAACTGGCCAGACTCTTACTAAGAACACTATGTAATGTAATCGTGTCATGTGTGTGAGTCCAGACCCTGGATCAACTTACTGGTCTGTGCCGTATAACACCACTGTTGCCCCCTCCCCCTCCCCTCCAGTGAGCCACACCGCTGCAATAGGAGGCAGGTTTCCTCCTTGGGGAGGACACATGAGGCTGTTTCCAACAAACAGCTCCACAGGCTGAGGCACTGTGCACAGAGTCTGAAGGAAGCCAGAGTCATGGCCAAGAGGATCTGTGGGGCCACAGTTTGTGAGCAGGTTCCAGGATCTTTGAGGAGGTTTCATGGGGCCCTGGGGATCTGAGGGATCAGTGAAAGCTCTGACACTAGAAAGTCACTTTCAGCTTTTCCCGTTTTAGGGGTCGCCACAGCGAATTATCACACTGATGACTCACATGTTGACATTTGGCACGTGTTTTACACCAGATGCCCTTCCTGACGCAACCCTGATTCGAACCCGGACCGCAGCGGCGAGAGCGCTGTGCCTTAACCACTAGCCTACCAGGGACGGCTAGTGATAGTTCTGACAAAAAAATAGTCTAAACAACTGTTAAGTGGGGTTCACAAATAATTTCAAAGTTTGTAGCTGTATGTGAAAAAAAAATCTAAATTATAAATTTAAAAGTTTGTGTATGTAGATCTGTGTCTGAAAAAAATAAACGGAGAATGTAAATAAAACCTGTGAATATAAATGAGTTATATCAGCTATGAGGTTACACAGGGACACTGACACAGGAGTGTGTTTGTTTACATGCATATTTATAGCACAATTGTGTGTCAGACTTGAATTTTGCAAGCAGATGTTTCAAAGATTGATTTAAAACTAATTATTTGTGAACATCGGTTTACAAGTTCAAAGCTTCATCCACCCATATTTGAGCCAAGTACAGTGGCAAAGCAAACCTGGTGCAGGCAGCAATAGTTCAACCATCCTCAGTAATAATGTTATGGTTTTGGTTAAAGGGGACCCCTTAATAAACAGATCTGATTTACCACATTCCATTACTACTCAGTAAGCTAATACTCAGTGTTTGTGCTGTGCTGAAGCTTTAACAGTGATATGTTTTCCTCTGGCAGAACGTCGGGAAGGCGCTGCGTTTCAGCTGGCGCTGTCTGCTGGCCGGGTTACAGAGCATGGCCTCCACTTACTCCACGCCTCTCTCAGCTATGTCCACAGTCATGACTGAGGTGAACCGAGCAGCTGGCAGCTGCGCGTGATTGCACGTGGACATGATGGGGGAGGGGCAGTATCACTTTTGGAAACTTCTTTGGCCCCTGGGCTTGTTTGGGCAACAAGCAGGACAAAATCTGAAGTTTGGTTTTTAGTCAAATAAACTCACGGTGATACAAGAAAAAATGAATTAAATTGTTTAATTTCTACAAATTCAAGTGATTAAATACATGTTTTATAGCAATGAAGAAATCTAAAATTTTTTAATGAATGGCATAATAAGAGGCTAAAATATGAAATGTTGTACTAATTAATGGGGTTAAATACATAATATTATAGTGCAGTAGTACTATAACTGTCATCTTTTAACAAAACAACTTTTAAAAGCTATTCTGTGTGTATAGTCATGGGTTTTTGGCCAGTCTTAACACACACACACAGTCGTATGTGTTTACCCTGAGTTTGTACAGTATTATGCACTGAACATCTCTGACTTCTCCAGATGTACACAGTTAATTGTCTGAAATGTCTACTGTATGCTTTTAATACCGAAACAACACCACACATACTCATCACCTTTAAATCCTATGTTAAGACGTTTTCTTTACTGCTGCAGAAGAATGTCCTGCGCTTTGCAACTTGCTGGACTTTACAAAATATATCAACTCTGAAATGGTGACTCATTTGACTTAAATGTTGTAGTTTATTGCAAACTCCAGAGATGCAATTGTGATACAGGACATTTGCTTAAATTAAAAATACTGATTTACATATCAAACACTAGATTGTAATGTAACATTATATATTAACCTGTGCTGTTGGTGACATAAACCGTCTATCATTATTTCCTCTGGAAATTCAAACATTTCTAATACTTTATAAAGATAAGCCAAAGGCTTTTTCTGCATCAACCCCCATCAATATCAAATCTAGTTTGTTTCTTGGCATTCTGTGCTAACAATATATAGATTCTAATATTGGTTTTAAGACTCCTATTTTGTATAAAACAAGTTTTAATTACAGTGAATAATAATTTTACCCAACAATATCCAGAAGATTCTTTGCTAGACAGTTATTGATTAGTAATGATTTCACTGTCACAATTAATTTGTCGATATTCAGCTAGAGTATTTCCCTACCGTCCTCACATTATTCAACAGTTGCTGTGATAAATGACTCATTGTAATAACTCAACATGTTGGTGACAGTAAAATAAGTAAGATAACTTCTAAAATATTCCCTGTTCCTTGGTTTGGGCATTTCTTTCATTAAAACATCCCAGAGCAGCACAAGACTGCCATTTCCCCCTTATTCAACAAACAGAACAGGCCCAAGTCTCATCTAGATTTGTGGAGCTACTTATGCCTTTCCTTTCCTATCTTCTGTTAAAAACTTTATTAAGCAAGGTGCAATGCACAGGATGACCAGAGTGTGCCATATTGCCACTGTACTGAAAGGTCTCCGCTCCTTCCTGCCTTAAAGAGAAGGCAAGGTTCACTTTAAATTTGAGCCCTCTTATCATCTGGCAAGTCAACAGCAATCTTGCTGACAGCGGCAGCTGTTCCACCAGAACCAGCAGAGAGTTCACCGCAGTAACACCGGGAGCCCCTGAGAAACTCGCCTTTTGCCAGCCTTAAAACTTTTCTGTCAAAACCTGGAGGACACTAGAAGAAAACTGTTATCAAACCTGAGAGGGGTAATGTCTCCGCTGCAGCTGTCCGTCTACTGGCGGCTCTCCCTAATCTTCATCTTCACCTCCTTCCTCTTCTTTCTCGACATTTTCACGGCCGCCATTGCAGCGGCCACCTGTCTCCATGGCAATGCCACACATGGAATTCTGCCACTGAACTCCAGGAGCAACCAATCATGGACAAGGAAAAGCGGCGCTGATTTGAGAACAGATAGCGGGAACCAAGATGTGAGTAACGATCACTTCGGCAGGTTTTTTCCCCATTTACATCAGAATCAGCTTTATTGACCAAGTGTGTTGGACACAAGGAATTTGACTCTGGCACAGCGGATCTCAATGTGCATGTACATATCCCCTGGGGATATTTTGGGAAGGGGGGGATGTTCTAGTTGTACACTAGTTATCAGATTGGCCAGAAGCTGTAGTGCGTGGACATTCGGTTTGAAACAGACAACAACCAGGATGAAGCTCAAAAATTCTTGGGGAGAATAGAAGGGTTTGCAATTGATAAAAAGAGTCTCTAAGTCTGTTTTACATATCCTCTGTAGCACTGTGACATCTGTGCACCAACCTTTGTTTATGTAGAAGCAGATTCCACCTCCTCTCATTTTCCTGGACAGCTCCGTTACACAATCTGCTCTGTACACCTGGAAGCCCAGTACTTGGATTGCGCTATGGAGTCGCTGAGCCAAGTCTCCATGAAGCATAAGGCAGCAGAGCGTGCAAAGTCAGGGTTAGTACTGTTGACGAGAAGGATTTCATCCATCTTGTTGACCAGGGAGGGAAGATTTGCCAGGTGGATAGATGGGAGTGGGGTCCAGGTTCCTCTCTTGTGAAGCCTGATTAAGGCGCCTGCTCGCCTGCCTTGCCGGTGTTTTTTCCAGGTCCCATATATGGCAGCTGCGCCTCCGATCAGAATGTCCACACAGCATTCTTCGTTCACTAAAATTGGAGAAAGGTAGTTTGGTGTGAGTTGTTTCGATATTTAACAGTTCTTCTCTGATAAAAGTAATCTGGGATGGGTTGCAAAAGACCAAGAAAACAAAGAAAAACAACAAACACAAGAGAGCGCGAGTTACCATGGCTGCCATAGTTGTCAGTGCCAACTGTTATAAATATAGCATATCTTTGCAAATTCCTAGACATTTAAAGAGTTAAATATACATTTAACATATTTAGTAAATGAAGAATAAAGTGCCAAAACCACATTGGTTAATTTGCAACCTGTAGCTGTTACTGGTAATGTCTTCTGTCAATGATTAAATCAAAACCTCAGTGATTTTGTGAAATCCTTGTGAGCCATCTTACCCAGAGTCTGTTGACTGTAACTTAGAGAGGAAGCAATTTGTCTGCTGAAAGAAAATTAATCTGCAACCATTTTGATAACTGAATAATTATTTTTCAGGCATAATGCAAAATATTTGCTGCTTCAAATGCCGCTTCTCAAATATGGTAATGATAATCACCTTTATTTGGCCAAGTATGTTACACACACAAGGAATTTGTTTCTGGTACAGAACTGAGGCCGACATTTGCGGTGCCAACTCACACCGATGGCTCTAACCATCGGGGACAACTTGGAGGTTCAGTGTCTTGCCCAAGGACACCTCGACACACGGACTGCAGGCACGTGACTCAAACCTCCAACCCTCTGGCTGGGAGACGACCACTCTACCCACTGAACCACAGTCGCCTCACAAATATGAATATTTGCTGTTTTTCCTCTGGTTTATAGCTTTACAAACTGAATATTTTCAGCCGTTGGCCTGTTGGCTGTACGGAAAAAAAGTGAATTGAAACTGCAGTGGGAATTTCCCTATTTATAGCATAACACTGAGAAGATCACTGGGGAGCTTAAATGCTTAAACCACAATGTCTCAATATTACACTGCTATAAGTTACAATGTGTAATTAAAAAGGGTATTTGTATTTATCCACGACTGAAACTGGGAACTTGGAGGCGACCAAGAGCCTGACGTTGATTCTTTTTGGGCCAAAAATAAATGTTTTGCCCAGATTTTTTTGGTCTAACAGCTTGTCTTTTGTGCTTGTGTGTGCCAGTCAGTGTGTGACTGGACAGATTGGCTGTCCTATGGTCAGACTCTGTTTATGGTTGGTCTGCTGCTGGGATCTCTTTTTGGAGGAGCAGTATCTGACCGGTATAACACACAAAACATATAACTGTCATTTCTGTATATACAGTATGTCATAACAGTGGACTTTAGTAGATAATGATTTTACCAGCAGTGCTGTGTTTATGCAGGTATGGGAAGCGTCTGGTGCTACTGGTGAGTGTGTACCTGCACGCTGCGTGTGGCCTCATACCCGCTGTCCTTCCTCAGCCCTTCCTTTTCCTTGCTGTTCGCTGCCTAACAGGCATCTGCTGCTGCTGCATCAACATCTGCTCCTTCAGCCTGGGTAACAACACAAACAACAAAAAAATTTGTTTTAGATGCCAACACGTCCCAAAGGAAGAACGCCACATCTGAATCCAGTCTGAGTCCTCTGGCTGCTTTTAACCCTCTCCATGTCAAACAGCCAAACCAATGTTAACCCTGGTTGTGTTAGGTAGTGTGTGTGTGTGGTTGGACCCAAAATGCAGACTCTCAAACTCAGCAAGGAGTGACAACAAAAAGGAGTTTACTGAATCTAGAGCCAAAGTTAACTAGCGGAACGAGGTAGGCAGGCAACAGCGGGACCAGAGTAATGTGATGAGCAGGTGAACAAGGCAGGGTGGTGGACTCCAGGGCAACCACAGCACCTTTTTTTCAGGAAGATGGCAGGAACCAGGAGAGCCAGAGGACCAGGATGTGCAGTTGAGTTGACAGGACCTAGGAGGAGCAAGGGGTACTGCGAGGAGTGGGGGGTTGGGAGAGTCTGGCAGGATTACTCAAAGAATAGAGCGGGTGGTAGTGATTATCCACAACGCGACTGACAGGCGGGAACCAGCACAGCTCTACTGGTAGTCTGAATATTCAGCAGATCAGCTGGCAGATGTGCCGGTGTTCCTAATATTCTGACCCTCTCATGTATGTCAATGGGCAGGACAAAAATATACAGACACCTCTGAATATAATGTAGTCCGGTACAACATCACCCTTAACTATGACCTCAATAATGAACATATAATTGAATTTATACATTTATGACAATCACCAAAAACAAACATTTTGAGCTTCATAAATACAAATGTTAAGGCAGAAGTGTTGCATTGAAGTGAATACAGATGTACAGGCGGTCATAATGTTATGCCTGATGTATACATGACTGAAAACGAGAGATAATGAGGGACAGGTGAAACTAATGACCGGAGAATGAGACCAGGGTGAAGCTGGGGCAGGTGAGGTGAGACGGAAACAGCTCAAAACAAAAGCGCGAGATCAATGAACCTGAGAGCAACCATAACAGGTTGTTGCTCTTTCTGTGTCCCACTCTCTCTGTACAAAAGACGCCACCTCTTCACTGTGGCAGCCACCGGTACCGGCAGCTGCTGGTTCAGACTTTTAGCCAGCCAGAGCTCCTCTGTGGCTGTCTGGCATGACTACTGGTGGCTAGGTGGCAGGCGGGGCTAATTTACAGACCGTACTTTGACAACACAGGGTGGAGAAGCTGGAAGAACAACAGGAGGGCTGTAGGCAGCAGAGGGTCATGGAGGGGGGTGTAGCTGAGAGACACCACGTCCTGTCCCACTGTCACTGCAGACAATGTGGAAAATCTTTTTTAATGTACCTTTAGCAATAAAAACAACTGATTTTAAACCGCCTGTGTTGCAGCAGTGGAGTGGACTCAGCCTGCTGCTCGGCTCTGGCCACCAGCCTTCCTGCCGTTCTGCTTCAGTCTGGGTACGATGGTTGGGGCTCCCCTGGCGTGGCTCAGCCCCACCTGGAGAAAGCTGCACCTGGTGCTGGCTCTGCCACAGCTTATCTGTCTGCCAGTCTACTTGTAGGTGAACACAACCATCTGTCTACTTGTCTTTGTGTAGTCACATTTCTGCATGGATTTTTGAATAATTTTAATAGATTCGAGGTATTTTGTCTTTCAAGTTCGATCCCAGAATCTCCCAGCTGGTTGTTGTTGAGGCAGAGGATGGATGTTCTGGACCATTATCGCAGCAGCAGCCCTGCAGATAAGCAGTGCCTGGATGTGGTAAACACACAACCTCAAATCCATTTAAAAGACAGCACTTTATATGTGTTACTGTCATCAAATCCCATGAAAAAACACAAACCAGCACCAAGAAGCAGCGTTCAGCTTCTATACACAACACATTGAGAACAAATGTCCCTAAAACTTCAGGTCTGCTCTCTGAATCCTATTTATTTGTCTTGAAGTTAGAAAGTCACCAAGTATTGAGCAGTGCACTGACTGGGTTAACTGTATGTTTCTGTGGGCGCAGCTGTTGGATTCAGCTCAGTCAGATTTGCAGAAAGCCCCAAAGGCTCAGGAGGAATCACCTGGGGGCCACACCCCCAGTGACATCATCCATCACCTGAGACACCCGACCATCCTCCTGCGGATGTTTATCATGAGCTACCTGAGGTAAAACACACACACTTAGGTTGGTGTGTTGATAAGTCTTACAGTAGTGTCAGAGTGGTTTGAGGCAGTCGAGGATGACTGGATGAGGGAAACTACATCCATGAAGTAAGGTCTGGTTAAGAGACAACTCACAATAAAACAAGAAAAGGAGGAGGAAAAGTGGAAGAGCAGACGAGATGCATTCACTGGTGTTTCTCCTGTGATTCTACAGTGCCGTGTCTGCACTTACATACTACGGCATCTGTATGAACATTGGCTCATTCGGTGTTGGCGTTTACTTCGCCCAGTTCTTCTCCGGACTATCAGAAGTTCCCTGCCTGTTCGTCCCATTGGTTCGCTTGGGACGGCGTCCAATCAGCATGCTTGCTCTGTTCCTGAGTGGAGCGGCCTGCTTCTTGTCATTACTGCTGTCCAGATACAACTGTGAGGAGAGAAGCACCAAGGACTCAGATTAAATATCTGTGCATTTGAATGATCAGATGTTCAAGTAGACTGAAATACAACACATTAATTACAGGCTAATGTTTGGAGTAACAGAACTTATCTAAATCACTTCCTCTGTGCAGTTCAACCGGTGCTAGTGATGAGTCTAGCTCTGCTGGGGAAACTCTGCATCATGGCCGCCATCTTCATCTCTATACTGTACAGCATCGAGCTGTTCCCAACTGTGGTCAGGTACACAGTAACACGAACACATGCTCAGATATTTACCAGGTTGGATAGAACATTAACGAAGTCACTACTATCCAGACAGCGGTGTGTGGCCATAGTCAACCTGTGTTTCCGACTCGGCTGTCTGGTCAACACCCTCCTCCCCCACAACCCTGACGGAGCCATCTCATTGGCTGCTATGGTTGTGTACAGCAGTGGGCCAATCATTAGCTGCAGCCTGTGCCTGCTGCTGCCGGAGACCAGCAGCATCGCACTTCCTGATTCAGTGGAGGACTGCAACAGGCAGCCACGGCCCCACCCACCCGGGGTTGGTGCCATCAGGAGGACATGGTGGGAAAAAACACACATATAACTGAATTGAACTGAATTACAATTCTGGCTTTTAAAAATAATGAAAATAAGAGGAGCTTTATTTGGTCTGTTTTGTTTCCGCCCGGCTCTGAAGTGTAGTGTAAGCCCACATGAGCGGAACACCTGACACTAAAAACTATTTATTCACTCATAGATTTAGTTACAAGCCAGTGTTTACAACACTGTTTCTTTCTAAAGAGGAAATATTTAGAAAATTCAGGTGATTTTAAAAAGGGTACAGACTTTTTCGGTCTTTCTTCTGGGTGACAGTTTTTCTTTGAATTACTCTTACATACTTTGCATTTTGAAGAATGCTGCTTGGTTTTCCAAACTCTGAAAAACACTGCTAAGTGTCAGCGTTCATAATTCACAGATATACTTGGAACATTAAAACACAAAACTTCCACATTTCTGGGAGATGCTTTTATAGCATTGAGCTCCTTGGAAACACTATTTTAGTCTTTTATCAGGTCTTTGCCTACTAAATGTGTGGTTTTATTCAGACTCTTATCTAATGTGGCTGTTGTTATCAGTGCTGTTCTGATGTTAACAGTCTTTACTGAGTTTCAGCTTTCAGAATCAGCTGACATGTTCCAGGTAGAAGCCACAAAGAACTGCAGCATGTGAAGCAACTGATCAAGCTGCTCAACTTAATTTAGCCAGATTTTCAGTTATGTTGCGGCCTCAAAATGTTTAAGACATTTGCTTTAAAAAAGAGAATAAATGACATCACACACATAGTAGCAGGTGCAAAATGAATCACTGTGTTGATTTATGGCGTGTGTGTGTTTTCAGGAGGCTGCTGAGCTGCCAAACCAAGAACACAGCGATCATGCCTGCAGATAAAGAGGACATGCACACTGCAAACGCACAAACAGGACTGATATGAATGAACCCGCAGAGTTCATTTGGTTTTAACATAAACTAGTAAGTTTTGTTTAAGCTCTGGTTCAAATCAAAGACCAAAAAACATGTTGCAGGATCAGAGGTAACAATTGTCAGCTGCAGATGTTGTTCAGTGGCTGTTGGAGAGTTTAAGACTTGAAAAGACAGCAGCACATTTTGAACAAGACTTGTGATTAGCTAATGGGCTTATAAATGCTTAGATTTTACACCCAGGAGAGTCCAAAAAGCAATAAACATAACTTTTAACAGGTCTTTAACTTTACAGGTGTAACTAATGTAACTGCCCTTTGTCTTTGGGGATCACAGTAAGTGCAGTACAGATACCTGAAACCACTTGTACCTCGGTCCAGTGGTAGGAGACGCTGTGTCTTCTGTCCCTGACTGACTGCTGCTCTGCCAAGTTTCCAGCTGCTGAAAAACAAATGACACATACTGTATGTAGCCACAGAGAGCCTCAAACTACAGCATTCAGACCGTTTCACTTTTTGATATCATCACTATGCCACAGTAAAATCTTACCTGAAATTCTGTGGCTCCACCTGAGTCTCTGCTCTACTACCTGTGTGTTTCTATTAAAATGAAACGTAACACTGAGGAACAAAATCATTTGGCCTGAAGTTACAAAGCAATCCAAAGATAGTGAGAGGGCTTTCTTCCCGGGGGTAGGCTGGCAGGTTAGCTAGCCTAGCTCACATGTTGCAACATTTTTCACTTAGACAAATTAAGTCCCAACACTTACCAATAACTCTTTCTATATCCACTTAATTTATAGGATATCAGTGTGGTCGTGTTAATTTTGTTTAGCAAACACAAAAACTTACCGTTAGCTAGTTGCTAATTAGAGCAAAGGACAACAAGCTAACACTAATTTTTACAGCACTTATAGGTCAACTACTAAAAGCACTTTAAATCAGAAAATTCTGCAGCTGTGAGTAATGTACTACTTTATAGTGATGTTCCCTCTGATAACGAAGCTCCGAAGCTTGCTTCAAACTCGGAAAGGTATTTTTCTAAAGTTCGGTGTCGGAGATTGCTTCAAATCGGGAAAAACCACGTGATTGATGACGTTCGACCCACTTCCCTGTTTCATTCAGACTGAATCAGCTGACTGGTTTGGTTCACAGGGGGAGCTTTGAAACATTGGGGCAATACAGACGAAGCTCCGAAGCTTGCTTCAAACTCGGAAAGGTATTTTTCTGAAGCACGGTGTCGGAGATTGCTTCAAATCGGGAAAAACCACGTGATTGATGACGTTCGACCCACTTCCCTGTTTCATTCAGACTGAATCAGCTGACTGGTTTGGTTCACAGGGGGAGCTTTGAAACATTGGGGCAATACAGATGTTTGTAGAATAGATGAAACTGCGCTCTGTGTCTTACCTCTTGTCAACATATTTTGGATTGTCTCGCTATGGAGCCATCAAGGAAACGTTCACAAGTGTGGAAACATTTTGAATTGGTGCCACCAATTAAGGTAAATTATATTTCCAAGATTCAAGCCTTATTGTCAAGTCTGTTATTTATACAATGGATATTCAAGTAATATGCGCGCTTCAACAGGAAGGAACCAAACACCCTGAACACAGAGGGGTGTCTGTGTGTACCGGTCCCATTTAGATCGTAACATAAAAGCACAGAAACTAACATGTAGCTTCTACATTTAATCAGTAAAGCTAATTAAACCAACCTTATTCCGAAAGTAGAATTTAGCAATTAGCCTACTATAGCTATCCAATCTGAAAAATGCTAGAGGGCATGTACCCTTCAGGTTTAAGCAAAAGTAGTATTTACTTGTGTAATGTACAGCAGGCTATTATGAAGCAGCATAGGACAGAAATATTCAAGTGTTCTAAACCGGAGAGCAGTAAATGATTTTAGTTGCTTACTACCGTTGTGAAATGAACTGAAACTCATAAACAAGTAATTTGTAAAAACTTTAAAAAGTCAAACATAATAAAGTAGAACTACTACAACTGTGACTCTCCATCTCACTAAACAAACTATAGTAAAGAGGAAATAATACAATATGTATTAATCTATAATTATATATAGAAATATTACATTTTTGAAGCTTATTCAAGCAGGTTTTGTAGCCTATGTAAATGACAAAACAGTTCAATGATGTCAACAAATATGCATTAAAAGTGAAGGTTGTGATATTTTAGATTTAAACTGTTTTAAATCAGGGAACAGCAACATATTCAAGTGTCTAACATTTTTAAAGGCTCAAATTAAATTAAAAATCTGTGAAATTAGTCTGAAGACAATCAGATTCTAAACTGTTGAATCACTGGTGGACAGAACATTAATTCAGAGGATTTATGGACTTCTTTAGTACCTAAAAGTGACACATCTGGAAGCATTTTATGAAATTTATATTTGAAACAATGCAAAAATCTAAATTGGACAAGAAAACATCCTGCAATCTGTATACAGATTTCTAAGTTTTGTTTCTTTTTTTATGTTTATACTTTAATAAATAAAACAACTGATAGAAATATGCATAAATACATCAAAATCTTTATGGATTTATTTATGATTCACATACATTTTCTGATATGTAAAAACAATCCCAAAACACCATGATCATTTTAAACCAGACTAAACTGGCAATAATCCTGCTGTCATCTTTTAAAAAATGAGCATCATCAATTTATATATACTATAAGTGTCACTAATTCGCACCATTGACTTCCTCCTTTTTAAAAGTGGACACAGTAACAGACCCCCAAAGTGTACACTTTAAACACTGTTTTACATGAACGGATAGTGAAGAACTCAAGTGTAACTTACATTCCCTCTAGTCCTTTCAAAGTAAAATTAAATTCATCCGGTGCTTCTATATAGAGTGAGTGATTCTATATTCATCTACTCAAAACATTCAGTTTTGAGTAGATGTTGTTGCATTTGCTCAAGATTAGCCAAGCACCACCTCCACAATAATGTAAAAAATGCATCTAAAAACCATTAAAAAGTGTCAGATGGCATTGCCATTCCCATTGCTCTGTGGTTCACTGAACTCAGCACTACAGAGCAGATGTGCCAAAAATTAAGATTTTTAATTCATAATTATTAAGAGTTTTAAGGTTTAAGGCACTGAACACTGACAGCTCAATTATTAAAGTGTGGAAATATAAACTTTGTATTTCTATGATCTATTTGAGCACAACTGAAGCTTTTTAACCAGCTTTTTGTACCGTTTTTAACATAAGATTAAAAAAAAACAACAACTAGGAAATAAGACTCGTAAATAAAATGACTAATCTGCCACCTATTTTGTCAAATTATCAGTAAATGTCAACATATACCTGGGAACAAGGTGGTGTCATCAGATATCTTGTTTTGTCAGATAAACCCTAACATGTTCAGTTTTATGCAAGGTAAGAGCAGGAATAGCAGAAAACTCTCAAATGTTTGGTTGACAAAAAAAAAGGACCTTAAACAACTGACGGTCATAATAGCTAGAGATTAAATTTCTTCAAAAATGTCTCCCCAAACCCTAAATTATTTGTCCTGTAGAAACTGTCATCCAGCTGCAGTTCTTCCACCAGGCCATCAGGGGGCAGCGGTCAATATGAGACAAAGTTGGCGGGGAAGATACCGACCCGCCCATCTTCCATTTGTCCCTCCCACCAGTCGTACTGGGACTCGGTCTTCGTGATGACAGTGATTCTGTCGCCAGGAACAAAGCTCAGGTCGCCGGCCTGCTGCCCTGTGAATGGATGGGTGGCCGTCACCACCAGCTGGCCGCTGGCCCCGCCCCCTGATGCTGCCCTACCTACAGAAAAAGAAATTAATACAAATGTATTTTTAATAAAACAGCACCATAAATTAGACCTCACTCTTAGGATATTTGCATTTTTATATAAATCTGAGGGCATTTTAACACAGACCAAATATAACAGTGATTTTATTATGCTATAGAATAAAAAAAAAAATGTAAACATTTTTTAATAAATTTAGGATTATGATTAAACCAATTGCTCTTAAAATATCTGCAAGATTCATTTAAGTCACTAACATGTGCCCATTTATATGTGTGTATATTTAGTCTTTTTCATTACTTTTCCTGCTGTTTCACTTCAAATATACTTGTTTTTCCATGTTTGATCTGTGTAATCTGATTTTAAAAATCTAAATAAACTTGGTTACCTTATTAAGTACAAAACTGCATTTTTTAAATATTTTGCAAAAGCTTTTAATACTTAATTAGTTCTGTAATTATATTTCTTTACTGGATATTACAAAAGGTATTTTAGAAATGCTTGTTTTGTTATCAAATTGTTATTTATTGTGCAATGGCTATTTTAAAAATAAGATGATTAAAAAAAAATGTAAAGAATTTATCTGCAGGTTGGAGACATGAACACTAGAGGGTGCTGCAGCCTGAACACAAACTGGCCGCACAGAAACACTGATTATACTGTATGTAACCGTGTTTGCACATGAACACAGGATGTCTCTCTTTTGTTAATGCACAGCTCTCTCTCTCACACACACACACACAGAGTTAACAGCAGCAGGATTATTAATGAGTCTGTTTGTGTTAATACAAGTGTCAAGGCGGCGAGTTAATAAAAAACCTGCGCACATGCTCCTGAACCGCCACCCTCTGACAAGGTGTGTGTGTGTGCGCTGCTGATACACAAGTGGAAACACTGATCTCATCCATCATCAGTCAAAGGAAGGAAGGACGGCGGTACAAAAGGAGGGAGGGTGGTAATGAAAAAAAGATGCAAGAGGGAAGCAAACAAGGGGATAAAGAAGGAAACAGGGTAGCAGAGAAGGAAAGGAAACAAAAGGTAGGAAAGGGAGGTGGTGGTAAAGAAGGAAAGGAGAAGGTAGACAAGGAAAGAGAAACAAGAAGACAAAAGGAGGAAATGAGGTAAAGTAGGAAAACAGTGAAATGAAAGATGAGGCCACAAGCACACCTGTTTTTAGTATGTAGAAGAAAGGCAAAACTCACTCGAGGTTTCAGATTTGTAGACAGAGATGCTTGGGTAGAGGGCATTTTTACTTCTTGTACCTGAACACACCAATCATTACACACCCATTTACATTAGACATCAACAAATATAATAACACTTGTTTAAGATGAAGTTTCACCAGAGCTGGCTGCCGGTGGCTGGTAACTGGGTGCTGGTTCCTGGTAAATGGGTGCTGGATCATAGTAAGTGGGTGCTGGTTCCTGGTAAATGGGTGCCGCTCTCTGCGCAGGTGGAGCTGGAGGTCTGGATGGAGGAACAGACTGGAGAGAGGCAGCCAGAAAAATGACTTTTACCAACGAGTAGAAAATGAACGTCTCGCAGGAGGCGTGTGTCACATGTCCCTCAGTCTGCTGCTTTGGTCAGTACAATTACTTACATACTGTAGTTCAATCAATCAAATTGTCAAAACACATGTGAACCCAACACTAGAAATACTCAAATGGCTGTTGGCTGTGGTTTTACTGTTATAGTATCTGGCATTTCCTACCTTTGTACGGTTTTACTGTTCTAGTATCTGGCATTTCCTACCTTTGTACGCATGTTCTTGTTGGTCCAGTCAGTGGTGTAGGCCTCGCTGTATTCGTCCAGGATGTGGTAGAGGTCGTAGCACTCTGGTGGAGGCTCCACATCGCCATTCAAAATGGCCGAAGCACGGATATCTTGGGAGTAGAACCTGCAACAGCAACGCAAACACAAATGAAGACATGAATTAAAGGTTGGCATTCAGGTGTTCAGGCAGGTAGGAAGATGTCTCCCATGCGCACTTGCGGTTGGCGTCTTTGCGTTCCATCAGGTAGGATCCCTCCAGAGAAATACCGGCAAACAAACCTCTGGATCTGCAGTAGGTGAAGATTGCCGCGGTGCTGCGTAAAGCCACATCAGCCTCCACGTTTCTGAGAAACAAAGATAAAGAGGAACATTATCTCTGTGGCAAAACATCATCACACTAGAAAATGATCATCCACTTCTACAGTATGGTTTTACCAGAATTAACCAGGAAAGTCTGCAGATTAACAGACTGACATTCCTCAACAAGGCACATAATCTGATTGTTTTCTCCAAAAGGCTAGATTAGCCATGACCAGCAAAGGGCACCTCAATCTCCCATCATGCTGTCCAGAGGTCCAGTTGTACTGTGGGTAATGTAGGCACCAGATTTTGATGAAGAAACAATTAGTGGAATGAAATAAAATAAAATAAATAAATATAAACTCTTCTGTTGCAACTATCTTGATACTAAAACTGTTCAGTTTGACATAGGATTGCATTGTTATACCACTTTTACACTTCCAGTGGGAGGAAGCCCCCACCTTTAACCTCTTGCACCCCTGATATGCCACCATTTCTCACTGGTGCTCCACAAGGCAGGATCCTAGGTCCTCAGTTATTCCTTGTTTTTAAGCAAAATCCCTCTCTCTCCTCCAGGCTTCCTTTTGCATTTTTTTAATTAGTGTTTATTTTATTGCCGTTTCTGCAAAAATTAAACATGATGCTGATAAGTTTGTCTTTTTATAAAGATAAATGTGCATCTATGCATATACTAGGTGCAAAACTTAAATCCCACACAGTTTGAAGTCAAGATAAATAACATGCTTCAGTTTATTTTCTGTCTGCAGCTGCGTCAGAGAACAGCCACAGACAGACATCCACCTGTAGGTTCCACACCTGGCCCCGCCCACACACACCTGCCAAAACCTGTCCAACTGCCCTGGTATGACACCAACCTCCTTATTCTAACGTCACCCATGTCAATCACAGCCTCTATAGTGAATCACATCTAATATTGTAATTGCCACAGAATCTGTTTATACTTCCGCTTCAAGCTGTCATTAAAAACCTCATGAAGGGAGAATAAAACACTGCAACCTAAGCTATAATTTACATCAACACTCAAGACTAGATGCCATTAAAAGTCAAAGTGCAGGTGCTCACCTGCCCATAGGTCCCACAGCAACAGTGCAGTTCCCACCCAGAGTCAGGTTCCCACCCTTGGTGAACGCTTCAATGGCCCTGCGCTGGTTCAGGATGATGACCAGGTCCGAAACCTGACAGGGGTTCAATAAATTCACTATATTTTTTTATCTCAATGGTGTGTTTTTGCCATGTGTTCGTTTTTAAAGGAGGTTGCTTTGATGCCTCCCTGCTGATGCATTCAACGACAATATGAAACGCGACATTTTACAGTCAGCTGGTGGAAAATTATTCATTTGTGGTCTTTACACTGAAATTTTTAACAAGTCTGTGGTGTTTACTTTCAAGTAAAATCTTATTTTTCTAAAAAGGAAACAAGAAAGCCACTTCAGAAAATGTTTTGGTATTTTTGCTTTAAAAAGAAAGATTTAGAATTTCCACAAATTTGGGGGGCTGGTAAGAGACAGTGTAACAAATTAATGATTCAGATCTGTGCAGCAGAGACGATACCCAGTCCAAGTTCATTTTCACATGTCAACATACAGGAAAGCAAAATGCTGCTCCTCACAGACCACAGTGCAAAACAGTAAGTGCAACAAACAATAATTACAACAAAGCTATACTTAAAAATTGTCACCAAATTCTCATGTGTTAAATCTGTATGAACTCACCCACCTCCACACCAATCTCAAAGCCTCCTCCCAGGCCAGCGATACCGATGGCCGAAGGCGCTGACCAGCCTACACACACACAAACACAATTTAAAAAGCAGATGTGTTGATGAGGTTTTGGTTTAAAGAGACTCCTTTTACCAAGACCAACAAACATCTACACTGGAACAGATAAGATGTTATTATGGCTGCATCATAAATAGCAGAAACACAAATAAACCAATTGAAATTTCTGCCCATTACACTACATACAGGTTGCCGTAACCCTCGCAGTTCAGGTCAATGCAGATTCCACTCAGTTATGTTATATTATACTTTCAGTCGAGTATTGAGTTTGTGTACTTCTGCCACCCCTGCTCTAATGTGAAAACCCAGAAACCCAACAGCCAGCCTATAGAACGGCAGTGGCGACAGCAGCAGCACGTGACACTCATGGGCTTCGGCCTGATGGCAAACTCTGCCAGCGCAAACTGATGGAACATCATTAACCAAACACATCAGATGACGCCGCTGCTGCTCATAACATCACAGAGAGATCTGAGGAAGTATGTCCGTCTGCTTCCACAGCAACACAAAATGCCACAAAACATCCCCCACCCCAAAAAATGTCAGAAGAAGAGGTCAGTGCAGGACTGGAAGGAAAAACATCTACAAGATACCAAGTCTTCCTGTGCAGAGGGCCAACAGTGTGTAGGGCTTTACAGTATTTCTTGCACAGGAACATAGACGAGGATGAAAAAGAACTGGGAAGTTATATTTTGCTGACGGACAGCGGGTCCGTGAGGTCTTACGTCTGTCGGCCAGCCTAGCGATGACAATGCCACTGCCTCCTCTGGCTGTGATCATGAAGCCAGCCTTGATGACGGAGATGATGGCCAGACCCTCCGCCTTCGCTATCACATGAGCTACAACACAAACACCTCTTTCAGTAAATACACACATTAACATATTTTTAAATCCCCCCCCCCCCATTCTTTCCTTTAAATTGTTCCTGCTTTACCCTCACTTGTTTCTCTTTTGACACAAATACAACCCCAGGTATCAAACATTGATTCTGCAGGTATTGCACTTGCACCGAAATTCAGTGCTCAGATCAGTATTTTTACCAACTGTCTTTTCAGTCCACAGAAACAGTGTAACTAAAGGAGGACAGGACCGTTTGTCTTTTCTTACGGGGGATGAGTTTGTCAGGTCCATTCCTGTTGGAGATCTCCGTGAACTCTCTCAGGATCTTTGCAGCTTTCTTTGCCTCCGACTTCAGATTGGTCGGGATGGGATTATTCACTACAAAT
Source organism: Monopterus albus (assembly GCF_001952655.1). Classification (NCBI taxonomy): domain Eukaryota; kingdom Metazoa; phylum Chordata; class Actinopteri; order Synbranchiformes; family Synbranchidae; genus Monopterus; species Monopterus albus. The sequence continues at coordinate 601,923 of NW_018127896.1, read as the reverse complement.
GCACAAATGATACGGTTTATTATAACGTCAACACCTCAGTCAGAGTTGCCCACAGAAGCTTGACTTTATCTGTAATTTCTAATTGATTTCATCTACATCCAAGCCACAAGAAGTAAATGTTACTGTGAGTAAAACAGACAGACCTGATGGATTTGAGCACATTTATCCTTTATAACATTTATCCTTTATAAAAACAACTCAACTGACTGTGTATACAAATTGTTTCCATTTACTCTTCTTCTGATACAGGTGTTAACATTTATCATTTATAAAAACAACTCAACTGACTGTCTATACAAATTGTTGCCATTTACTCTTCTTCTGATACAGGTGTTTCACATTAGCTCCATCCTCCTTTTCCCAAACTGTATTTCTCTGAGCGACCCCAAAACTCTACATATTCTTGTGCTGGGGCTTCCCTGGTGTATTCATGCTGCTGAGCTATGTCATTGTGTCGTGGCTCAGCTGAGGATCGGACATTCTGACTGCATTGTGTTGTTGTGTCATGGTTAGGAATGTGCTGGCTGCACCATGAGGCATGTTGGCTAACTGGTTGTTGGCGTTTCAGGACAGCAGTAGCTGATACAGGAAGCTGAAGGACAGGATCAGTGGTTTTAATCCAAATAAGAGCTTCTGTTACAGTCACCTCATTTGTTAATTTAACTGTCAGTCTGAAGTCATGCTAGCAGCTCTGTGTGGTATAGTTCAGTCATGGGCTAAACCAGGGGTACATGAACATTCAAATCAAATGTCATCACAACTCATCCAAAAGCTGATGAAATATTCCACTTTAAACCACAAATGTGAACCTCATGGGGGTGCTCAAAAAAAAAAAACCCTACAAAAATAAGGCTCAGGTTTCTGAGGATGTTCTATTTGATTTGGTTCTACTAGCTAAGGAGGTTCTGCTCATCTCTGAGTAGAGTCTGTTTGGGTCTATTCATCTTTGAAGTGTTTCAACTGGTCTTTAAGGAAGGTCTAGTAGTTTCTGGGGACCATATAGTCATCTTACAAGATGGTTCACTTTGCCTTTGAAAAGGTTCTAGTGACATTTTATGTTGTGGTAGTCTCATTTTGGATTTGTTTCAGAGGGTAAGCAGGATCTAGTGGTCTTTGAGCAGCTCATCTTTAAGTTCAGCCTGTCTAGGAGATTTGAAACTGAGGGGTTTCTAGTGCTGAGAGGAAGTCCTAGTGGACTTTTGGGAGGTAGTCATCTGATGGCGGCTTTGGTTCTATGGAGTGGGCATTGAGGAAGTTCTAATGGTCTTTTGGTTCTAGTAGCTGAGGACGTTCTCATCCTTTAGAAAGATGTTCTATTGGCCTTTTAGGTTCTAGTCCTCTATGAGAATGTTCAAGTGTTTGTTTTGGATGTTCTACTGGTCTTTCAAGAGACTAGTGGTCTGCAGTGGTCTCTGAGGAGATTCCATTGGTTCTCTGGGTGTCAGTCAAACATTCGTAATTGCTAAAACAATTTAACAAATTTGACACTTTATTACAAAAGACACAATGTGCCAAATTCACCTCTGCTGGAACCACTTCAAGAGTACAACCCCATTAAAAATGACTAGAACATACCAGACCACCAGAACCTCCTCAGAGACCACCAAACCCACCTCCTCGGTCTATCCAACCAATTTAATAGACTACTAGACTTTCCCCAAAGACCACTGGAACCTAAATCCTCCTCACAGTTGAATGAAACCCCCTAACAAACAACAAAAATGTAAGAAAAAAAAACCATCCAGAACCTACTCAATGATTGCTAGGAAACCAGAGACCACCACAGCGCCCTTAAATCAACTGGAGCCTTTTCCACCTTAAAAAAATGTTGAGAGTCATCAACGCCTGGCTACAAAATCGAGTGACAAAATTTCTCAAATCAACATTTTCTAACCTTCACTGAGTTATTTTTACAACGTGGACGTTTTACGTGCCAATCACAGCGTAAACTAGTAAATCCTGTGAAGCTGGAATAAGAAGATTGTTACACAGGGAAACAGGTGAAAGAGAAAACCCAAACCAGAACCAGAACTAAAACATAAACACGGAGGGTTAGCAGCCACAGAACTCTTCAGCCCGTTAACACAACAGCATCTGAGGATTAATTAACTTACTTTTGCTCTTTTTTGCTCTTTTTTGCTCTTTCTTGTTCCTTCCTTCCTTCCTTCACTCTGGCTTTTTACCTGCGCACAGGTGAGCTGCTGACGCTCTCTTCACTTCCGAGTCACCTGATTTTAATGACTGCGCCGCGCGCTGCTGGAAATAACAGGCGTCACGTAAAAATCAATAAAACAAACAAACGAGGCCCACCTGGACAGGTAAAAGCAGAGAGGTGGAGCTAATCGGTTAGCCATACCAAGCGCGCGCGCGCACACACACAAATTAATGAATGGAGCGGTGTTTTTACCGAGACAGGCGTAGCTCGGACAGCCGGTGAACATCAGCTGGGCGCGTTCCTGTACCTGGTCGGAGATCCATTGGGCGCGTTCTTGAGCTTACGCTTTGTTTTTCCTGAGTGCAGTCTTTCAGGCACATTTCTCCTTATGTTACTTATTCAAAAACAGATTTAATCATGTTGTTATTAATATTAATAATAATTTTGGACGCAAATGGCACAGTTAATATTGTAAATCGAAAATGTTTTGGTCTCTATTAAAGAAAATATGCCCTTGTATTGGCTCATCACAATAATAATTTGATTAAGCTATGGTGCCTATTGGCTAAATCTCACATGCACAAAGCCAGATTTCTTTACTTTCTTCGAAACACAATCCTGTGTGAGCTTATGCTGCTGCCTGTACAATCTCTAAAAACAAATATGTGATAAGTAGATTAGCTTATGCATTTATATTTACTGTTAGTTTTGTTGCTATTTAATTTTTACAGTTGTGCATGTCTATTTGAATTTTCTGGCTGTACTGTTGCCTTGTATTGTTATTGAGCCACTGTTGCTCATGAGGTTCAATCTCAGATTTAAGGAGTGCATTAAACAGGTCTTTAGCAGGATCAGGGGAGCCAGGTCTCTGGGTTTGATGCTGGCCAGGCTGAAGGAGGCTCCTTCTGCTGTCGGTCACCACCAGGAACAGACCAGCGTTTATTGGCTTTAACCTCTAAACCTGCTCTTATCTCATCTGATCCTGCAGCCGCTTCTACTGGACACATTTACTGCATAGTTTCACCCTGAGAAAACTATTAAACGTCAGCCCAGGTCCACAAAATATAATAGAAAAGAGATACTTTAGTATAATTATTGTTTTGTTTTGGATTCATTGGCAAAAAATAATATTATATACACAAAGAGAACAAGAACATAAAAATGCACAGCACAGAAACACTGAGGGAAGATAGATGAAAATAAAGTAAAAATAGAAATAAAAATTGTATATTGACATTATGGTGTTATTGTTGGTGTTCATGAGTGTGTATTTGATGTTTCTGTTCATGTATCCCTCTGTATGTTCTTCCCTCTCCTCTTTCTCTCATGTCCTTATCTCTTTCTTCAATCGCTGCTCACATTAATCCCTCTTCTCTCTCTTTAAATAGCCTGCAGGATAAACATCAGTCTCGCTACAGCCATTTGTCTTCTTAATGTGTTTCCACTGACTCTGTGTGTGCACATTAAACCAGCCGGTCTCCACAAACCAGTACAGGCCTCCCAGTCCTGCTCAGAAGCCTCCAGTCTGAGTCCTTTTGCACATCCACCGTGAATTGTCCTCCAAGTCTTTTAATGTACTTCAAGTCCCTTTTCAAGTCCTTCACTCATCCAGTTAGTAGAGCCTGGAGTCCTTTTTGGTGTGGGTGCCTTCCCATGTGCAGCAGGAACCTTTTCCTGCCTCTCCACAGTTCCCATTCCAGATGATAGTTTTACCTGAGAGCATTTGGTGGTGTCTAAGTGGACACAACTGCTGCTACAACCTCACCAGTCATTGCTCTAGTCTGGGTCATGCTGGCCACCCCCACAAGCTATCAATCAACCATCATCTTCCAGGGAGACGCATGGTGTGCAGATGCTCCTTTATATAAAAGCAAAAGCAATGCTTACCTTAAGTGTATGTGAACGTGCATGCGTGTTGGGATGTAGATAGTCACAGCAGAGCTCTGGCAGAGATTCAGGTGTAATTCATCACAGATTAGTCATTACCTGCAGCAGCAGTTGGTCACTGCCTTTTTATATAACTTTGCCCTCAGTCACTGGGTGGACTATTGAACGGGCCAACCAGGCACAGGCCCAGGAGCCCGAGCGGTCAGGGGCCCCTGGACCAGAGCCTCTCTATGAAGCCAGTGGCGACATTTCTTGTTGTCAATTAACAACAAGTTGACAAAAATTTGTAAGAACAGCTGCAAAACAGCCACAAAAAGATGAAATATTAGCACAAGGACACACAAAACAACTTCACAGACAAAAGCAAAAATAACCACAGAAAGAAACAAAGCAACAAAAAAAGAGTTGCTAAACAAGTGGCCACAACTAAATATAGATGCAAAATGATTAAAACAAGACTGAAAATGACAGAAGAGACACAAATCTCTCAGTCTGGAGTTCTTGATCCTGTGTAGGAGGGCGGGATGCTCCTCTGTGCCCATAATCCATCTATATGCATGGCATTTGCTGTTCCAGTATTGTTCATTGTAACTATCCAACTGTTTCAACATCGTTTAACTTCAAAATCACAAGCCAAAACCGATGAATCATTATGTCTAGACTAGGCACTGACATTGAATCTAAACTTAAATATCCACATATCTAGTGTTATTCTGCTGTCCTGTCAAACTGCTAGAACCATAATTAGCAGCATATGAGAGAGAAAAACCTGTCACCTCTGACTCGGGTCTGAGAGTCGAAATATCAGGGGTTTCTGTCTCCCACTTGGTGAGAAGAAAGACGTGAACGAGGGCAGACTGGGATTAAAGAAAGCCGTGGCCATTTTGTCCCATATAGGCTCACAGCACGCAGAACACAGCATGCAGCAGGGCTGTGATTATACCAGCTCACGGTACTATTACTGGCCAAGGTATCAGTCACAGTCGCAGCAGCAGAGACCCTGCAGGCCGGAGGCAGGACAGCTGCACCTGAACCTGATCGTACACAACATGCCTTAAAATCAAACACAATATTGTCTTTTAGAGGCTGTAGGTGTTGAATACATATTAACATTTTCACATAAAACAGTCAGTGAATTTAAATATCTGCTTATCAACCTTATGCTGCTTGTTTCATCTAAAAGCAAAGTTTAAAAACAGACATTTAAGACAAGTTAAACTGATGAGGAGATAAAAATGCTGAAACAAAAATAGGTTAAAGGGAAACAAATCTTCTTTCTGTTGTCATGTGACTGTGAGAAGTCAGGGTCTAGTCCACTCATGTGAAAGCAGACTGGTTCGATTCCCAAACCTCTGCTGAACTCTGTCACACAGAAACGCATCCATCACAAACAGCAGCTGTTTACGACAAGGCCTGACAAAATGTTTTTGTGTCTAAAGATCCTGGGATGGAAATGAAAAGAATTTAAAGCAGAAAATTCTGCTGAAGCCGAAAGCCGCCATGGTTGTCTGTTCTCCTGAGATCACCAGTTATGCATCTCATTATTTTTGGATGACAGTTATTATCTTGTCAAAATTCATCTTGTGTACTGAATGATGCACGTGTGCACTTTAGTTTCCTCAAAATAAGAGCTTAATAGACAAACCCACCTTGTTACAAGAATAATTGCAGCAAAGGTTGTTCACGGCTTCTGTTAAAAACAAACAGTGAAATACAATTTTTCTGCAGCTTTAAAAGTGAAATTTACCTGCTGAAGTGTGATAAACGTTAAGGCACATGTCTCAGTTTTTCATCTACTTTTACACATGCTTGGTTTGGTTCACATTAACTGTGGCAAGTTTGCCTGTTACGCTTCGTTTGTCTGAGCTGGTGTGACATAAACAACCAGACCATGTTCGCTTAAAACGGTCACGTTGATTTGGAGTGGGACAGTGGAAAATTGCTCCACTGTTGTCTATCTGTGTTCACACCAATGTCCTGAAAACCAACAACAAGTGTAAACATGCATGTTTACTGAAGTCAGATGGGCTGACAGGTAACTCACTGATTGGACAGTTTTAGTGATGTAACACAAATTGTGTTTATATTCATTGTTATTCACCTAAAGGCCTGAAAACTACAGGAACTACTCGTTTCCCTCATTGAACATTTGCAACCGATTCTTGTAACTGGCACAGTTTGCATCCACATGCTAGCAGGTTTGGCCTTCTCTGCCTGTGCTGGCACATTGCTGAGTTTCTTTGTGCGTTAGCGCCCCCTGTGGGTTACTGGACTCTAGTGTAGCCATTAGCAGGA
>NW_018127896.1:557793-595537 GCF_001952655.1 Monopterus albus | reverse complement strand
TTTCTGTGTTTCTGTTAGTTATTCTTTACACTTATGTTTAATGATGAAGATGCCAAAACTATGAAGTAACACATATGTAATTATGTAGTTAGCAAAAGGAAAGCATGCTAATCAGCCTCATGAGGGCGTCAGTTGGCAGCTGGGTCAGCCCTGTTCCACTACTGTGCTGATCCAAGTTAAGGCAAGAACGGCTCAGCTAAAACAATCCTTACTTTAAGATAATGTGGAAAATTTCATGAACTTTCTTCAAGCGCAGTCACAAAAATGCCCTGATGAAACTGGCTCTTGTGAGGATGCTAAAAGGAGAACAGGAGTCCACTTTATTCGAGTGAGCCACCTCAGAAATCAACAATTAAACCATTGTGTTGTGTGGCCGGTGGTGTTCACACCATCCCAGACCAGCTGAACTAAATGGGCAAACACACCAGGGCTCTTTTCAGCTGAACCAAACAGATTAGCCATGACCTGAGGCCCTTCACATGAAGAGGTCTCAGTCCAGTCACAAACTTTAAAGTGATTCCTCTGTGGTGAGGATGTGATCCACATTGAATCTGACCTAACTACTTGTAATGCACTTTGGTTTGCTTCTAGCTCATCCACCGACTGGGACCAGACAAGACTGGGAGCCAGAGACTGTTCTGTCCACTCCAGAGTCTGGCAGCTGTCACACCAGCCTGAGGAAACCAAACACAGCAGAGGAGCGGAATCCGACACTGGTATTACTGTGTGTGAGCGTATAATGACTAATGTGAGTTGTTGGCAACGCTGCGGCTGAGCAGGTCAGAACACACACACACACACCTCTGTTTGCCTAAATATGAATAAAATGACTAAGTGATATTTTGGGCACATACATTGCATTAGTACAGCTGCCAACGTATTAACAGTCCCATCAAAATCATACAACTGCAAATATTTTTTCAGGAAGATCAACACTACACTCAAACTTCACTTAAACAGTTGGTTTGAGGTTTCTGGTGTTTTGTGGATGCACTCAGGTCAACATGTCACTCTGTGAACTTAAAGTCTTGCTAGTGTAAACAGGCTGAGGAGGTGAATGAGATGGGCTCAGTGACAAGCTTTTCTTCTCCAGAGCATGGAGGAAGTCTTCACTTAGAACATGAAACTGTGCGACAGCAGCCAAAGTCAACAGAGCAGCGATGTAGCTCAGAGACAGACAGACAGATAGACACTGGCACGGTCAGCGTCCGTCTCCAATCACATCCAGGGTTTACAAAGACTCTGGCTCTGCTTTACATCTGATCAACACGGCATCTGTTTCTTCTTCCTGTCAATCCCAGTGACCTCAGGACTCCACAGGAAAACAGTCAACATCCTGATCTTGATTGGCTGTATGTGTTCACAGATCTCACGTTATAATGTTGTGTGTTATCACTGCTGATGGAGGAAACTAGCACAGTTAAAGTGGCAATAAACTGAAACTATGGTCAAAGATCTGTGGCCAGGTAGTTCACATACAAATAAACAACTTCATTATTTTGTTGCATGTCAAAACAGAACCTTCCAGAACAACTCATTCATGCTTGGCAGCAGCTACATGCAAGTCTCATCTCAGGGAAAGGATATATATAAAATATGTCTTTATTCCTCTTTCAGTATGTACATATTGCACACAGTATAAATACACTGGAATAGTACTTTCATCAGCACTGTTATTATGGATTACATAACATAAAACCGATGTTACTGTCACATAGGACAACAGAGCAAAACACCTCCTTATTCAGCTGTGGTCACAGGATTCGTCCACGCAGTTCCTCCTATAGAGAGGGTCCAGTAAAAAACACTAAGACCAAAACTCAGGAAAACGGCTTTCAGCCCCAGGTGAAAGTTTCTGAGGGTGAAAAATATTTGTCAGCATTAGCTTCCTGATCAAAGCAGCAATCCAGAAAAGCTCCTGCGACTCCAGTAGAAACCAGTAGAATCACAAATCACCTGAGGACCACTGACGTCAGAGAAATAATCTGACTGGTTTCCTGTCAGGGTGAAGTTAAGAACAGTAGAGACCAGTAGAATACAGCAGAGACCAGCTGAGGCGAGTCTGGCTGTGTAGACTGGGTTTACAGGCTAGTATCTGTCTTAGTAGGTGTTCTACCTGCTCTGACCTTTGACCTCCCAGCTCCAGACAACGGCTGTCTGTCTGAGGACTGAGCTCTGTGTGGGACACATTACAGCAGTGTGCATAATGAAATGCTTCTGGTCTCCTCCTCGGAGTCGCTGCACGTGATGGGACTGTGTCTGGTGTATATTTTGTCTGTGTACACAAACGTCTGACTTCACAGTCTCACCAGCTCCGTGTGTTTATCTCTCGGTGCAGTGAGGGCTGCCGGCCAGTCGGGTCAGCAGACGAGCACATCTTTTATAATCTGCAGAGGATGAAAACAAAATTCGGTTAAAAAATGTTGAACTTTTCTAAAAACAAACCTATCCTTAGCTGGAGGATCAGCAGGTCCTGCTGTGTTTAGCCTAGCTTGGCATCATCAGGCCAGAGCCAGCACCGTCTCATTCATCTGATAAATGCAGTAAAAAGATTAGGTCATTTCTTACATTAAATTACTGGTTCCCAAACTGTCCTCTGTCACACCTGACAGTCGCTGCAGGAAGAGGCTGCTGGAGCTAATGGCACTGCTTCAGAAACTGTACTAAAACTGCATGTTTTAATAGAAGTCCAGCTGGAACATTGCATTAAGTTTGTGCATATTTAGTGTGTGGTTCATTTCTCTGGTTATTGCTGCAAACTTCACGGTGGGAAGTTACACAACCACCCTCCTGGCTGTAGCGATGGACCATCCTGAAGAAGCAATGCTCAATTCATTCATGCTTTTAAATGAGGTCTCCAAAGATGGAAAAATGCCAGGAAATGTCCTCAGGCACTTTCCACCTCCTGCTACAACACAGTGAGTGTGACCCTCCACCGCTTCCGTAGCTCTGGACTCCAACAGGAAAACCTGCTGCATCAGTGGATTAACTGAACCTGCACGAGCAGGCCACAACACACACACACACACACCTCCGCTGTGCTATCAGTGTAATCTTGTCAGAACAGCAGCAGCTCTGTGATCTTAATGCCTGCATTAAGCCCAGTGTTTATCTTGGAGAGAGTGTGTTTGCGTGAACAAAAGTGTGTGTGTGGATGAGAGTCTTCAAACAAGTCTTATCGTGTCTTTGAACAGCAACACGTCACAGTAACACTGAGGGGAATCGAACTGGTGCTCAGTGAGATAACTGTGTGTGTGTGTGTGTGTGTGTACTCACACTGAGGTGTGGTGCAGTCCCTGCTGTTGTGGTACAGTCTGTGAAAATGCTTCCTGCACTTGGGGGTGAAGTAAAGAGGACCTGGACACAGAATGAGACACACTTTATTGTCACTAATAAACAGAATACTGTCTCTGATTGGACAGAGGGGGTTGACATCTCCTTAGCATCTGAATTAAAAGCCAGGTTAACACTTATTTTTGCACACAAACCCAAAAACACTGCCCAAATTAAAAAAATATTCAACCCTTTTCATCGCAGTCTCCTTTAGAAGTTAAGTTTTACAGGAACAAATCAGAGTGACCTGAAGAGAAAGTGAAGTTTCAGAGGCACCGGTGTGGTAAAAGGTTTTTTCTTGCCTATGTTGTTTTGGCATAAAAAGGCCTTTGTGTGCAAAACACTTCAGTTACATAGTCACAAGTCTGAACCAGGTCTGCATCCAGGTTTCTGCTGCAATGTTCAGAAGAATACATCTGATCTGACGACTGAGTTTTCAAACAATGTTGATGTTGTCACAGTTGTGTGAAGGCGGAGTCTCTTACAGACCAAAGCACACCTGAAACAATGTACCTCAGGACAGAACCTCCCACAGGTGGGATGAGGCATTTTGACAGGTTGATGTTGTTTTAAATCCTCCAAAACAAAACCTGCGAGGAAGGAGAAGGCCCAAAACAGGAGTCCAACAAAACTGGACGACAAAGCACACTGTCTGACACTGTCTAATGGAGCAATACACTGGCCCCTCTTCACCAGCAGGAAGTAAAAAAGTAAGAAGTAGTTCTTGCAACTGTTTCTGGTTGTTAGCAAAAGATGGTGGTCACAGTCAGAACAAGCCTTCTGTTGCTACTAGTGGGAAACAGGAAGTAAAGAGCGGTGTTGTACATCTAAGTAAGATACACAAACATGTTCTGAACCATCTCATTTTCTGGACTCTGGCTCTAACAAATGTAAATGTGGCTTTACTGAACGGTGTCTGAACCCGATGGTACTGCATATAAAATGAGGATTTATGATTCTGCTTCAAGATACAGAGACAAGAGGAAGGAGAAGAAAGACTGGAGGAAAGTACAGAACTAGAGGTTCAGTTGAGATTATGGTGAAAAACACAGAAGCCAAAATGTGATTTGTGGTCTGTCTTAACCAACACATCTTTTTGTGTCATGACCACATGGCTGTGCATGAGTTCCCCTTCCTGTAGGTCACTGATGGAGCTCGTACCTGTCAGGTGCCTGATGAGCTTCTCTTTGTGTCGTGGATCTCTGAGCTGAGCCTCTGAAAGAAAAACAGCACCTGACAGTAAAACTGTAGTTCCAAGAGTAGAAGTATTCATATCAGTGCAACAGTAGTTTATAGCACTTCCCAAACATAAAGCCCTGTTTCCAGCTGGAACTGGCCTGAGGTCTGTGTCTGGAAACAGATAGAGCTGCTCTGAAACTGACTTTCCTTTGTGGCTACGTCCTGGTGAAACCTCTCACGTGTTCGTCGCTAACTGCACCAGAATGTGGGGAAAAGTGTGAACACACAAAATGAATCTTCAGTGACACATTACCCTTCATCATATAATGTCAATATTAACAGAGAAATCGCACAAGGAGAGGATTTCAATAAAACGGTGTGTGACAAGTAGATTTAAATGTGATTTTCATTTGTCACCCATCTGTGTATTTAAAGCTACTAACAGAGCGACAGGGACGGTGAATGGCAACTGCAGCCTCTCTCCTCACCTTGGTCCAAACAGGTGGTACAGTTCACCTGAAGACTCACGGACAAAGACTCGGGCGGAGGCCTGACCCCCGCCAGTACATCGACCAGCACCACGGACAGCTCCAGCACCACTGGTGGTCTCAGCACCATGAACGGCGTCACTAAGTCAACACCGTGATGAGGGAAGTACTGCACCCTTTACTACAGTCAGAGTACCACTACCACACTGTACAGATACAGCTGAAATGTTAAGTAAAAGTACACAGGTATTAACAACTAAATGCATTTATTCAGCTACTGAACTTAAGTATAATTTAAAGAAAGTTTACTTGAATACTTCCATTTAATGATGCTTTTTACTTTTACTCCAGAAAATTGTACCTTTTACTGCACTACATTTATTTGACAGCTCAAATTAATAAAACAAAATATAATCAATAAATAAATGATAACATTTTATTAGAGATTATGATGAGATTATTTGATCCCTGGGTGAAATTTCACAAACTCCTCAGCAGTAAAGTGTCACAAAACTTTGGTTACAACATTAAAGTCATGATCACTCAGTAAGTATAATTCAATAACATATTACATGATTCTGGAAATGAGTCATTCTGCACGAGTACTTTTACTTTTTGTATTTTAAGTATAGTTTGCTGATAATGAAAAATAGATGTCAATCTCAATGAAGCTTACCTGGTTAAATAAAGGATAAATAATAATAATAATAATAACAAAATAATTCTGTACTTAAGAGGCTTAATGCAGGACTTTGACTTGGCTAAATGTACTTCAAGTATTTAAGTAAAATACAGCAGAATGGCACTGTAGATGATGTTAAATGTACTTTTATTTTAAATTCTTATTATTAATAATGCTTTAATGTGTGAACACAATTTTAAAGTTGTGTCTGCTTTAAATGGACCTAAATGTAGTTACTTTGTATCATAGGTGAAAAAGTGCAGTATTGGCCTCTGAAATGAAGTGGAGGAGAGGTCATAAGTCACATAACTGGGAAAATATAGGTACTTTGTGTTCCTTCACAGCTGAACGTTTTAGTTTTCATGACCTTTGGCCGAAGCGTTTGTCCAAAGCAACTTACAGCATACATCCTGTGACATTAAGAGTAACCAAGGGTTGGATGTCTTGCTCAACGACAGATTAACAAGTGAAAGAGGAGCTGAGCATCAAACCAGCACTCTACACTTACTGTCGTACCCGCTGTTCTACCTGGACTTCCTAAAAGCATTTTGTGGCTCTTCTAGCTGCTGGCAAAGACAAAGGTCCCCAACCCGAATCAAACTGGTGCCAAAGTAAAGTCATGTCAACTTTTCAGTTCCTCACAGGTTTGTCGTAAGCCTGAGCATCTGCTGGAGAACAAATGGCCACAGCTGTCAGGCAGCTTCAGACACAAACTCTGGTTGCATTTTGTTGTGCATTTAACAGGTGACTATATGACATTCAGACCACACACAAGCAGAAACATGCCCTCTCTGTTACATGTCGATTGTTTCTGTTTACAAAAGAACATTCTGGGCCTCTGCTTTAGAAATCAGCAACCTTTGCAACAGATTTCTCTGTAATATGCTCCCAGACTTCACCCAAATGTTTTTGTGCAAATTGAGCATGTGCACAAAACCAGGTGGATCTAAAGACTCTTATGGTCCCATGCTTGAGAGCTCTGGTTCTGGAGCAAACAGCTGAGATCTTGGGAGGTTAAAAACAAGCCGCTCGACCCTGTGATGCTTTGGCATCTGCTGACCGCACTAATGGACCCCACTGTAAATGCACTGATGAGTTAAAGTGGAGTTTGTCTCTGTGATCCAAACAAGTTCTCAAGTGAGGTTAAAAACAGGCTGCGAGCCACAGATCTCTGCATCATCTCTGAGGGATTCCTCGTTCTTCTGGCCCAACACTTGCCCAGGTCGGGTTGCTTTGACCCAGTGCAGTATATTATGTTTTCATTTATACCACTGGGTTATTTACCCAAAGTAAACTGTGGTTATTTTGGGTCAGAATGAGACACACAAACTGAAGTTTGACCCTAAAACTGACATGAGTTTGCTGTGGTTGTACAAAGTATGGCAATAAGTAACAAAGTCAGTTTACTCAAGTACTTCAGTGCTGGAGTACATGTAGCTACTCAGTTACTTTCCACCACTAGTATTACCAGTAGCAGTAGTATTAGAAGCACTTGCCCGCTCCGTGGTGTGGCCTGCTCCCTCTCTCCGGGGACTTAGCTCGCTGCCCGCTGTGCCCCGCCGCCGGCTCCATCGCGCCGCGTCCGTCCGTCCGGGTGCCGGAGCCTCTGAGCAGCAGCAGGAGGAGAAGTGCGGACAGAACCGGGAACCGCGGGGGCAGCATCACTGGGGGGGACAGAGTCTGTCAAACGGCTGGAAGCGGAGTGTGTGATTATTCACTATGTTTAAGACAAACAAGTGATTCATCCAACTCCTTTCGATCATATAATATACAGCAAATAGACCTCGAGGTTCTGTGTTCAGGGCAGGAATGAACCCTAAACCCAAAGTTCTCCGGATAAAATGACAATTTGAACACGTACAAAGATGAAGATCGTGTGATATGACAGAAAGATCCAGGACAGGACTAAAGGGCGTTCACTCAGTTTGCATTTAATCATTTCAGTGCAACGTGAAGGAAATAAACCAAAACTTTACAAAACACTGCTTCTTTTGTTGCCCCGTTTTACTAAAGATTTATTTTATTTTATTTACATCTGCTGCTGTTATAAATCGCATTACACAATAATGTTAAAGATATTTAATAATTGGGTTAAATTGACTTTTTCGTTCAAGAACTGACGCATTTTTCTACTTTTTGCACCAAATTCTTTCCAGGAAAACTCTTGGAAACGACTCAGCCTGAAACTGTGCAGAATACACTTTGGGAGATTCGATATACATGTGAGATCTGATCTGTGTTACATCGTTACTGTGATCAGTAACTGTACAACATCTAAAACGTGATTTCACTCAGACGCCCAGTGCAAACTCGTTGGGCTTTTAAGTCCAAATGAAACGATCACATTTACAAATTTGCAGTTTATATATGAAAATACACATATTATGAAATCTACGAAACTGTCAGATTTTTGATGCAAAACGCGTTTGTGCAGTGACAGAGTCGAGGTTAACCACACGAGACTGTGTCTCTGGCCCCGCTGTTTAACTCCGGCTGCGCGTCCACACACTCCCTGGTAGTGACAGGTACCTCTCTGCCGCCTCTGCTCCCGGCGTACCGCTCACTGGTCCCGGGTTTTCCGCCCCGGTTCGCACCGGACCGATTTCACCAGCTGGTGGAGTTTTTCGTTTGATTTGTATCGTTTTGTGTTTTATTATCCCGGGTTACTCTTGATCCGAGGCCCGTGCCAAGCACCGGGGCCCGGTGGCATCTTAGACCTGCTCGGGTCGCTGATGGAGCGCGGGGAGCGGGAGAAGCACCTTCATCCTCATCCTCGTCATGAGCCGGTCCTCCCGGCAGCAGCTGTCATAGAGCCGGACGGGGTCATATCTCCGACCGCAGACCTAAGAGAAGTCGTCCCGGGTTAATGTTGGAGACCACTTAAAGCAGCGCTTGGCCCGAGACAACCTATAGCTCCAGGACGCTGTTTGAGTGAATCGATTCCCTCCTATCGATCAGGTTGATCAGGTCTGTGTGCGCTGCGCGCTCCTTCTCCGCTCACAATGCTCTGTGCCTTCTGTCCACGCGCTCCAGCTCTGCCAGAGCACGGAAATACGGGAGGAGGAGGAGGAGGAGGAGGAGGAGAAGAGAGGTGGTGGTTCACATGCACATTAAGATTGACAGATCAGGGATGTTGCTTCAGCAGCGCGCCACTCCCTCTCAATGGAGAGGAAGAAACATGCTTTTACTCCTCTTTGCCAGTTTAGATTTGGGGGCTGCAGATTCCAACCACATTTTGAGGCACAACAACATTTAATAACAGAAGATCCCATCTCTGGTGCTGCAGTCTGGAGTCTGCTGCATGGTGACCGGCAGGAGGTGACCGGGAGTTCCATCAAACCAGGACTAAGAGATTTTAAACAACCATAAACTAATGCAAAGTGACCACAAACTAGCACAAACCCATAACAAAGAGATGCACAAGTGTGGACAGACTTTCCCATTCAACTCAAAGGGAAACTGTGTCCACACCTTTGTGATGAGACACATATGAGCATAAGGAGATGCAAAACAGACACAAAGTGACCAGGAAGTGATGCAAAATGTCCTCATAGAAACATTTCATGATCACAAAGAGATTCATGATGCAAAAGTGTGTTGTTTGTGGTCGCTGTGTGATTCTGAATCTTTACATGAGGGTTTACCAGAGGTTGGTGCCCCCCAGGTTTTGGGGATTTCAAACAGGATTTCAGAAGAATATTATGGAGTATGTGAGGGGTACTAGGGCTGCAGAAGATTTCAGAGGTTTCCCAAAGAAGGTTTCAGGGATAATTTGGAGAGTTTCAGCGAGGGCCAAGTAAGAGGGCCCATAGGAAAGGAGCTCTTTATCGAGAACACAGGTGAAGATGAGAATAATGACTTTAAACCACTCACTACAGGACAACACAAACTGGAACACAAGACACCAGTTTACAACAATAACCTGACACAACATGGAGTAATGGAGCCTGGGGAGCAGCCAAACTGTCAGAATGTCACTCTTCCTGTTGGTGTGACCAGCGGACTGTACTGGCAGCTCCACCCTTATTTGATCATCTGCTCTATTAGATATCAAGTCACTCAGCTGCTCTGACTGCTGCTGGATCCAATATGTAAACACATTAGTAGATACACATTTAGTGTGTAGGAATGGGGATTTACCTGACAGGTCACACAGCATGTGCACTTGTATATACAGTATGTACATGTTCATGCAAGTATCAACAGACTTCAAACCAGTATTTATACATGGTTTAAGGGTAGGTTAGTAGAGGAATGACGCCCTGCATCTCAGAGTGGTGGCTGTTTATTCACACAGGTCACTGCAGTGCTGGCAAAGTTTTCTCACGGCCATTAACTCCACTTTGTACACATCCAGGCCTGTACCACAGTGCTGTAGTGTTTACTACATGTCCCGCTTTGGAACGTCTCCAAAGAACCTCGGGAACCTCCCCCAGGAGCACATTAAATGTCCTTAACAACACTCTGAAGCCATTTAACCTTAGCAGTGCCAGGGACTTCTTAGGGAACCTAAAAATTCTCAGTGAGGCCTCTAGGAAAACCCCCAGAACCTCCTCAATTATCCCTGCAGCCCACTTTATAGCCACATTATGAGGCTCATGGAGTCTACTGAAGCTTATTTCAGCTTTTTCCTCATGAACCTCTGAAACCTTCACAAATATCCTGGAACCTACACAAGAATCCCCTCCCCATCCCATTACAAGCCCTCTGAAACTCAACGAAGCACTGAGACATCTTCACCAACCCGACAAGCCAGAAATTCTCTTCAACAACTCCAAACCTTCTTCAAAAAAGCTCCATCTGTGGCGTAATGTTGACCTGGAACATGTACAACTGAAGCCCTGCCCTGGAGCTCTCCTAAGGTCCTCAAGCAGGATAGAAGTGAAAAGTGAAAGAGACAGAAGATTTGTTAAGTAAATAAACCAGACAAAACACCTGTCACAGCAGTGCAGTTTCATTGTGTTGAGAGATGTAAGAAAAGCTAAACACAGGGTGGAAGCGTTCTGTTCAGACAGGCTCTCATCGTGTTTTCATTCCTCACACACGCCTGCTGTCAGCAAACTGTTAGCCCACTGACACAGCACTCATCCAAAAGTTCAATAACACTTGATTAGCTGAAAGGCCTAAAACAACACTAACACTAAAACCAGCTCTTAAACCTCATTAAAGCCTCCTGGAACATCCACAAGAATCTGTAGTGGCTTCATCACCTGTGGAACTAAAGCAAACACCTGGACCTTCAAGAGCCTTTGAGTCGTGGCCCAGAACACCTTAAACCTCAATAACTTTTCAGACCTTCTTAAGAACCTCTGGAAAACCCTTTCCCTTCTCTGGAAGACCGCCCACAGCTCCTCAGCTTCATTAAAGCCCCCCATGAAATCTGCACAACTGTTCAGACTCTCTCAGCCACCTCTATGGATTCTTTCAAAACCTCTGAAACCTTTCCAGTAACCACATAAATGATCTTTGATTTTTTTCAAGAACACTTTAAACCCCAAGGCCTCTGATTAGCTTAATCTTTGGCTTTAAATCTCTAAGGAAATTCTACACCACTTTAAAAACCTTGACAAATTTCAGGAACTCCCCCAGGGTTTCATATAGTTCTTCATGGACCCCTGAGTTGAGCAGAACAACTCATCCCTTTCAACAAACTAAAACATCCCCAGAACATTTGAAATATCTCTACAAATATCTGGAACCTGTTAAACTTAATTAAAGATCCTTAAAATTACTTTTCACCCTCTTAAACATTTTTGAAACTTCATCAGAGCCTCTGAAACATCATTCATCTGTGGAACCTCCCAAAGCATCCACTGAATCTAGCAAAGAGCCACAAGAGTCCATCAAACCTCCTCAACAACTTGGAACCTCCTTATAACCTGTGAAACACCCATACCCAAACTGGTGAACCTCCGTAAGAACCTTTGGTGCAGCCCCAAAATATCTTAAACCTGAAATCTCCCCAGCTTCTGGAGTCTCATCAAAATCTCTGGAAGACTCTTAAGACCACTTAAAACTCCCGAAGAGCCCCTGAAATCTTTTCAAGAATCCTTTAAACCTCATTAAACCATGTGCAACAAAACCCACAGACACAAGTGAAACTCTAAACAGCCTGAGAGGAGGCAGCTCTTGCAGTGTTTGAACCACATGGAAAACCAGGATGGAGCCACAGCACCACCCTGTGGCCGCACATGCAGACTGCAGCATGATCATTTCTGATATCACACACTCTTACCTCTAGTCTAACAGTATAAAACTGTTTCTGGTCTGCTCTCTGTTTGCTCCTGTGGAAAACACCTGCTGTGACTTCACTAACTGGGGTGAGAGACTTCCAGGAAGGGTTTTGTTTTTGACCAATAGACACAAACATTCATCTGAATTGGAGCTCATAGTTGGTAGGTTGGTAGGCTGCACCAGAGGTTCTTAAGGAGGTTCACCTGTTTGTGTATGGATGTTTCACAGGTTATAAGGAGGTTCCAAGTTGTTGAGGAGGTTTGATGGACTCTTATAGGTCTTCACTAAATTCAGTAGATGCTTTGGGAGGTTAAATTATACTGCTGCTCGTGATTTTGTCCTTTCCCCTTTTAAAAAACACAGAGCCCGGCTGTTGTCTTGTGCACCAATAAATCACAACTTCAGAAACTCAGTTTTATTGCTTCCATCATTTTTTGTTCACACTCTTTACATTTTCCTTTTTTACATTTCCATAACTTTCTGTTTCCCGTCTTTGAGCATTTTGCCGTTTCTCCACACATACAAATATACTTTGTTTTCTACTTCCTCCTGTTCATCACTTCCACTTCCATTTCTTTTCCTCACAGTGTCTTTCTCTTTTATTCCAGTTATATTAGATTTATTTTACGATTAATATGGTATATCTGAACCTCTTACATTCACACAAAGAAGATTATTATGCTCCTAATCTCAGAGGCTCCACAGTAGAAACTCAGACTGCAGTGCTGTCTTCCTATTTCCTACTTTGAGAAACAAAGAACAAATCTAAGAGTTGAAACGGAGGTTCCACAGCCCATTATGGTGGAGGCTGGAACTGAAAAATGCTACAGAAAAGAAAGGAAGCAACATAGAGAAAAACTGTTGTAGAAACAAGTAAACATGGAGAGAGAGAAAGATGAAACAGGGTTATTTACAATAAATGACAAACCACATCTCTTATAAATAACAGTGTTGGTGTTGCTGGTATTAACATAAAAATGGGCCTCATAATAATAGTGTTGGGTCAAAACTTAAACTAAACACATCAACAGGCGGTTCTGTTGCTCAGCTCAGTACAACATGACCTGCACCATCGAGCTGCTTTCACTTTGCTCAGGCGACCACTGAAACAGAACAAACTCCTGCAGATCAGGGACTTTATGATCATCAACATGAGCGACTCCACAAAACCTACTAGAGTAGAATTCTCACCTTGTGATATTTGAGCTAAATCAACATTGTCATGACACGGCTGTTTACAGTGGTGGAAGTTACTACAATGATCATCTGAGGTGTGTTTTCAGACTGGGGGAGAGCTGAACCCATCTCATCCTCTTTCTCCCACAGTTACATCTGTTGATGTGTTTGCATGAAAAAAGAAACTCCCTTCCATTTAAAACAAGAGCAGTATAAGTTAGTTTCACAGAGAGGCTGGAATATTTACTCTGGCATAATCCAACCCAATCTACCGAGCTCCCATCACTGAGTAAACTCTGATTTGTTATCATTAGAATCAGAAAAAAGTTTTTTGATACTCCCCCGGAGCAGAAACAATTTTACTGTGGTATAAAGTTAAGTAAAACTTTACAATGTAACTGCTTGACATTATTATTGTTATACTACAATTATCATTTAATCAGATCTCAAGACAACAAGCTGAAGAGCACAAGTCAGCTTCTTGTGTAGAAGAAAGAGAAGACAAACATTTGAGGTTTAATGTCCATGCAATTTGGAAAACAGACAAATAAGTAGCATGATGACCACTGTCTAAAAGCAGGCACATTAACTGGAGGTGTTGCGGTGTCACTGCATCGAGCTTGTTTTCTTGAGACTGTGATTTGTCAGGAGAAAATCCATGAAGCTTCGCTACACATGTCCCCTCCAGGCTTCTGTAGTTTATACTGTAAGTGTGGCTCCCAGAGACACGTTCCTCATCAGAAAGGTACATTCAGTTAAATATGTCAGGTGGTGGGGAGTCCAGTCCAGTTTGCTGAGGCAGTGCAACATGTTGGCTGACAGCTGAAACCTGATGAGGTCTGTTGTTCAGTTCAGCTGTTCATGTGGAGTCGCGGCAAAGCATCACAAAGCCAGTTTTATTTCTGCTTTAGACCTAATCCGAGCTGCCTCTTTACATCAAGAAATTTCAACCAATCTCGGGCTCAATTCACCTTCGGCTCCTGGAGTCTCAAAAGCTTTGTCTTCCTCTTGTTCCTCCTCACATTCCCCCTCAGAGATGGCGGTCATGGGGGTGACATAGAGATGGCAGCGAGCGGCAAAACGTCGGCTGGTGAAGCAGGGAGGAGTGAGGGAGCGAGGACGCATGGAGGAGGAGGATGAGAGGAAGAAGACAGGAGAGGAGGAGGTGAAGAGGAGGTGATTCTGTGTTAGATCCCTCTGCCTCAGTGTAACAGGGAAGTTCTGAGTGCACAGAGACGTGGGGGGCAGTGGTACATCCAGTGTCAGGTGGGCATCAATGTCCTGGTACAAACCTGTGGGTGTATGCTGGGGTTGGTCTGCTGGGGGTGGCAGTGACGACACAGTAGTGGAAGCAGAGGCAGAAACTCTGCAGAGCCGCTCCACGGCTGAGATTCGAGAAGATGCATCGGACCGAGTGCCCTTCTTAAGCAGGAGAGCCTTGAAGCTCTCGCTTCTCATTGACCTTTGACTTGTGAGGGCTGCAGGCTTGGTTAGGAGGGGCAAGGGGTCAGCAGGGGCTACCGGCAGTGAGGAGGAGGAAGAAGAGGAGGAAGACATGATGCAATGTCTGTCTTCTTCTGAAGCCCTCCGTCCCAGCATTTTCTTTTTAGACCTGAGGGAGACAGACAAAGACCATACGTTCTTGCTCGGTTGTGTAACAGTACCATCTAAGGCAGTGGTTCCCAAAGTGCGAGTGGTGGCACCCTGGGGTCCCCTGGGAACAGGCCAAGGGGTTAGAGTTTATGGGTTTATTTGCCAAGGCTTCTGCAAGATTATCAATGTTAATTTATTGTGGCTTTTTATTGATGTCAGGAATGTTTTTATAAACAGAACAAAGTAGTAAGCAATAACTATCAAAATTACCTAATTAAAAGCGGCGCAATACGCAGTTACACAGCAGCTAGTGGCAGCTCGCTGCTACAGGTCGTCATGCAGGCTAAGACGCTTTCCAGCTCGGTAGCTTTTCAGGAGGAGCAAGCGATGGATTTGGCATGGAACTGGAGCTCAGAGAAAACCTGGCATACACTGAACAAAACGCTCTCGGCCCATGCTATATCACCGTGAGACGCAGAGGGCACCTGAGGAGGCTGGTCTGAGATTATGAATCTGAACCACCGACAGAACTAAAACCAGACCCCACACTACCTGAATAACAGCTTAATAGACAGGCTGGCTGCTCAAAGGTGACAGGTCTGTAGCATTAAATGAGCTGTAGCGCCAAACATCACAACCGATTGTAGTTACAGACCTGCACGCTGTGCTCTCACACCATCAGCAAACTCACATTAAAATGCCTGCAAACTTTTCTTGTTCCATCGTCCTTGTGCACCTTAAAGACATTTTGAAGAAAGTGAAAAAATAATGTTCACAGCTGAAGTTTAAACATTTGTCTATAAATCTGCACAACAACTGTTGTGGCTGAGAACGAGCCTGTAATATTTAACAGCAATACAGATAGAATATTTACAGGTTGCACACTGATCTGAGGTCTGTCAAGTCTGGTCAAACTTCCCTTGAGCAAGGTGCTCTGTCCCATCCTGCCGCCATTTGCCAAAACAAAATTTCAAGGTAAGGTAAGGAAGCGTCCGGTGATGAGAAGGAAAACAAGAAGCACAACATCAGAGTAGTTGGGGAACAAGGAGGAAATAACTTCATAACAGGGCAACAGAGGGATTTATTAGCTGGGGAAGAAAGAACAGATGGTTTCAAGTCAGGGAACAGGGATACCACATGGCTCAGTTTACAGGACATGAAATAAATATGCCCACTAGATATGGAAGGGGGAAATCTAAGGGATCAAGGAAGGAACTTGGTGGGCATTGCTCTGCCCAGGATCAGGAACCAAACTCCATCTATTGCCCCTACAGTGACCATCACAGCTTTACCTGCACACGAGCCCTGCCTGCCAGGTGCATTCACGCTGTGCCCTCCCATAGTGCACTGCTCCACAGAGGCAGAGGGAGGAATCAAGCAGACACATGAGAGCATGGTCAATGGGCTGGTATGGTGGTGGTGTGCTGTGTGTCTGAGTGGCGCTACCTGTGGATGACAGCGAACAGGTCCTCTGTGGTTCGTGGTTGACCAGAAACAAACATCTGATCCGCTGAAACACCGAGGAACACATCATCTGGACAGAGCAACAAAGAAGCACTTGAGTTAATAGTAGACACAGAGTATCACTGCTCTAACAGCTGACAGGGCCAGTGCACCGTGTGCACTGTTAGTAATCACTCTCTACTGTCAGGCAGCCTTACGTCTGATTGGCAACGCTTCCTGTTCTGGCAGGATGGATTGCAGTGAACCCAGCTTACTGCCTGGAGCTGCTTTGCTCTCCTGTGCCTCTTGACCCCTCCTTTCTTCCTCGTTTTCCTGTATAAGGCGGTGAGGAAGCGACAGCTTCCCCTGCAGGCTCCCAGTGGACACTGTGCTGCAGAGGGAGCTCCTGCTGTGATGGTTCAGAGCGCAGGAGCTTTCAGAGTCACTTGACTCTTCATCACACACTTCTGTCATCATCCTCACTTTCTCTGTTGGCATTATTCTGTCTTTCACCACATCACGTTCATCTCCAGATGAGGAGGAGGATGATGATGACAATGATGTTGATGAAGAGGGGGAGAGCTCCATTTTTGGTGACATCATTAGCAGCTGCCTGCCCACCCTCCTCTTCCTCCTCTTCTTTGCCCTGTCTTTCTTCTTTGTGAAAGACGACATCATCATCACTGTCGTATTCATCCCTCTTTGTTCCACCCTTTCCTTCTCATCTTCCTCTTCATCTTCAGCCAGCGATGACCTCATCATTCTCTTTTGAAATATTCTCTCATCATCTGCACTCGTCCTCAGGATCTCAGCACGATGCCAGTCTGTTCGTCCAGTTTGGGTGGAGGTAGCTCCGCTGGCTCCTGACTTCCCTAAGGTGCTACAGGTCCCCTGGGTCCCTGTAGTGCTCTGAGTCTGTGAAGCACCAGTGCTCTCCAGAGTGCCATAGGTCCCAGAGGTGCCTCTGGCTTCCTCCCCTGGGTTTTTGGGAGCAGACCGTGGTGTAGTTGTTCTGGGTGAGGTCACTGAGAGATCAGTCTTACTGTGTAAATTTGGTGGCTTCTGCATCTTAGGGGAGCTGCTGGGTGAGTGTGTGGTGACATCAACAGGTGTGCTTACTGAGTGTGGAGGTGAAGTTGTGTGGGTCAGTGACTGGTCAGGAGTGGTTGTTTCTCCACTGGTGCAGGCCAAGTGCTTTAGTGAAGGTGCATGTTGTGTGTGCAAAGGTGTGCAGCCGGGATGAGCAGGTGGTGCTGTGATTTGTCCCCGTCTGGCCTCGGGGGACACCAAGATACACAGATCAGGCTTCTTTGGTGGGACTGGCTTCTCTGGGGAGCGCAGTTTCCCCTGGCCACGTGGCTTAAAGATGCTATTAC
This sequence comes from Monopterus albus, assembly GCF_001952655.1. Lineage (NCBI taxonomy): Eukaryota > Metazoa > Chordata > Actinopteri > Synbranchiformes > Synbranchidae > Monopterus > Monopterus albus. The sequence goes on along the minus strand of NW_018127896.1, from coordinate 578,033 downwards.
TCTGATTTGCATCAGTGTCTGCTGTGGAATCTCCACCAGCTGCTCTGTGACTCCACTTTTCTGAACTATTCTTGTCATCGGTGTCCACTTCATCTTTGCTCTCAGACAGCATTCTCTTGCTTTCTCTGTGAGACCCTCGGTTTGTTCCAGACAGGGTCCAGTATGAAGTATCTTTGTGCCCAGCATCCTCAGTGTTCCACTGTTTCTCTGCAGACTCCGTTGGCACAGTGTCTGTTAACACTGTATCACGGGCCTGTTGATGTTGTGAGGAAGAAAGTTTGATGATTTTGCTGATGTGATTTTTATCAGTACCGTAAGATGTCTTCTCCCAGTGACTACCAGGACTGGAATGTCCACTGTTTGCCAGCACAGCATACATGGCTCTCTCTTTCCTCTCTTGTTCAGTGGCCCCCTGAGACCCAGGGCTTCTTTGATTAGCTGGGTTACGAACAATATCTGGTGGGCTCTGAAGGCTAGCATGAGTGGACTCATTGTTTGGTGTCCTCATCATAGTTTGTGTTAGGTTACAGGAATCATGATCTAATTTGAGTCCAGGCTGCTTTGCATCAGCTCTGGCTAGGTCATGAGAGCCTGTAGCTTCACTGCTACTAAGACTAGAGACAGCACTGTGTGACCCAGGTCCAGCTAGTTTACCATCAGTGCTGGTCATCCCATCAAACCTAGCATTGGCCACAGCACAGTCTGGACAAGCTTCTTTGCTTGGCAGATGATGGCTAGTGTTAGCATGGTTAGCACTAGCTGACAGCATGCCAGCTTGGTTGTTAAGTGTAGCATCAGCAGATGCAGCAGTCACTAGACCAGTGCTAGTGAGCTGCCCTTCCTGCTTCTTGACAGAGCGAAGTTTGACGCCCTGTAATGCCTGGGCAGTGACCAGAGGGTGGGGGGGTGTTGCCAGTTTAGCACAGTGTTTTTGGCACTTGCCAAGGGTTGATGGAGGGGGAGTGGGAGAGGATGTGGAGAGGGGAGGAAGAGTAGGAGGTGGCAGTGGGGGAGGAAGTTCAGCGAGTGATGATTCTGGGAGTTCTGAAGGGGGAGGAAGAGGAGATGATGAGGGAGGAGGGAAGTTAGTTGATGATGACATGGTGGACTCCAGAGCATGATGACAGGACTGCCTGATGGCATATGAGTAAGGGGGAGGAGGAGGCCGAGATGAGGGAGGTAGAGGAGGAGGAGTCGGGAGGGATGAAGATGGGAGAAGAGGCGGGGGTGAAGGAGGAAGGGGAGGAGCAGGGAGAAGAGGATGCTCTGATGAGGTGCAGGAGGAGAGGGAAGAGGTGGAGGAGAATGAGGATGAGCGGGAGGAGAGGAGCGACGACTTCCTCTCTGGTACTGGTGGCTTTGGCCTCCCTTTGCCCCGAGACTTTGTCTGGGGCAAGGAGGAGACAGGAGGGGACAAGGGAAGGGAGTGTGAAGAGGAAGAAGGGGAGGTCAGGGGGAGAGAAAAGGCTCCAGGGGAGGAGGGGCTGAGGGGGGAAGACACTGGAGTGCCAGGAGTGGGAGTGTTAGACTGGCTGGGGTAGCCACCGGGGGGGGGAGCGGACTGAGACTACACCCCTCCTCCTCTAAGCCTGGAGATCCAGGTGTGGAGACGTGGGCATGAGAGTGGCTGGAGCTTAGGGAGAGGTGCTCAGAGGAAGGAGAGTCACCGGGGGCTGCTGCCTGGCCATCAGGGCTTAAGGGTTCAAACGTTGCTATTGTTCCACAGTTAAACCCATTCTGGTGTGTTTTGGTGTTGCTCTGGGGCACCCAGGGGTCATGGAAGGTGTAAGGAGACAAGGTGGGTGTCTGCTGCGTGGTACGCTTCAGGCGGGGACTGGAGGAGGAGCGGGAAGGTTTGGTACGTCCCGGTCGGCGTCTCAGAGAGTCAGAGCGCAGTGGAGGAAGGGGCGGGCGCTTGGACTTGCGGAGGGAGATGCTGCGGGTGACCGTGCGACATTGCTATCAGTGGAGGCAGGGGAAGATCGGCCGGAGGACGGCAGGGGGTCACAGCTCCAACCTTCACCAGAAGCACACCTTGTCTCTTGGGTCATGCTGCTCCAGTCGCCCCTGGTCTGGCTGCTGTGAACACTGGAGTTGGGAGAGCCGGGCTGGCAGCTGTAAGAGCCACCACTGTTTGAACACTGAGCATTGTGCTGGGTGGCAGCTTGGTCATCCAGGACCTGGTTGCAAAACTCTGAGTCTGTGATCGAGGAAGAGGAGAGGTAGTGGGACGAGGAGGTGGAAGTGTGATGCAGGGCAGCCTCATTCAGAGACTTATCATTGGGGTAGGACCACTCTGACCGGAGGACACAGCTGGGGGAGCCGGGGAGGGAGGAGGTGACAGGGGAGGAAGACAAGAAAGAGGAGGAGGAGAAAGGAGACAGGGGAGTGACTCTGGCAGTGGGGTCAAAGGGCAGTAGGGGCTGGAAGTCGCTGGGGAAACCCTGTAGATCTTGTGACTGGAGAAGAAAACAGGAAGAACAAACAGAAAAAGAATCTTAATTTTGTTTTTGTTTTTTTGTTATATTTGACAAAATTTCTCCTAAACTGTGCCCTGTGGGAGGCACTGTAGCAGCTGGCCTCCGAGTTCACAGAGGAGCTGATTGCCAAATGATGGAGGCTGTGTACCTCCAAAGAGGACGAGCAGAAACGTGGAGAGGAGGTGAGGGAGGCCATGAGGCTGGCCATCCCTCCTTCTTTTGGGGATCGAATCCTCCTCACTGTGGTCTGCCCCTCCTTTCTGATTTCTGCCCTATCCTTCACCTCCACCTCTTCTTCTGTGGTGTTTTGCTGGTGGGCGTAGGTGCAGGAGGATGACACAGGTTGATCCACAGTGGAGAACTGGCCGGGAAGAACTGAAGAAACCAAAGGCGAGTCTGAAGAGACAGAAGAAGAGAAAAGAAGAAATACTTTGTAAAATAAAAAGCGTTAAGAGACACAGATTGATTGAAGGAGGGTTGGAATAGGTGGAGCTTATACCTGGCTTCTGGCTGACACCATCAGGTATCCCCGTAACTTTATTGTGGCGGCTTAGGTTACAAGGTCGCCAGGATAACGAGTCGGCATTGGAAGCCATTCTGCGAAAATTGGCCTGCCGATCAAAACTCTCACCTTAAATGTGCAGATGCATGAAAACACAACAAACACAGCAAAGACATGAGAAAGTGTTTAGGTAGTGGATTTGCCAGTTTAAATGTCCTGAGTCCAGTTACACCATCAGAGTCCCATGTCTGAGTCGAGTTTCGAGTCAAGTATTAAGCCCAAGTGTTTCAAGTCAAATCCCAAGTATGAGTCAAGTCTCTAAGTGAATCCTGAGCTCCATTTAGGTCCCAACTTAAGATGCTGAATCAAATATACAACATGAATCAAGTTCATATCAAGTTTCAGGTTTAAGATGAATCTCAAGTCCAGGTCAAGTCTCAGGTGGGAGCTGAGTCCCGACTCAAATTTTCAGAATAAGCAAAATCTCAAGTCAAAACCAAATCTGAAGTCTGAGTAGTCTTTTGATCCCAGTCTAAAATGAAGGTGAATTCTGAATCAAATCCCAAGTTTGAGTCGAGTCTCAAATCCATGTCATGTTGCAAGTGCAAGTTTGGTCTTGAGTTTAAGTCACGTATTATGTTTGTCCCAAGTCAAATTTAAGACCCCAGTCCAAGTCAAATCCCAAACCTGAGCAGAGCTTTAAATCCAGGTCAGGACTCTGAGTTGAATGTGAGTCTGAGTCAAGGCCTCACTCAGAGTGAGGACCCAGATGAATCTGAAACCAGAGTCAAATCTCAGGTTTAAGTCTCACTTGAGTCTGATCTTTACCAGAACCTGGATGTGGGCCCAGTCCCCTACCTGTTACATTGATAGGGACTATATTGGTGCCCACTGTCTCAGCCTGTTGCCTCATCCTTTCCTCCGGTGTTGGAAGCCGGGAGGTCGGCTCCATCTCCGCACCAACTGCTGGCTCATAAGCGGGGGCGAAACCATCCCAGCAGGAGGTGAAGTTTATGGGGTTCAGGATAAGTGGGGTCAGAGGTCGTGTGTTGTTCAAGACAAACCTCTCCTCTTCCCCTGATGAGGCTGATGACTGAGCACACACAGAAAAACAAGCTGTAACTCACACTTTGGTTTCACTTTTCTGAGTGTGATTTAAAGTGGAAGAGTCGAGTTAAACCCTACTAGAGTCAGACTTCACCTGAAAAAGTCAAGTTTAACTCTGGTACAGTCTAGTCAGTTGTCAGTTATGTTTAAGTAAATTCAGGTTTAAGTAATTTTAGAAGCCTGATGTAGAGACAAGGTTAAACCTAGTTGTCTGTTATCTATATGAATGTAACACCAGTAGATTCGGACTCAGCTTGCAGTAGTCTGGTTTAGGAGTCTGGAGAATCTAGGTTGATTTGTTGTCAACTAAAAAATGTAGTTAAATTTTTTAGAATCTGGTTTTAAGTGATTAAACACAACCCTAACAGGCTCCATCAGATGCCAGTGGGGTTTAAGATGGAATCAAACAAGATCAGTCTATTGTGGGATTTATCCTAAACTGTCAAACTAAACTAGGATTAAACTAAACTGGGATTATTCTCTAATAGGTTTAACACTACCATGTCAAAGCAGAATGTAATGGGGTTAAATTAACAGTCTAGTCTAGTTTAGCCTGAAGGAATCTAGTGTACCGTCTCTAGTTCATCGTAGTCTAGCCTAGTGTGCTTTAGTCACATTTACCTTTCTCCTCCAAAGTGAAAACTTGAAACAAACTGAAAAGCAAGACTGAGAGAGAAAGTCCAAGAATCTGGACCTCTGATAAAAGGACATGAGGGACAGACAACACGGACGAGAGACAGAAAACGTGGATGAAAGAAAAGTATGTCAGTGTCCATGAGAAAGGAGAAAGTAAACGGGATACAAAGAACTGTGTTAGTAGCTGACTTTGACCAGCAGGTGGCAGTAAAATAAAATAACTCTCCAGAGCTGCAGGGAACAGGTGAGGCCTCAGAGCAAGATCCAGACGAGCCAGTCATCATCTACACAATATACACTTCTAAAGGCTCTCACTGTTTGGTGTCCATTAGAAATAAACCTAAACAAATCTGCTTACATACACTATAGAAAAAAGAACCTGCCTGAGAATCCTCAGGCTTTGTTTAGTACCACGGGGACTCAGAGATCACGCTCTGTGGGTTCACTGGAAACAGGAGCTGATCAGAGCTAATTCGGCTTCTTTTTATGGTGACAATTTACCAACATGAACAAAGGGGGCAAAAAATAAAACAGAACTCTGAGTGTAGCCCACAGCCACCTCTAACTGAATCCACAGCTCATGATTATGGCTCTGACTCTGCTGCAGCCTGTTCAGCCTTATTAATATTCATGAGTCAATACCATCTCTGTACCAATAATATCATGTGTGTGTGGCTCTGTGTGTGTCACTAACCAAATTCTGGCTTTTATTCTTCCACCCTATATGTGTGCTGGCCTCTGATTGGTTGAGGCCAGAAGCGGATGGAGAGGAGGCGGGGCTCGGCTGGTGGCGGTGAGAGCTGGCGGGTCCATGCTGAGTCAGCCCGTTACACGCTACACACACACACACACACACACACACACACATTAAAACATGTATGAGAGAGAAGAGAAGCAAGTTAAGACACTGATGTACATATACTGTAGCCAGTAATCAATAAGTTATCAGTCAATAATCTGATTATTTTGGGCAAAAGCTACCACAATGCAGGAAAACAATTATGTTAAACTACAGCTGAAGCTGAAATGCATGACAGCGGAAGCTTGGTCCTTTGCCTGTGGGTGAGGGTGGGGGTGACATGTGGCACTGCAGCTGCAGTGATGCAGCAGCACGTGTGTGTGCTGCAGTTCAACCTCTGCGGCGTTCTGCAGTCTGCTCTCAGCACTCACCAGTTACATGTACTGATTAGATGGGCTGGATCAGGAGCAAAACCCACCAAAATAAGTGTTTGTGTGAAGTTTCCAATGTGTTGCATTTTGTACACCAGCAGTAGTGGCAGTAGCCTGAGGCTGTTATGTGGCTTTTCATCATAAATCTAATGGGTTTCTGATGCAGTACACCTACTACAGTACTGAACCATTTCTGTTTCACTTATTGCATGGAGCAAAGTTTGTTCAAACTACTGTGGTCATGTACTTTTTAACAGAATAAAGCAAATAAAACATTACATTTGACAACCTTATAATTGACAGATCCCTAACATCAACATGTGAACCAAGGTAGAATTGACTTGTGTACTCTAAAAGCAAAGTATTACACAGTGGTGGAAGACGTACTCAGATCTTCAACCTAAGTAAAAGTACCATTATCAGAGTGTAGAAATACTGCTACAATGTGAACATCACTAATGTTGCAGTTACTTTAACTACTGTGTGACAACCTTGGACGCAGGCGTGTCACTAACTAAATATAACCAGATGTCTTTAACTTAAAAATGGAGGTGACAAAAGTATAGCTGCACATCTTCTTTTCTTATTTAGGTTTTCCATCCATAAAATAAAATTGACTTCAGCAAACCCTCATTTAAATTTAGACAAGAGTTGTTTCTTATAGTTATGGACAGATCTGTTTTTTTTTTTTTGATAGATGAGCTAAAAGCTGAACTGTTTAAAAACTACTGATTCAAATGGCTGCTGTGTCCAAACTGTTCCACAAAACCAGTCACATGAAAGAAAAACAATTATTGTTTTTGACCTCTGACCTTGCAGGTCATCAGCACTGCGCTGCCTTTTTCCAGGGATGAAGAACAGGCCCGGTGGGGGCGTCTGGGTAGTGTAGTGCACAGACCACTTGCTGTCCCCGTCCCCTGTAGCAGAAAAGAAGACAGAGGGCAGAACTCAGGGTTAAGTGTGTGACTGGTTTCTGTGTTTCATCTTGTTCCACCAGATCCATTCACACACACAGTGAGGAACATCGGCGATCAGCAGTGCTGCACTCAGCACTCCTCAAGGTCACCTCTAAGAGACCATGCCAGAGGGCTTTTATTGTGAAGGAGCAGCAGACTGATTAGCTGTGGTATTCAGTGGACAGATGTGAAGATAAAAGGCTCGGTTTCCTGCAGCTTCTGATCTCAAACATCAGAGCTGCAAACCCAACTTACAATACAACACAAGTCATTGTGTGATCATGCAATTATACACAACTGCACAATGCAAACCACTTCACACCATGTCTCACTTCTGTGGCGTAAATCAGAGACACAAGGTCTTTTCAATTATTGAAAAATGATCTGATTTTAAGTGAAAATTTAATCTGTATGGTTCATTTGTTTAGGACGTGTTTTATGTTTTCAGTTTGTGCTCCAGAGCCCAGGACTCCACAAAAACACACAGCCCTATTAAATTAAAATCAGAAAACAAAAACATGTAATCTAAAGGAAACATATGAAATATGATGGGTCTGAGGAAGATAGAACTGATAGAATGAGAGACTCACAGTGGTAGAAGAAGTATTCTTAGTTCAGTAAATACTACAGTGTAAAAATACTTACAAGTCCTGAAGAAAACACACAAGTATTACCAGCAAAAGGTATTTTAAGTATCCAAAGTACTCATTTTTCAGAAAGGCCCCTTTCAGCGTATTGAATCATGCAGTCCTGAAAATGGATTTTGAAATCTTAAGTACACAAATTCTTATGTTATAGAACAAGATAAACACACAGTACTACATTTTCAGGACATGAAGTACCATTGTCACTGCTGAGCTTTAATAAATTCCAACAGAGCTTCAGCCACGTAACTGAAAACACCTGTGAGGGCTTTTAACCCATCATATTTTACATGATGATTATATGTTTAATATGTAAAAATAACTAAAAACTAAACTTCTCAGAAAAATATAACAGCAGAATGTACAGTATTTCCCAATAAAATGTAGTAAAGCAGAAGTATAAACATTTTTTTAATGGATTTAAAAAAAACCAGCCTTAAACAGGTTCCCAAAGTCCTTGAACTTTTTCAATGCAACCTTGAGAAATGCTACAGATGCAATTTGTTCAGGGTTGCTGAACAATATCGCTGATATCAAAAGGTCCTTGAGAAGCACCAGAGATCCTTCAAGGGGCTCAAATGGACTTTGAGGAGGTTGCAGGGAGGAGGAGTCATTGAACAGGCTCCTGGACATTACAAGCTGGTTTCATGCATTTTTTTAAAGTACCAGAGATACAAATGATCCTTGAGGAGGTCCCTGGTAATCCTTGGGGGGCTTTCAGAAGTTCTTAAGGAAGCTCAAATGATCTTCAAGGAGATCCCCAGGGTCCCCGAGGAGGGTCTAGGATTCCTCAACCTGGGTTCATGCATCTTTCAGAAGTACCACACACACAAATGAGGCAAAGTCCCAGCAGCCATTGGAGAGATTTCTGGAGTCCCTGAGGAGGTGCTGGGGTCCTAGGGGACATCCCCAGGGTCCTACAAGGGATTCTAGGAGTGGTTCAGCTGGTTCTATCTTTTCTTAAGTGGGACCCAAACCCCAAATAGTCCATAACAAGCTCCTTGAGAAGGTCCTTGAGAGAGTTCCTGTGGTCCTTGTGAAGCCTCCAGGGATCTCTGAGGAGGTTCCAGTAGTCTTTAAAGAAGATCTGATGTTTGAGGTGGTTCCAGAGCTCCTTGAAGAGGTGCAGGAAGCCCTCGAGGAAGCTCAAAAGGTCCTTGATGAAGTTCCAGGCGTTCATGATTCAGGTATTGTTGCTATGGTTACCTGCAGTTTCACACACATTGAGCTCTGCTTTAGAGCAGATGTTAAACTGCTGACCTGAACTATGTTTATTCTTTAAGCCAATCAGAAGGCAGGATTTATTACCACTCTCTCTCTCCATACACACAAGTGATGCTCTCTCGCCCATCTGTCAAGCCCCAGTCCATCATCGACACAAGACGCTTCACGCACACTCCCTGTATCCAAAAATGAACACACACTCACCTGTGGTCTTACTGAGATATCTGAGGACGGACTTGATCGCTGCTCCGATCAGAACCATAACGACGCCACACACATGCGCCTGAGGCTGCAGCAGATAGAGTGAGCGCTGGCAAGCAGCAGCAGCACTGATGCAGCTGCAACGCCACTCTCCTCCCACTTCTCTCTCTCCAGCCTACATTCTCCTTCTACATCACTCGTCCCCACTCTATCTTTCTTTCTTTCAGAAAGCTTTGGCAGAAAGCCAGTGTGTGCGTCCTGCATGTGTGTCACCAGGTGATGAAGGTTACCCACAGATACTGCATTAACACACACACACTCACAAAACCTGGTGCTTTGTAGATGAATGGACATGAAGAAAGAGAATTGAAAGTGTGTTTTTTTTTTAGATGTGAGGATTCCTCATCTTTTATTCTCTGTGTTCGCCGCCCTCACCATGTTTCCCTCTGCTCCTTTTCAAAGTGAGGACATTTCAGCCTGTCACCACCTTCATCCAACAGCTGGTGAAGGACCAGGATGAAGGGTGAGGACAGAATTATTCTCAACCAATGCACAACAAGGTGTCCTGCTATGGACACATACAGTATAATAAAATAATGGACACAGTGATTTTTTCATCTTCGGTGTTGTTTCCTCTACCTGACCAAAAAAATAAAAGTCAGCTGTGTTTAAACAATTCATGTTTTAGTCAGTTTAGTGTCACTATTCAATTAACTAGTGAAGGGATCAACCAGTCAGGCAGAGCTCTACTACATGACCTGTAGCAAATCCCACCACAGTACTAGATTCAGGATCTATTTTCACATGTAATTTATTTTGTCCCTCTTTCTTTCTGACTGTGCCAACAGTTTGATCAAACCTGAGATGGAAGACGTAATTTAACAGTATTAGCCATTATTAGCCTGTGAGCATGGCCCGAGGCCTGGCAGCATCCACCACTGTGCTCCAGACTGAAATATCTTAGCAACTATTAGTTGGACTGTGATGACATTTCAGATATTTTGGACAAACTGTGATAACATTGGTGAATCTGACTTTTCACCACACTTTGGTTTGCGTCCAAATAACTGCAAAACTAATGACATTCCTGTCTCTGCTGTACTTAGTGTTGTGCTAATTAGCATATGTAAGCATTCCAACATGCTAAACTAAGTTGGTGAACATGATAAACATTACAGATGACCAAGATCTGTATGTTAGCATTATTTTTAAGAGCATGTTAGCATGTAGCTCAAAGCACAGTGTGGCTGCAGACTGGCATGAAGGAGACATGTTAAAGCTAAACTACATTCCAGTTTACTCTGTGAGGTCTTCATATTTCAGCTGATATTAAACTTTAGTGGTTTGTATTCCCAAATAAAAAATGGCAACATACTGTATTTTGGAATTATTTTTCAAAGGGTTTCTGAGCAAATTTCCCAACCCTAAAGGGCTGAATTTCAGTTGCTGCTAGATGAGGAGCATGTGGATTATTTGGCGTAAAAATGCCCTGAAGTTTTTTCTAATTACTTGTGCTTTGTTAATGTGTACAAGTTGCTTATGTGCAGTGTTTGCACATACACACATGATACACATGAACAGATACTACATCAACATTATCTGCAAATTGTGCGCCTGTTCTGTGGTGTTATTTTCATTTGTTGATATTTGTAAACAACTCAAACGGTAAACAGAATGGTGATGGAGGAGAGGATCGCCTTCACCATCAGTCACAATTGGGGACAGCACCAGTCTGTAAGTGTGCCAGCTATGTGGGCCACTGGAGCAGCTAATTACCTCTGTCTTTGTGCCTGACAGCATGTCCCTCGTCTGTCTGTCTCCACTTCACTGTTTTTAATTAGATTAATTAATTAGACAGCAAGTAGGACACACTGTCATTATGTCACAGTGTGTATATATAGTCCAAACATGTCCAACCCTGAACTCTGAGCAAATTCAAGTCTAGTTCTTCTGTTGTTCGGTCAGAAACGTAACTGGATCAAAATCAAACCCGTCCAGACTGATACATCCTCCCCCACTTTATGGAACCAATGAAAAAATGCAAAGTGATGAGGGGTAACATAAACGTATGGATCCAGGTGTGGGCTAGTGGGACTGCAAGGCTGACATGCAGACGGAGGCAGCAACAGGTGGCAGCTGTTACACATTAAAGCCTGTTCATCTGTTATTACAGGAATCAGCCATTAGCCTAGCGTCTGGAGCTGCAGCTAATCCCTGCTGTCGCACATAGACGCACTCACAGAGGAGATCAAACACATGGGGGAGCTAATTAAGTGAGAACACAGGGAGCTGGTGTATGTGTGTCTGTGTGTTTTGGTTTGCTTGTTATGTAAGAGTAATATCTAACTGGAGCTGTGATACATTATTGATCAGACAGCGTGGGAGAGATATTATTAGGGTTTACATCATCAGCAGAGATCTGCAGACAGTTAGTTTACTGATTCCAGGATTCTGGAATTAATATTCTGATTTAAAGATGATGGACCTGAACACAATAAGAACTTGACCAAACAGGGGCAAACCGGGCTAACAGACATTTTCACAGAAAACATCTGTGACATAATTACATTATCATGTCATGTTAACCATTATTAACACCTGTGCTTTTTCTGCTGTGACATATCAAAACGTCTGCCACAAAAAGGTTTACTAGAGTGATTCTGGACCAAGGGTGGCCAATTCCAGTCCTCGAGGGCCGCTGTCCTGCTTGTTTTGTAACTATCCCGGCCTGACCTGCTGCTGATTACCTGGCTCAGGTGTGTTCAGTCAGTCAGAAGCTGGAAGATACCATCTTAGATGAAAGTGGAGTGAGGAAAGATAAAGTGAATTGATAATGTCCAGCGGCCCTCGAGGACTGGAATTGGCCACCCCTGTTCTGGACCATTCAACAGTGACAAACCAGGCAAGTTGGAGTCATTAGGGGACTCAGATGAGACAGAGAAGAGTAGAATAAACATTCAAGATAATATGTGGTCAAATCGGGCTAACTGAGATCAATAAAATCAAACAAATCCAAAGATGTGGCCATTCAGGAACACACAGAGCCAAACCAGATGAGCTGAAACTATTTAGTGCCAAACGTTCAGAGCTGGGAACATTCAGGACTCAACAGAATAAAATGCAGCAATGCGGTCGATGTACCGGTCTGTCGTGGTGAAGAAGGAGCTGAGCTGTAAGGCGAAGCTCTCAATTTACTGGTCGATCTACGTTCCAACTCTCACCTATGGTCATGAGTTTTGGGTCATGGCTGAAAGGGCAAGATCTCGGATACAGGCGGCCGAAATGAGCTTCCTCCGCAGGGTGGCTGGGTGCACCCTTAGATATAGGGTGAGGAGCTCGGTCACCTGGGAGGAGCTCAGAGTAGAACCGCTGCTCCTCCACATCGAGAGGAGCCAGCTGAGGTGGCTCAGCTGGAGGAAGTGTCTGGAGAGAGGGAAGTCTGGGCATCTTTGCTTAGACTGCTGCGGTCCTGCAAGGGCTGCTCAGGTTGTCCAGAGCCACCCAAACTAGGTAAGACTAATTAAGACAAAACAGAGGTGGTAGGTGGGGCCATTCACGACCAAACAATGGCAAACTGGGTTGGTGTATTTAAGACTAAACAAAGCCAGCTCTGATTTAATCTGAATGCAAGAAATCCAAGTAGGTTATCTGAGAAAATGTAGGACCACACAAAGCCAAAGGCAAGTAAGACAAAAGAGAGTGAAAACAGGACTAAACCGAGTCAAACAAGGCTATCTAGAACCATGTAGGTTCAAACTGGGCCAGACAAAGAAGCTGACCCAGAAGTGCCAAAATGGAACCAGTTAGGGCTATTTGCTCTGAGTGAGGTTAGCTGCGATCAGTGGGACAAAACTGAGCCAAATCAGGCTAAGTGAGATGGCTCCAGGTCCAAGAGATCCTACCCAGGTTAGCTGAGGCCATTCTGAATAAAGTGGGCCAAAGAGCACCAGCTGGTAACACTGAGGACCAAACAGAACCAAGTTACGCTAAAGGGGACCATTCAGGACCAGACAGAGTTGTACCATGGTGGTAATTGTACAAGTGATTTAAGTTCTAGAAACAGTACTTTATGAAAACAATTCACACAACCAAATACTCAGAATTCCCGGCAGTACCTCTTTGTAAAAGGGGTGTGGTCTGTGTGGCCTCCAGCCTAGAGCTCCTCTCTTGGTAGTGTCTAAAACAGAAGAAGCTGGTCCTGCACCTTTTGCTGGGCTGGTAACAGTACTGTGGCAGCACCTCCGGTTTCCTGAGAGGGGGCCGGACACTGAGAGGTGGGGGGACAGGCAGGTTGTAGTTGGGGTGGGGCTCCAGGGTGAGGGGGAATGAACTTGTTCTGCACAGCTGTGTAAGGACGGGGCAGGCCGAGCGCTGCACTTGATAGGGTGAGCATAGTGGGTGGGGTTTCCCATGAGCCTCTGGAGCAAGGAATCGTTTCTCCTGAGCCTCTGGGGCAAAGGAAGGGTGGACATGGGGTCGTGGTGTCAGGTGGTGGGGACGGTACCAGGGGTTGTTGCCTGGATACTGAAGGTGAGGTAGGAGGGGCTTCTTGTCACCTGAGGGCGACCCCAGCCTGTGGAGGCCATTATGGTGCTGGTGGATTTTGGCACTGAGCAGGCGACGACGCAGACTGCCTTCTGTTTTTGGCTGGAGGACGGCCATCTTGCGTGGAAGAAGCTCATCTCGCTCTTCATCAGGACCCGTGTTCCAGCAGTGTGACGCCACACCAGGCCCCGCCCCCTCACCACCCAGACACTCCACGTATGAAATCATCTTGTTCTGTGATGATTGGCTGTTTGATGACAGGCTCCGGATTCAGGACAGATTCCAGACGACAACCATTAGCAAAACTACACCTTTTCACAATAAAAGCCCAAGAGAATTTTCAATTTTTCATCAAAAACACCTCTTGTGTCTGTTTATCTGTCCAAGTTGAACACAACTTCACAATAAATATCTAAACAGCATTCAGTCCTTCCAGGAAATGGCTTCCCTCAAAAATAAAATAAAAAATCCCTCAAATTATTAAATGTTTTACTGTAAAGGAACAATATTTAGTAAGTCCTTCAAAGTAAAAGCCCAAAGGGTTTTATTTTATGTCTTATGAATAAAAAAAATGTACTAGTGTATATTTGTGTTTTTCAACACTACAAATGTCTAGTAAACACCTTTGAATACAGCTAATAAATAAATCCTTAAATATCAGTTTTTCCATAATAAAAACCCTGAACAGAAACCAAGTCGCAGATGTTCCAGCGTAAAACATCTAAACTTGTGCTATGCTTCACAAAAAGCCTCCAGTGGTCAGAGAAAATAAACACCCCATATTTTTGTAGCTTTCACAATAAAAGCATGACCATTTATCAAGTCATCACAGTAGAAGCTCAAAATTTCCAAAATGTTTTAGGTCCATCATAAAAGAATCAAACATCTTCAGAACAAAAACCTTTCAAAATGTCCATCATTCACAATGAAAGCTCAAACAGATTTAACAGTAAAAGAGCTTTTAGTTTGGCATAAAAACTTCATAAAAGCTTCAGAACGTGGAAGTGTCCGAGGTCAAACTTGTAGCATCTCCATGTCTTCTCATTCCTTCACAATACAACCCTCAGACCTCAAAACCCCAAACCCCAGACCTCTCCCAGCCCCCACAAGTCCAAAAACATCACCAGTAAACCTGAGCTTTCTTCATGAGTGCGTTGTTCTGCTTCGTCTTCGCTCTGCACATCTAATCTGCTAACAGGGATTATCCAGGTCTGCAGATGGCCTGTGAGGGTCAGGTACTTACTGGGCAACTCTATATTTGGATCACAGAATCAGACAACACAAGTTCAGTGTTGAACAACTCTAACCACAAAGATCCACACAACTTCCACTGTTTAGTTAAAATTCACCTGCACAATTACAGAAAGGTACGATCAAAATATGTTACAGGGTGTGTGCTTGTGAATTCAGGCTTAAAAAGGAGCCCATCAACAGCTCCTAAAAAATGACAGTCGTATGTTTTTCAAACCAAGGCGGGAGAGGGAAGAGTTTTTTCTTTTTCAGTTCATTAATCTAATGACGGATCACGGGTTCAGTGTGCAGTGGATCACGCTGTGGTCACCTGACCGAGAGGCAAGAGCAGCCCAGTTAATCTTCAGTTGCTCTATCATCTGTCACGTCTCCCCTGATACTTTTATTTGCATTTTTGACATGAACATCATTGTTGCTGGAGTTCTGCTCAGAGAGGTTCTGTCACTGATGGATGCTCTGAGACAGAAAGAAAGCTTCAATTAATCAGTTAAATATTTCTAACAACTGTAATAATAAACTTTGTTCCTGCAGCTGTCGACTCCATCTCAAAGGAACTCATTAGTCACACTAATAATCGCCCATCTCTGAAGCAGGTTATTGTGCTGCCAATACTGCAGAAGCAGCAGGAGCAGCTGTGCTCTGGAAGCTGAATGGGATGTTTCAGCCTGCCTCGACAGGCCAGCAGTCATCACTGACCAACACACATGCAACAGTGAGACGCAGTAGTATGAGTAGCAGTTACCATAGTAACAGTTGCAGAAAACACAAAAGAGAGCTGCAGCTGTAATCTGGAGAAGACTGTATTCAACACTCTGCCTCCATCACTCTCCCCTCTCTCTGCTCAAGATAAAGGTCGGTCCACCCCCTCACTGGCAGACGCCCCCTCCCCACACTTCAACAGGAAAGGTTAGAGAGATAACAGTGTGTGCTAAGACAGTGCTGACAGCTCGCAAACCAAACAACCTGCATCTGAACACACACAGCTGGTGTGGTCTCCAGAGGCTCAGCGCCAACTCACACAATCACTCATATTTACAGCACATTTGCAAGCACTCTCTGTTTCCTGCAGCATTTCCACAAACTTCTTCACTGAATGCTTCTCCATGCATTTTCTAGCTCTCTCTACCCCCTCACCTTTTAAACAGAGCATGTTGTCCTCGCTCACCGACGTTGCACAGTGTGTGCGTGAGTGAATCTCTGCTAACAAAGAGTGAAAGAAAGTTCAAGCACAGATTTCTCCCTCTCTCTCCCTGTGCCTCCCCTCCCTTGTTCTACCACAGTAAAAGCCCCCTCCCTCCTCTCTCTCCTCTCTCAAACCAATGCTCGCTCGACACTAACTTTGTGTCTTCCCCCCATCCCTCTGTCTCTCACTCTTGGCAGACTAACAGCTGACCTCTAACCGTTAACATTTTGATCCAATTCTGGTGCTAATGTTCAACGTAAACATCATGTCTGTTGATGCTTATTAGGCTGTAATGTGTTTATTGTTGGCCAAAGCCCATATTTAAACAAAATTAATAGTCTAAAGCTGTTATCATCCCAGTGACACTGAAAGCTCAGTGCACTGCACCTTAAGAAAACACATGCAAATAGACTAAACACAAACAAATGAAGAACAGTATATTGTAGCCTAAATAAATAAAATTAAAATAAGTAAATAAAATTATAATAATAATGATCAATTTAAACAATAAGAATACAAGTGCTGGGCAGAACAAACAGGCTGACCCTGTGTCCATGTTTAGAATCTATTCATAGAGTAGATGTAACGTTTGTCCTGGCGGTGGCGCTAGATGCAACAGAGCACAGGAGAAACATTCTTCTTTTGCTGACCTTTAAATATTAGTTAAAAAGAAAAATATGTTTTGAACTGCAGGCATGAATTCATCCTGCAAGACAAAGGCGATACAGTACATGAGGAAAGTGTGAAAATATGTGTGGGAGCATTTTGATAAAAATCTTGAGATTATTTCTGTGAACCTATTAAAAATAAAAAAGCCTCCTTATCACTGTCTGTTTTAGTCATATCAAGTTGTGTTACAGCTGCTGAGCAACAATGAAAGTTAGGAAGCAGGAGGAAAAGGTACAATTATAGAAAAATGCTGATATTTGTCTTGTGTTGAGTTGCTAAGCAAAGACCTCAAGTACTAACTAACTTTATGCTTTTTCATTTACTTTCTGTGTGTGTGTGTGTGTGTGTTTCAACACAACTGTGTTTCAGACTGGATCAAAGTCGTGGACCAACCAAATGACAGCTAGCATGGCTAAAACCCTGTGTAGTAGATAAAGACTGTACTGAATCACCCATCAGTGAACATGAATGGTTTTGTTGGAGGTTTTTAATTAGACCGCTGAGAACAACCGTCACTCAGCAACCAAACCAAACAAAGCATCTCCCTCACACACTCACATCTAGGTGAAAGATGACGTCATACTGAAGTGGGTGATAGGTGTAGTCTTCTCCTCCTCCTCAGCAGGTATTTGCTTCTCCAGATAGAAATAGCTTCATTAATTACTTTTACTCTCTATAGATACATACAGAGAGAGAGAGAGAGAGAGAGAGAGAAAGAGAGAAACCAAGCTACTCAGGAGCACATACAACATCTATAAAAATATGCTCCATCTTTAATGTTGTGTAAGGCTGTTAAATAAGATAGCACAGAATCTGTAGTTCTCCACACCCAGTAATCACAGCAGGAAACAAACCAATCAGCAGTTTTAAAATCTCTTAACTATTAAATAAAATCAAATTAATGTTGGAGCATTTTAGTTATATTTGGTCATTTATTTTTAGTATTATTAATGTTGTAGGTGCATTTATTTCTAATGCATACAGTTTATTTGATCAGTCTTGCATCTATAAAATATTACAACTAAGAATATTCATGGTGCTGAGGCAGGATTCTAATCTCACGATAATTGTGCTAGGGCGAGAGCGTGATTAAAAGCCATCATTATGATTGGTCAGTCAACAGACGGCTAGAGCGAGCCGATTGGTCGTTTTATGTGTAAACACGGAAATGAGCATCAACCTCTCAGCAAGGGAAAGCAGCGCTGTGGGTTCGGTCCAAACACGGAACTTTTAATGCCCTAAAATTATTGTCCCGAGTGAATTTCTCATCAGGTCAGATTGCGGAGTTTTATTGCATATAAACACAGCCAGCGGTAGGGGCAGGTGGGTCACAGGACTATTGTCTTTTTAAGCGCATTAGCTTGGGGGTTAGCCGGTTAGCTGCGGACCGTTGTTCCACTGATTTGCAGCCAGGCTGATTCCCGTTATTACGAGTTATAAACCCGGAATAACGTGTGAAACTTGCAGAAGAGACACATCTATGTTCTGATTGAGTTATATTGTTTCCATTATCAACATTTGGTTGGAAAATATGCCTAAATATAAATAAAATCTGGTTACAGTAAAAATAAAATCCAGGTGTTATAATGTATTCTTCATTCCAATTATTTTTGTACAGTTAACCATTTCATTCTAATCATGATATGTGAAATGCGAAAATTGTGAAAAATTCTCATCAGTTTCCAGTTATTATTATAAAACAAAGCAAAGCATCAAGTCCTAAAATTTGAGAAACTAAAACCAGCAGATGTGGAAAAACACGACTAAAACCATTATAGAAATAGTTGCAGATTCAGGTTTTGACAGTGGTCTAATTAATGAAATGTTGCATCTCTTCCTCTCTCTCTGTAATGTAGCAGCCTCCACAGTGGCCATACAGTTTATTAAACACGAACTGAACATTCTCACCTTCATGGAGGAGGATTTTTCCAGGACTACTAAACTGTATTAGTTTTATCTAGGAGAACCTAATAGAATGACCACTGAGTGTATAGGATACTTGTTATAGTGTTGTTTTTAGGTTTTGGTGGTGAGCTCAATAAGTTTCCCACTTATGGGGACAATAAAGTTGTTTTCTATTGTGTTCATTCAGTATGAAAATGATCAGTAGTTGTAGCTATTGTCATCTGATTCTCTCGGCATTTTAATCTGGTCGTTTTTCACATTTTACTTTGTGTTTCTTGTCTGTATTCGTCTCTGTCCAGCCTCTGTAAGAGCAGCAATGTCTGTCATCATACAGACTCGCAATGAGGTGGGTGGTGGTGTTGCAGCCCACCTCCAGTGTCCCCACTGTGGTCATTTGTCCAAGAGCCATGCCCAACAGCTGTCCCACATGGCGGCCACTCACCCAGCCTGCCTGGACGACACGGCGGTGGGTCACCTTGGCAACATCCTGATATATCAGAGCACCGCCCGGCTGTTCCACTGCTCCAGCTGCTTCTACACTTGCCGAGACTTCACTAAGCTGTATACGCACATCATCTCCAAACACTGCATGGATGAGAGGGAGGGCGGAGTAGAGGGAGGAGATGATGGGAGTGATGGGGGAGAGAAGGAAAAGATGGGAGAGGAGGGGGAGGAGGAGCAGAAGGAGAAGAGAGGGAAGGACAACCTTAAAAGAAAGAGGACCAGTGAGGCTGAGGAGGAAGAAGGGGAGGGACACGATGAAGAATGTGAGTCCCAGAGGGAGGTGAAACCAGATGAAGAAGGAGAGGAGAGCGGTCTGATGCCAGACGGCGCTGGTTACCGCTGCCTGATCTGTGGCTGGAAGAACAAGCTGAAAGCTCTGGGCGTCAACCACGTGGTGCGGAAACATGACATCCCAAAACCGTACGCCACCCAGGCCATCAGACGAGACGCCGGCATGCCCAAACAGATGCAGAGCAGTGGGCCGGAGGAGGAGGAGCTGGAAGGGCTGAGTGGAGAGCTGCTGAAGGAGGAGATGGAGGCTACGGCCAAGGTGATCCGCTTCATCTCCAACCGCTTCGTCTGTCTGATCTGTGGCTGGAAGACCAAACTCAAAGGTACTGACGCTACTGATGGAGCTCAGTGCCTCCACTTCCATGAGTTTCCCCTCCAACACAGGGGTCCTTTAGGAATCAGACTTGACTCAAACCTCTCAGACAGTCTTGACTCTTTGGGCTCAGGGTATTTTTCAGTTTTTTACACTTTACAGACTGAGTAGTTGATTAATTGATAATTGATGTCAAAAATATTAGTTAGCTGCTAAAACATTTGCAAACTTTAAGAACTGAAATTGAGTCATGTAAAAATCTTTATCCTGGAAAAACACACGTCTGTTTCCACTGTGCCTCTAACACATGAACCCACAAACACACAAAGCTGAAAATAGACCTGGCCTGTGGGTGAAGCCGAGTGCTGACCCCTCTAGCATGTCTCCTCAGTCAGCACCAGCTGTGGGTTAAACCTCTACCTGTGTGTGGTTGCAGGCTTTGCCATCAGTCATGTGGTGCGCAGCCACAACGTGGAGCGTCCCTACAGCTGCAAAGACTGCAAACACACCTTCTTCCTGCCCAGCCGATTACAGCAGCACATCAGAGAGGCTCACCGGCCCGGACGCTACGCCTGCCCCTTCTGCTGCTTCAGGTCACACTTCCTGGGAGGTTTCAGGAGGCACTGTAGCCGCTGCAACGTCCGGGAGGACGTGGGGGT
>NW_018127896.1:553496-557630 GCF_001952655.1 Monopterus albus | reverse complement strand
TGGGGGGAGGAGGGGAGGAGGAGGAAGGGGAGAAAAACGAGGAGGAGGAGGAGGGGGGGGTGGAGGAGAGGAAAGAGACGAGAGCAGAGAGGAAACGAAGGCAAACACGGAGGGTGATAGAGGAGGAGGAGGAGGATGAATGAACAAGTTGAGGAGTATGAGGAGCAGGGCAGAGAATGGAGAGACCTGGACCTGTGAGTTTCTCAGAATCAGTTCAACTCGGGCTAAAAGTAGTCGCTCAAAATTCAAATCAGTCCAGGTCCCCAGACCTGCAGGGCTCCTCTACATCACTGGGGTCTAGAGAATATGATTAATTACATATTTGTGCCACTGAATATGAACTACAACAGGTCCTCCATGCTTGAGGTGCATTGGTTTTACCAAACCGCTTCATCGGTGCCAAGTTACTGACACTAAGGGCATTATTATGATTTTACTCCATGACAGGACAACTCTAAGAACTGGCTGCATTATTTCCATTAACAACACACCTGACAACTGTTTTCTTTAAGAAGCAGCTGCTTTGGGTATAAAATGTCCTGATTCCCTGAAACCAGAATGACCAGACTTGTTTTCTGAGTTCTCTGTCACAGAAAACAGGGAAAACTAGCCCATATTCACAACTAAGAAGCTGGAACTAGTGGATTCTTCACCTTTTTGCTGGAGAAAAATGACAATTTATATCAGTGAATTGATTGATCAACTAATCATTTCAGCTGTAGGTTACTGGTTGGTTTCTGTGTAGACCTTGGCTGTACCACTAAGCCCATGAAAATGTACAGTGGTGTGAAAAAGTGTTTGCCCCCTTACTGATTTCTTATCTTTTTGCATGTTTGTCACACTGTAATGTTTCAGATCGTCAAACAAATTTATATATTAGTCAAAGATAACACAAGTAAACACATCATGCAGTTTTTAAATGAAGGTTTTTATTATTAAGGGAAAACAAAATCCAAAACTACAAAGCCCTGTGTGAATAAGTGTTTGCCCCCTAAACCGAATAACTGGTTGGGCCACCCTTAGCAGCAACAACTGCAATCAAGCGTTTTCGATAACTTGCCATGAGTCTGCCACAGCGCTGTGGAGGAATTTTGGCCCACTCATCTTGGCAGAATTGTTGTAAGTCAGCCACATTGGAAGGTTTTCGGGCATGAACTGCCTTTTTAAGGTCATGCCACAGCATCTCAATTGGATTCAGGTCAGGACTTTGACTAGGCCACTCCAAAGTCTTCATTTTGTTTTTCTTCAGCCATTCAGAAGTGGACTTGCTGGTGTGCTTTGGATCATTGTCCTGCTGCAGAACCCAAGTTCGCTTCAGCTTGAGGTCACAAACGGATGGCCGGACATTCTCCTTCAGGATATTTTGGTACACAGCAGAATTCAGGGTTCCATTTATCACAGCAAGTCTTCCAGGCCCTGAAGCAGCAAAACAGCCCCAGACCATCACACTACCACCACCAATATTTTACTGTTTGTATGATGTTCTTTTTCTGAAATGCGGTGTTACTTTTACGCCACACATAATGGGACACACACCTTCCAAAAAGTTCAACTTTTGTCTCGTCTGTCCACAGAGTATTATCCCAAAAGTCTTGGGGATCATCAAGATGTTTTCTGGCAAAACTGAGACGAGCCTTTATGTTCTTTTTGCTCAGCAGTGGTTTTCGTCTTGGAACTCTGCCATGCAAACCATTTTTGCCCAGTCTCTTTCTTATGGTGGAGTCATGAACACTCACCTTAACTGAGGCAAGTGAGGCCTGCAGTTCTTTGGATGTTGTTGTGGGGTCTTTTGTGACCTCTTGGATGAGTTGTCGCTGCGCTCTTGGGGTAATTTTGGTCGGCCGGCCACTCCTGGGAAGGTTCTCCACTGTTCCATGTTTTCGCCATTTGTGGATAATGGCTCTCACTGTGGTTCGCTGCAGTCCCAAAGCTTTAGAAATGGCTTTATAACCTTTTCCAAACTGATAGAGCTCAATTATTCTCTTTCTCATTTGGTTTTGAATTTCTTTGGATCTCGGCATGATGTCTAGCTTTTGAGGATCTTTTGGTCTACTTCACTTTGTCAGGCAGGTCCTATTTAAGTGATTTCTTGATTGCGAACAGGTGTGGCAGTAATCAGGCCTGGGTGTGGCTAGAGAAATTGAACTCAGGTGCGATAAACCAGTGTTTTGACAGGGGGGCAAACACTTGTTCACACAGGGCTATATAGTTTTGGATTTTGTTTTCCCTTAATAATAAAAACCTTCATTTAAAAACTGCATGATGTGTTTACTTGTGTTATCTTTGACTAATATATAAATTTGTTTGACGATCTGAAACATTACAGTGTGACAAACATGCAAAAAGATAAGAAATCAGTAAGGGGGCAAACACTTTGTCACACCACTGTATACTAATATATAAATTTGTTTGACGATCTGAAACATTACAGTGTGACAAACATGCAAAAAGATAAGAAATCAGTAAGGGGGCAAACACTTTTTCACACCACTGTACTTTAGGTATTAAAACTTAAACTCCCTTTTGATTCTTGTGCATCATTTCTCCTCCTGTGCCAGTGTGCGAGCAGCATGTTGCTGGTTGAGTTGTTGAGATGAAGTTGATGTTTAACTGTTTGATAAACGACTGATTATTTCTTTTAGATTCATCTTCTGATTGTTTTCTGGGTGAATCCACAGTTTGTTTGGTTTGTAAAAATCCTGAAAGTTAATGTTGAAGCACTTTGTCTCAGATTACAGTTAAGCTACAGATGGTTGATGTGTCGACGTTGATCCACGGAAGAAGACTGAGCGTCGTTACCATGGCTCTACATCAGTGAAGTGTTGGGTTGGATTTACCTGATTCCTGAAGTGATGATGACAGCAACAGTATGATCATTTGGCAGGAAACCGCAGGTTTGCAGCAAGGTTATTTATTTAGTCAAAACATACCAAACAACCTCACCAGTCACAGAGAGCGGCGATGTTTCCAGAAGAAACCCGCTTCATGTGAGGAACTCAGGTTTAACACAACCCTGTGAAGCACAAACACTGAAACAGCTTCCTCTTATTACCAAACTAAAACTCACTTTGTTCCAGATAAACAAGCTCTGCAGCAATCAGACTGCACGTGATTTGTAACAGGCAGAAACATGTAGAAAACTCACTCACTCTTCCCACAGCAGGAACTCAGAGTGACATGCTGCCGCTGTCAGGTTTTGCATCTGTTTTTAGCTCTGTTTAGAGATCAGCTCCCAGAGTGACATTAGGACCTCGTTCAGGACCGGTAAATCCAAGTTTCAACTTCTTTCACATTATCAGACAAGCACAGTGTCAGAGCGAGGGCAACTACGACAAACAGCATTTTATTCCAGTGTCTGTGTCAAGCCAATCCTTTATTAGGTGTCTACACCCAGTAACTAAAGTCTGCAGGATTCATCCTCTGGGAGCTTTAAATGTCTGCAAGAATGTAAAGCTAGTCCATCCAGTGGTTGTTGAAATACTCTGGTCCAAACCAGCTGACCACTGCTAGAGGCTAGAGCATAGCTAACAACGAGCAGAGGAAGTCAAAGTGTTTTTATCGGCCCTGAGTTGTGTCTACAGTCTCTTCAGGCTGCAGACAGTCAAATAACCTTCATCAGTAAGGCAGGGCAGGCTGTTTGTCACCTGAGAGGCAAAACCTGGGACTAAACAGTCCACAGGACACTGCAGTGAGTGCTGCAGGTGCCTCAGAGGAATGCAGCAACATTTTATCAGCTTTTTTTCTATTGAATCTGGATTTTGGCAGCTGCTGGGTCAGAGGACATCGTATCTTAACGTATTTACAGAAAAAAAAAAGTAAAGTGAAACAAGCTCATATTGATTTAGATGAACTCTAATAGAAAATATCAACTGTCCAGTCCCCTCTCCCCAATAAAACATTAAATATTCAAACTGTAATGACCTGCTTCGATTCAAATGAACAGTCTGACCACAACAGAGCGTTCCAGCAGAGGGCGCTCTTTAAATTCACTATCATCTTGACCTACACTGCTGCCATTCTGACCTACAGCATCAATTTAACTAATCAATAAAAATTGAGGACAGTAGGTCTTTAAAAAAAAAACAGCTCCACATTCCCACGAGAAGCTCTCTATGAATTGTCCACAAGTCTCAC
>NW_018127896.1:526151-553450 GCF_001952655.1 Monopterus albus | reverse complement strand
TGCTGAGGGGAAAAAAAAAAAAAGAACTTAGCCAGGCACCACAAATAACCATCCTGAAAGCCAAAGAGAAGATCAGGAAGTTCTTCCCTTGTCCAATATTTTTACATCCCAAGAAGAAAAGTTTAAACAAGAGAAAGAATCAGATCTTTTCCATTAAACTGCACCTTGTACACATTGTGTTTCAGCTTTTTGACTGACAGCTGGAAGTTGCCGTGAATCTGTCCCGGGTATGGCTCTGCTTGGTACTACCTCTCCCAGAATCCCCTGGCCTCCGTTAGTGAGGTCACGAAGGATGTTTTACTGCCGTCAATCAGATCCGAATAACTTAGTCCATGAGCAGTGCAGTGAAACTGCTGGGGGGGGGCAGAGGTCAGATGTGTCGAGGACACCACGCGCCCTCCAAGGCGGCCATGTTGATTCCTCTCAGATCGCCAAAATCATCGCCATCGCCGTCGCAGTACTCGCCATCGTGGTCGTGGTCGTCAAAGCGAGTTGTGTAACTGGTGGCTGCCTTTTGCTGCAGAAATCAAAAACACACCATCAGTCTCAGTTTACTTAAATCAAGTTCGGCAGGTTCTCAGTGGCTGTGAAACAAAACTGCACTTTACCTGCTGAGAGCTATGAAAACTGCAGTGATCAGTTAATTGATCCATTCAAACTAGTCTGATAATTCGATTTGATGGTTTCATGTTCTTAAACGCAAGGCTTTGCTGCTTTTGTCTTACATGACAGTAAATTCAATATTTGTGGTTTTGGACAAAACAAAACACTTAATGATGTTGCATTTTTCACTGTTTTCTGATGTTTTTAAGACAGATTTAAGAGCTGGTTCTAAAGACCTGCAGCCTTGAAGACAAATGCCAGATGTGAAAATAATGTTACATCCCAGATTTTGTCCAGCAAAATGTGGCCAAAGCCTTAAAAGCCTGACATCATTTTAGGACCTTTACTTAAAAAGTAAACAGACATTCTAAAATAAAAACGATGTCAGAGCTAAGAGTCACCATGAAGTCCCAAAAGATAGAACCAAGTCTGGCTGCACTAAAACTTGCAGAAGGTTTAGACCTGCCCACGGTATCGTATTCACAGAGCAGAAAGGAAACAGTTTGGTCTCACACAAGAAGATCAAAACTGACTGCACAGACTCCAGTGAGCAAAGGTGAAAATCAGTTGTATAAATGAGTTTACCGTTCGAACAACTGGCTCTCTGAAGGGGGGGCAGACCATGTGGAAGCGAGGGATGGCCACATGGAAAACTTCTTCTTTATTGGCTACAAGAAAAACAAACATCACAGCTATACACACCGTGCCCTTTCAGCTGCTTCACAGGACAACAGCTCCTGATGCTTCACTGTTACAGAGCTGGAGCTGGGTTACATAACCAAGAAGCAGATGTGAAGCTATAGCTGCTCCACTGTTGAACAGAGTAGTGTGGCAGGTACAGCTGCTATAGCTGGGTTGTAGTTTAAGAGCTGCTTCACAGTGAAATCATGCAACCTGCAGGAATCTGATCATTGTTTACTGTGAATGTCTTAACAGTGAGACAATCAAACTGTAGGACAGCATCATAAACTTCCCCCAGTCTGTTACCAAGTCTGTGGAAGGTGTAGTGACCCTCCATATACTCTGATGGCGTGGAGAAGGTGGTGCAGCTGGCGTACTCATGGACCTTTCCTGGTGTCATCACTGGAAACTCACCTGCACAAATACAGACACAGCTTTAACAGCTAATCTCAGCCAATCATGGTCGAGCTGTACAGGCGGTCACGTGATGCAAGCAGCGTACCAACCACGCCGGGCCCCTGAACTTCCTCCACGTTGCCGTCGGAGGTGGTGATTTTCCAGTAGCGGCTGTCGAGCTGGCAGGCAGCCTCAGGCGATGCGCTGCTCGACATCTCTATCCTGAAAAGACACACCTGTTACAACACGTGTCACATGCACTGGACATAGTGCACAGGTGAGCCAGTACCTGATGCGGTAAGTGAAAAAGAAGTGTGGCGGATGGATGGAGGAAAGCTCTGGTAGGAAGGAGGTAGAAACAGAGACGGTGATGTCACCAGTGGTTGCCACGCAACCTTTATCGTGCACATACCTGTAGAGAGAAGTGCACACTGTTCGAGTTTGGACCAAAGTTAGTGTGAATTTTAACCAAATTTCAAGAAACTCTGCAGCAGAAAATGTGAAGGAACATGATTCCATCCACCAGTGTTGTGTGAATGAGGTGACTGACTGTTGCTGCTCTGATGTGAGAGCAGAGTAGTGATACTGATGTTTGGCAGCGTTGGCCATGTTCACAAACTTAGTGTTAGTGGGTCAACAACACAACAAAAATGAGAGAGCATTTAAATAAGCATAAATAAATGATGGACTTAAAACATGTAATGTGTGTGCTTTACCTGAAGATCTGGTCTCTGATGATTGGATATTCTCCTGTGACGACATTGTGGACGTAAGCTGTGAACCACTCCAAGAAACACGAACCTGAACACACACACACACACACACACACTTTGCTACAATGCCAAAATCCATACGTCGGCAGGAACATACAAAATGTACAATATTATATTTTTCACATGGTTGCAGATAAATCCTTGTTTTTAACTCACCAGTGTCTGATAAGCAGTATTTAAGTAAATTAATTAACTGGGGGCAGATTTATGCCTGTACTTGTCAACAATGAGACAAACTGTGTGCAGTGTCCCCATGGATTTCAGTGGTTCTGAAAGGGAACTGAAGGGAACTTAAAATCATGAGGATTCTGAGGCAATTACAATCTGCGTCTTCATTCAATGTATTCAGTGGATTTATGGATGTTTATTTACAGTGGGCATCAGAGATGATATCTTCACAAAGTGTCAGTCACATTAAATCTAAAAATGTCTGTATCCAGTCTGTGTTCACATTTGACTGCGAGAGGAAGAAGCACATGACCTGAGTTATAGTGTCTTAAATGACCTTAATTATATCCATGAGCTGCATGTCTCAGTCACAGCTGCAGCTCCAATGGCTGACCATGTTGCAGAGCAGCCAAATCAGCAGTCAAACTACACTAACTACCTTCTTGTTGTTTCCAGAACACCTGTGCGCACATGTCCAGAGCTCACAGAAGAGATGAAGGAACCAACCTGTGATGAACATGTCGATGGCTGAAGGATCCTGAGCTGTCTGATTCTGAAAGACAAAGGCAGCGTGTGTGAATGAGAGAGACAGAGACAAGCAGACTGGGTGGATCCAGATCGGTCTTTAAAACGACTAAAGTAGAACCTGATGCACTTTCACTGCACATAATCATAATTCAATCTAGAGAAACCTTGTTTGATTCTAATCTGAGGGAACTTTAACTCTCATCAAGTCAAGCTTTCTCCTCTGTGTAAAGCACTTTTGAGACATTTAGTTTGAAAAGACAGGCAGACGGGAAGGTTACGGACAGGGCAGGGGTAGAAGCTCTCAAACATCCTGCGTCCCTCTGCGGGCTCCAGAGCCATGTACTGGCTGAGTCCAGTGTGGAAGCAGAAGGTGAGCGGGAGGCAGCGTCTCATCCCCTTCCTCTGCTGGAAACCTCCGGCCGCCGTCTCCACGTCCAGCAGCACCTCCGACCGGTAGTGGTTAGACAGGGACATGCTGCCCATCAGCCTGAGGACACAGACCGGTGGGGTCAGACTGGGACACAGGCAGAAGCAGGGAGACTCAATCAAATAGATTCTGACCCTGGGATGACCAATTTCTGTCCGTTGTGGATGCGGTAGGAGCAGCGATAGTCGTCTGGAAGTCTGCAGCCGATCTGAGCCTCGATGTCATTAAGCTCCACCTCTGTGGCTCCTTCTGAAGAAGAAAGTAACAAGAAGCTGGAAGTTGAAGTGAGAAAACGAGAGTGACACAATGCTGACAAGTATTATTTTTCCTTTATTTTGAGCAGAAACAAAGAAACAATACACAGTGACATATAGTCACTTTTAAAGTTATACACTGAACATGTTGGCAAACGCCTTCAGCAGCTACAGAGCAACATGGTCAATTGACTGGAGAGCTGTCTGTGTCCACCTGATCAATCTAAGAATATTCTCTTGCCCAGGAGATGCTGTAGAAAGGTACAAATCTAATGTCGGCTCTTTAAGCTTCTGTGATATTAATTACTACAGGCAAATCAACCAGGACTCAAACCTACAGGAGTATATTTTTAAAAACTACACTTAAGTTGTTTTGCCATCCATGTAAGATCCTACACTGACAAATAAATAAACATGCTTCAAAATGTATCCAAAATTACTTAAACTGACATTAAAGACTCTTGTAGCCACCCACAGACACACATCTTGTTTGTTAAGATGATTACATACAGAAGTTGACTGCGTCAAACATGATTTAATGAAGAAATTTAAGTTTGAAACAGTTATGTTTACACTAGAAACTGTCTGGTATCAACACCTAAGCGCTTTGTTGAATATAAATACAAATCAAAATGGAGTAAACCACTGTGGACCCAAGAAGGCATTGTGGTGAGACACTCAGACTGTTTGGACCCAGATTGTATACGCTGGTGTGGCTGCGTCACCTTTGAGCGATGCGATCATGCGCGGACACCTCTGCTGCAGGAAGCTCTTCAGCTGCTCCCAGGCCCTCTTCAGTACAGGGTAGTAGTGGATGTAGTGGCCCAGGTCTCTGTAGTACTGCTGGAACAGACAGTACCAGGACAGGCCGCTCTCCAGCCGGTCTGCACTGAACACACACACAAACACACATCTGATTTCACAACTTTTTCACCAGCAGACTGACAGTAACAAGGTGAGACAAAGTTGCTGACTGCAGCTTCATATGAAGATATTTTGGTTTTATGTTTAGTTTTGACTAATTTGCATCTGAGGAAAAACCTTAGGATGTGACCAAACTATTGTTCATCTACTGAAAACACTGCTCACAAAATGCGTCTGTGTGTGATCTGCCTTCTCTGCTGAGCAATTTCCTGGAGAAAACATTACACTTTGGGATAACAGAGTACTGTGTTGAGTTTTCAGCAGCTGAACACCACTCACTCTGTAAGCAGCCAGTGTTTGGAGCAGAAGGCTTTCCACAGCGGGTTGTGTTTGGAGAGTTCATTCAGCCTCCTGCTGACATAACTGCAACTACAAAGAAACAAAAGGCAGAGAGTCACAAATACAGGCAGATCTTTAATTTCATAACATTAAATAAACAGATACTAAGCATTGTTTGGCAGCAACTTGTTCAGTGGAGGATTGGCTGTTTTCTGAGTTGTGGACCATTGATAGCTTATGATGGATGGATGTTACTGACATCTGGCTGACAGCTTCACTTACAAGACACATTAAGATTTTATATCTTAACAATCTTAATGCATAAAATAGAGGATAATGGAAAACACTAACTACAAGAAAGTGATCTGTGTACTTTCACTGCTGACTCTTTAATACATGAAGCTGGTCTACCTTTATCTACTGTAAGTAGGATTATCGATGCTTATCTTAATTAGCGGAATATTTCCTACACCACTGAAAATATTTAATCAATAACAAATTATCAAGAATTATTTACAAGTAGCTCAAACCTGTACCTGAGTAAATAGTTACATTACACCATTACATAAGAATAATGTGACAGTATTATGATAACCGACCTACAGGCTAACAAGTCGTTAGCAGCTAATGGCAAGCAGCTAACAGTAAATAAAATCTTTATCTTACTGTACGAGCTAAAGTCGCCATGCTAGCTCTGTTCTACATGACAGCCACCATTTTGATCTAAGAATACCTGCTGGAATCAACTGATAACTCTTTTTATAACTATTAATTAGAAGTTAGAACTAAAATAATAGCTACCTGCTAAGCTAAGGAGTACTACTGCTTGGGGTGAAGGTGTTTTTATTCAACAGCAGCTCGGTAATAAACAACACTGGAGTACAACTGACCATCCTCTGACCAAACATTCATATTTCTGTTGCTGTCTGTCACACAGAAGCCCCCCAGACTACTTTCATTGCCGTAGTTATTTCTGTTGTTAACAGCCTGCTACTTCAGTAGCAGCCGCTAACCTGCTCGCGTCCTGGTGTTTTGTGTTTTAGAAAAAAGACTGCTGACCGTCTCTGTGAAGTGTGTTTGGGCTGCAGTGTTAGGTACATACTGGATGAGGTCTCTGAAGCCCACGAAGGATAAAATGTGCAGCAACGGGTCTGAAGGGAGGTGATCCATCTGTAACCCTGAAGTAGCTGCCATTGCTAGCAACACTACTTCTTCTTCTTTTCTTTATTGTGAACACTTCTTCGTGATTTCTAATGACGGTGGCGCACAGCGTGTTGGATGCATTAACGACACTCCTACACGCATTTTTTAAATATCTGGTAACTCACATTTGTCTCTACTGAATTCACTAGTTCAAAAAATTTTACCCAGTCAGCACAGCAGCGCTTAATGTGGATTTTCATTATTTTTAATGATCAAATGTTAAAATGTTCTCATTCAAACACCACCAAAACAATTTTGTCTACTTTGCATGTTTGTAAAAATGGCTATTTACTCTGAAAACCTAAAACATAACACAACATTACTGTGTGTTTTACAGAAATATGCATTATATAGTTACAACTAGATCATGTATTCAAGAATACAGTTATTCCAAAAGCACACAAATATAAATTAGATCAATTAATAGTACTGAAAAACCCCACACTTATGACCTCTATTTATTTTTCTACAATAAAAATAATATAATCATGATCCCTGAAGAACAAACTGATGTATAGACATGGGAGGAATCATTATAGTGTCAGTCCAAAAAAAAAAAAAAAAAAAAAAAAAAAAACAAATCCACATTATAAAAAACTGGAGACAAGTCATGATCTTAGAAATCACTGCTGACCTCAACACCTTATCTACCTAAAGTAATGCCACTATAATGTCACAAGATTGTCAAGTACTGACTACCACAGTATTAGGTACTATTTTCATCCAGCCATCATGAAAAGACCATAAAACTATTGTTCCCTGATGATCACACTGGGACCTGACCGTTGACTGGGTCACCATATTTCAAACTGCTGGTGCTTCTTAAAGGGCGACATGTCCACAATGCTGTTTCTGAAGAGCCTAGAAAAACCAATCAGAGAGCAAAGGTCACTCATTCACCCAGAATAACGTGTAATGCTACCGATTTAACTAATCAGACATCATAAATGGTTTCTCTGTGGGAAATGAAAGCTTACCTCACTGTGTGGATGGAGGGGTTGATGGAGACCAGCTGGAGTAACGTGCCAGCTGAAGCATCACTGATCTCATTGTGACTCAGACTGTAACATGCACACAAACACGAACACAAGAAGAGAAATATGATGTTCTGTTAAATGACTGGTTCATTCCTCTTTGTCAGCTCAGACCAACTCATCAGCACAAAGACTGTTTTCATGGCTCACTGACAGCGACACACTTCAGACCTGCAAAGTCACAGTGACAACAAAAACTACTTTAAATTATGTTTGGCTTCTTTTCCCTCAGTCTCATCACCAGACGGCAGCAGGGTCAGTCTCCTGTTCTGCACAGAATCACACAGCTGGGTTACAAAGAGTTTTGACACTGGAGTACAACTGACCATCTTCACACACAGTTTATACAGTAGGTTAACCATTGTCCACGTCAGGTACACACTGACAAGGACGTCTCTCTGCTGAAGTCTAAATGCATCATCTGCCCTTGGAGGCCTTTGTAGCCATAATAATACTATAAGATGCAGTAAACCATAATAATATTTGAGGTGCACACTGCCTGTATCTGCCTCCAGACCAGCCTTGAGCCCACCTCTCAGCTCACTAGTGAGAGAAGCTGACTTTACTGGTTCTGAACCTCACACTGACTCCGCCTGCTGTAGGATTAAATACTATATACAGTGTTACCTCCACCCCCACCGATCTGCAGCAGACACTGCATCATACACACTGTTGTCACGTGAACATGTGTCTCTCTAGAGTGTGACACTTACTCCAGGACCTGGACTTTGTGCAGCTGTGTGGCGAGTGTGAGCAGCAGCTGGTCAGTGAGCTCACAGTAGCTGAGGTCCAGCTCTGTCAGTCCTTCACAGTGGTCCAACATCAGAACCAAAGCTCCACAGGACCTCTGATCCAGTGTGGTGTGGCTGAGGTCCAGCTCCCCCCCCAGGGCTCTACACAGGGACACTGTCCGTCTCACCGTGTCCCTCTCTCTGTTCACAGGGACCAGAGACACCAGCTGGAGGACGAGAGCTTTACTGGCTCTACACAGGAGAAACAGAGCAAAGAGCAGACTGTCAGGATACAGACATCTCAAACTGAGCAGCTTCCTCTCTGATTTATGTCACTGTGAGGTCTCTCCCACCTGAGGTGGACTCTGTCTAGCACAGGAAACAGCAGGTCCAGGGCACCGTCCTGCACCTCACAGTCTCGCAGGTCCAGCTCTGTGTCCTGGCTGCTGTGTGTCAGGACGGTGGAGATGGCCCTGCAGTCACCAGCAGTCAGACTCAGAGGCTCAGTCTGACCGTGCTCTAGCAGCTCCACAGAGGCGGAGGAAGATAGATCCAACTGGTGCTGCAGAGTCCTGAGCAGACCTGGTGCTGCCTCCTGCTGGGCGTCAGAGGCAGCACAGCAGTGGACAAAGTGAAGCAGCAGAGTCCTGTCAATGCTGGTAGGAGCAACAGAGATATAACACATTACACAGATAAATAACAATACAACCATTTAGTTTGATTTCACTGATCAGTTATCAATATAATCAGCAAATACATACAAACATTCTAAACAGTAAAAATGATATATAATAACTTAACAACTCAGATCTTATTCTTCAGTTTGGTCCCACAGTGCTACAACGCAGTTCCTATCACACCAATGGCTCAGATCTGGGATCATGATGACATCACTAATAAGAACTCTGATTGGATGAGAAACAAATGGTCTGGGATCCGACTTGCACAAAGAGAAGCAGTCGAATTATCGTGGGTGTCTCCAACGATACATTAAATGATTCATTTTGGAGCATTTAAGCAAATCTGCAAAGCGTTATTGTCACCACAATGTGAAATTAAATAATCAAGTTAAATGGGTAATAGTTGTGATTTTAGCAACTGCTGTATGACAGAAGACCATTAGTATGACAATACTGTGGTAGAGGACCCATTTCAGATGACAGAGCTCATCTAATGCATCCAACACTGATGATGGGAAGTATCCACTCCGTCTCGTGTGTTTCCTCAAACATCCAAGGTGCTCCACTGACAGCTGACCTACGTCCTAGACGTCAGAGAGGACTGAACGGGTACAGTGCTGAGAAACAGGAACCAGTGTCTAACCTGAGCTGAGAAACTTTGTCCAGTGTGAACAGGATGGACTCTGTTTCCCCGGCCGGTATGGAGGTCCACGTCAGGTTCAGGTGAACTCTGTCACTGTGTGTGAGGGTGAAGAGCAGAGCAGCACAGTCATCGGAGTCCAGCTCTCTGCGGGTCAGGCTGATCACATGATCGAATGACTTCACTAAACTGGGTATGATGTGACTGGCCTGAGCTCTGTGGAGCTCTCTGATGGCAGTCAGCACAAAGCTGGGACTGAACCTGAAACCAGGACACGTAGTTCAGACAAAGAACGAACAAACCGCTGCTGAAACAGGAGCCACAACAACACATATACAACTGATTACACAGGACTGAGTGTATGTCTGTATGTGGTAAAACAAAAACCAGAGCGACCACCTTTTAAACACAATCCTGTCCAGGAAGGGAAGCAGATGTGTGATGCTCTCTTGCAGGAAGGGGTTCTTTCTCAGGCCCACAGTGATGGGCTGAGCTGACTGCTGTAGCAGATAGTGAAGGAGCTCCCAGTTTAGACAGTGGGAGGTCAGGTCTACCTTACTCAAGAAGGACTGGGTCAAGTCCTTGTCCTGGATCTCACAGAGGAGGGCCAGTAGCTGCTGGAAACTCTCTTCACTCATTCTGTACATTTAACAAACCAAATAAAACAAAGACTAAATCTCTGGAAACTAAATATCAATACATTTTGATTTGTCATTAAGAAGCTTGTGTTAACAGTCATTTTCCTGATTGTGAGAGCATCATGATGAAGCAGCAGTGGAAGGAGACACTGAGCAGGTCTAAACATCTGACTGCCCAGTGTCTCAGCAAGAATGCCACAAAGATCTCACAAAGAAAGCTGTACACACTCTCTGGAAAAACGTTGGGTCACAGCTAAAACAAAGTAATATGAATGAACTCTGAGAACACTCAGGCTGAAGCATGACAATGACAACATACGGCACAACAAACCATCATAAATACAGCAGCTTCAATCAGTTTTTATTGTATGTGAGACACAGTGGGACAGATATTGTGAAATGATTACTGATACTCATTACCATAACGTTTGTTTGTAAATAACATCAATCCACTACACTGGTGATTATGAGCTTTTCTTAGACAATAATTTGCTGAATTAACATAAATCAAATTTAAATGTATAGAGAATTTGACATACCTGAGCTGTGAGATATAAGGCAGACACTGTAGGAGACTCTTCACTTCACTCTCTCCATGTGAGCAGCCTGTCAGCTTCACGTGTTTCTTCTCTGCTTGGAGTTTCAGCACTTCCAGGAGGATGGAGGCCTTTCTCTCTGAGAGGTCTATGGCCCAGACTGAAGGAGTCGACTGGAAAAGTGGTTGTAATAATGGAAGGACCCTCAGGCCTGTTTTAGTCTTATAGTCCTTTACATGGGACCACAGATCCAGCAGGAAGTCACACTGATCTTCCTTATAATCATCATCATCATATATGTCTTCAAAAGGGAATGTTTCATAAGTGCAGACTGACGACAACAGCTCCAGTGTCGTCTCTCCTGTCTCCTGTTCTCTCTCTGCTGCTGCATAGAACAGATTCGCCAAAAACTTGGCTCCATCACGACAAGCTAACCGCAAAGGATAAAAACTGGAAGGATAAAGGAAACATTTGGTGATGATTTGATCTCAGCAGCACAAAAACATCCACACACTCTGATGGACTCCAGCTTGTGAATGCTGCTGCTGATTCAAATGAAATCATGGTTTTTACTGAGCCAGGCTGAACATCACGTTTGGAGACTACAGAGTTGGTAGAAATCACATCATGGTCAGTAAAGTTCACTCCAGTCAGGAGTTACAAAGGCAGCTTGTCTGGTCTCAGGTATTTTACAGCAGCTGTTAAACTGGAAATGATGCTACTCATGTGCTTTGTGCCACAGACAGTGTGAACCTGAGGTTCTCCACTGATGTGTGATGGGTCCTTGTGTCTGCATGAGGACGTATTAGCAGGACTGTGGGGTCCACTCACAGCTGCACTGGTCTGATTGTGATTCACATCAGTTCATTCTTGGCACACAGGCAGAAGACTGATGTGTTTCCAAGTTGTGGCTGTGGTACCATTCAAACCAAAAGCAGCATATTCACACACTGATTCCTCTGTCTGATCCATCAGACAGTGGCCTTCATTAAGACTAACGATCCTAATGATCACTGTGTTTCATACTGTGGTTCAGTCAACTACAAACATGAGCCAGTGGTTTGGTGCCTGGTGTTTTGGAGTGAGAGCCTGAACATGCAGCTCCTGTCTATTTACTGAAGACAGCATTCATTTGGAC
Source organism: Monopterus albus (assembly GCF_001952655.1). Lineage (NCBI taxonomy): Eukaryota > Metazoa > Chordata > Actinopteri > Synbranchiformes > Synbranchidae > Monopterus > Monopterus albus. The sequence continues at coordinate 541,817 of NW_018127896.1, read as the reverse complement.
TCGTGACACCAGAAACTAAAATCTAACTGGAGCATTTTCATGCTGCGGCTGCTTGTGGTGAAGCTAATGCTAACTGCCTTAGTTTATATCCCGTTGGGTAGTTTCATCTGTAGTAAAGGCTCATCTGTTATAAACTGATCAGACTGTACATGGACATGAAATCTTCAACTGCAAAGTAACAAGAAACCACAGCTGCTAATAAACACAGAGCAGTGGAGAGTAAACGGTTTCCCTCTGAAATGCAGTCCAAACATAAAGCACCACAAAGTGGAAATACTACAGGAAACTATGAGACTGTACATAAGTACTGCACTTGACTAATGTACTTCCAGTAGCTGCTTCCTCTCACTGCTAATTACATCTGAGTGAGGATGCTTTGTGCAGCAGTGGAGCCTCTGTCTGTGGTTTCTGACATGACCTGTTACTGAACGTCCTGTTGCTCTGACAGCGTCTCAGCAGTAGCTGTTTCATTACCACTGACTGTCCACACTGTCTGTGCTCTAACTCGCACTAGGGGCCTCAACTACCTCCACACAACTACAGTCACACTGTGTAAATACAACACTGAGGACAAACACATATCAGAGGAACATTTGATACAGTACGGTGACGTTACAACTTATGCAGCACTAAAGATTCACACATCTAATTTAGAACACAACTCTTCACATGCAGAGTTAAACCATGTGTAGTCCAACACATTTACCTGAGCTGTGAGATATAAGGCAGACACTGTAGGAAACTCTTCACTTCACTCTCTCCATGTGAGCAGCCTCTCAGCTTCACGTGTTTCTTCTCTGCTTGGAGTTTCAGCACTTCCAGGAGGATGGAGGCCTTTCTCTTTGAGAGGTATATGAACCAGACTGAAGGAATCGACTGGAAAAGTGGTCGTAATGATGGAAGGACCCTCAGGCCTGTTTTAGTCTCATAGTCCTTCACATTGGAGTACAGATCCAGCAGGAAGTCACACTGATCTTCCTTATAATCATCATCATCATCATCATCTATGTCTTCAAAAGGGAATGTTTCATAAGTGCAGACTGACGACAACAGCTCCAGTGTCGTCTCTCCTGTCTCCTGTTCTCTCTCTGCTGCTGCATAGAACAGATTCGCCAAAAACTTGGCTCCATCACGACAAGCTAACCGCAAAGGATAAAAACTGGAAGGATAAAGGAAACATTTGGTGATGATTTGATCTCAGCAGCACAAAAACATCCACTCACTCTGATGGACTCCAGCTTGTGAATGCTGCTGCTGATTCAAATGAAATCATGGTTTTTACTGAGCCAGGCTGAACATCACGTTTGGAGACTACAGAGTTGGTAGAAATCACATCATGGTCAGTAAAGTTCACTCCAGTCAGGAGTTACAAAGGCAGCTTGTCTGGTCTCAGGTATTTTACAGCAGCTGTTAAACTGGAAATGATGCTACTCATGTGCTTTGTGCCACAGACAGTGTGAACCTGAGGTTCTCCACTGATGTGTGATGGGTCCTTGTGTCTGCATGAGGACGTATTAGCAGGACTGTGGGGTCCACTCACAGCTGCACTGGTCTGATTGTGATTCACATCAGTTCATTCTTGGCACACAGGCAGAAGACTGATGTGTTTCCAAGTTGTGGCTGTGGTACCATTCAAACCAAAAGCAGCATATTCACACACTGATTCCTCTGTCTGATCCATCAGACAGTGGCCTTCATTAAGACTAACGATCCTAATGATCACTGTGTTTCATACTGTGGTTCAGTCAACTACAAACATGAGCCAGTGGTTTGGTGCCTGGTGTTTTGGAGTGAGAGCCTGAACATGCAGCTCCTGTCTATTTACTGAAGACAGCATTCATTTGGACTCGTGACACCAGAAACTAAAATCTAACTGGAGCATTTTCATGCTGCGGCTGCTTGTGGTGAAGCTAATGCTAACTGCCTTAGTTTATATCCCGTTGGGTAGTTTCATCTGTAGTAAAGGCTCATCTGTTATAAACTGATCAGACTGTACATGGACATGAAATCTTCAACTGCAAAGTAACAACAAACCACAGCTGCTAATAAACACAGAGCAGTGGAGAGTAAACGGTTTCCCTCTGAAATGCAGTCCAAACATAAAGCACCACAAAGTGGAAATACTACAGGAAACTATGAGACTGTACATAAGTACTGCACTTGACTAATGTACTTCCAGTAGCTGCTTCCTCTCACTGCTAATTACATCTGAGTGAGGATGCTTTGTGCAGCAGTGGAGCCTCTGTCTGTGGTTTCTGACATGACCTGTTACTGAACGTCCTGTTGCTCTGACAGCGTCTCAGCAGTAGCTGTTTCATTACCACTGACTGTCCACACTGTCTGTGCTCTAACTCGCACTAGGGGCCTCAACTACCTCCACACAACTACAGTCACACTGTGTAAATACAACACTGAGGACAAACACATATCAGAGGAACATTTGATACAGTACGGTGACGTTACAACTTATGCAGCACTAAAGATTCACACATCTAATTTAGAACACAACTCTTCACATGCAGAGTTAAACCATGTGTAGTCCAACACATTTACCTGAGCTGTGAGATATAAGGCAGACACTGTAGGAAACTCTTCACTTCACTCTCTCCATGTGAGCAGCCTCTCAGCTTCACGTGTTTCTTCTCTGCTTGGAGTTTCAGCACTTCCAGGAGGATGGAGGCCTTTCTCTTTGAGAGGTATATGAACCAGACTGAAGGAATCGACTGGAAAAGTGGTCGTAATGATGGAAGGACCCTCAGGCCTGTTTTAGTCTCATAGTCCTTCACATGCGAGCACAGATCCAGCAGGAAGTTAAACTGATGTTGCTTATAATTGTCATCATCATCATCATCATCATCATCTATGTCGTTACACGGTAATATTGTATCGGTGCAGACTGACGACAACAGCTCCAGTGTCGTCTCTCCTGTCTCTTGTTCTCTCTCTGCTGCTGCACAGAACAGATTCGCCAACAACTTGGCTCCATCATAATCAGCTGACCACCGAGAACAAAAACTGGAAGGATAAAGGAAACATTTGGTGATGATTTGATCTCAGCAGCACAAAAACATCCACTCACTCTGATGGACTCCAGCTTGTGAATGCTGCTGCTGATTCAAATGAAATCATGGTTTTTAATGAGCCAGGCTGAACATCACGTTTGGAGACTACAGAGTTGGTAGAAATCACATCATGGTCAGTAAAGTTCACTCCAGTCAGGAGTTACAAAGGCAGCTTGTCTGGTCTCAGGTATTTTACAGCAGCTGTTAAACTGGAAATGATGCTACTCATGTGCTTTGTGCCACAGACAGTGTGAACCTGAGGTTCTCCACTGATGTGTGATGGGTCCTTGTGTCTGCATGAGGACGTATTAGCAGGACTGTGGGGTCCACTCACAGCTGCACTGGTCTGATTGTGATTCACATCAGTTCATTCTTGGCACACAGGCAGAAGACTGATGTGTTTCCAAGTTGTGGCTGTGGTACCATTCAAACCAAAAGCAGCATATTCACACACTGATTCCTCTGTCTGATCCATCAGACAGTGGCCTTCATTAAGACTAACGATCCTAATGATCACTGTGTTTCATACTGTGGTTCAGTCAACTACAAACATGAGCCAGTGGTTTGGTGCCTGGTGTTTTGGAGTGAGAGCCTGAACATGCAGCTCCTGTCTATTTACTGAAGACAGCATTCATTTGGACTCGTGACACCAGAAACTAAAATCTAACTGGAGCATTTTCATGCTGCGGCTGCTTGTGGTGAAGCTAATGCTAACTGCCTTAGTTTATATCCCGTTGGGTAGTTTCATCTGTAGTAAAGGCTCATCTGTTATAAACTGATCAGACTGTACATGGACATGAAATCTTCAACTGCAAAGTAACAAGAAACCACAGCTGCTAATAAACACAGAGCAGTGGAGAGTAAACGGTTTCCCTCTGAAATGCAGTCCAAACATAAAGCACCACAAAGTGGAAATACTACAGGAAACTATGAGACTGTACATAAGTACTGCACTTGACTAATGTACTTCCAGTAGCTGCTTCCTCTCACTGCTAATTACATCTGAGTGAGGATGCTTTGTGCAGCAGTGGAGCCTCTGTCTGTGGTTTCTGACATGACCTGTTACTGAACGTCCTGTTGCTCTGACAGCGTCTCAGCAGTAGCTGTTTCATTACCACTGACTGTCCACACTGTCTGTGCTCTAACTCGCACTAGGGGCCTCAACTACCTCCACACAACTACAGTCACACTGTGTAAATACAACACTGAGGACAAACACATATCAGAGGAACATTTGATACAGTACGGTGACGTTACAACTTATGCAGCACTAAAGATTCACACATCTAATTTAGAACACAACTCTTCACATGCAGAGTTAAACCATGTGTAGTCCAACACATTTACCTGAGCTGTGAGATATAAGGCAGACACTGTAGGAAACTCTTCACTTCACTCTCTCCATGTGAGCAGCCTCTCAGCTTCACGTGTTTCTTCTCTGCTTGGAGTTTCAGCACTTCCAGGAGGATGGAGGCCTTTCTCTTTGAGAGGTCTATGGACCAGACTGAAGGAATCGACTGGACAACTGGTCGTAATGATGGAAGGACACTCAAGCCTGTTTTAGTCTCATAGTCCTTTAAATGGGACCACAGATCCAGCAGGAAGTTACACTGATCTTCCTTATAATCATCGTCATCTATGTCTTCAAAAGGGAATGTTTCATAAGTGCAGACTGACGACAACAGCTCCAGTGTCGTCTGTCCTGTCTCCTGTTCTCTCTCTGCTGCTGCATAGAACAGATTCGCCAAAAACTTGGCTCCATCACGACAAGCTAACCGCAAAGGATAAAAACTGGAAGGATAAAGGAAACATTTGGTGATGATTTGATCTCAGCAGCACAAAAACATCCACTCACTCTGATGGACTCCAGCTTGTGAATGCTGCTGCTGATTCAAATGAAATCATGGTTTTTAATGAGCCAGGCTGAACATCACGTTTGGAGACTACAGAGTTGGTAGAAATCACATCATGGTCAGTAAAGTTCACTCCAGTCAGGAGTTACAAAGGCAGCTTGTCTGGTCTCAGGTATTTTACAGCAGCTGTTAAACTGGAAATGATGCTACTCATGTGCTTTGTGCCACAGACAGTGTGAACCTGAGGTTCTCCACTGATGTGTGATGGGTCCTTGTGTCTGCATGAGGACGTATTAGCAGGACTGTGGGGTCCACTCACAGCTGCACTGGTCTGATTGTGATTCACATCAGTTCATTCTTGGCACACAGGCAGAAGACTGATGTGTTTCCAAGTTGTGGCTGTGGTACCATTCAAACCAAAAGCAGCATATTCACACACTGATTCCTCTGTCTGATCCATCAGACAGTGGCCTTCATTAAGACTAACGATCCTAATGATCACTGTGTTTCATACTGTGGTTCAGTCAACTACAAACATGAGCCAGTGGTTTGGTGCCTGGTGTTTTGGAGTGAGAGCCTGAACATGCAGCTCCTGTCTATTTACTGAAGACAGCATTCATTTGGACTCGTGACACCAGAAACTAAAATCTAACTGGAGCATTTTCATGCTGCGGCTGCTTGTGGTGAAGCTAATGCTAACTGCCTTAGTTTATATCCCGTTGGGTAGTTTCATCTGTAGTAAAGGCTCATCTGTTATAAACTGATCAGACTGTACATGGACATGAAATCTTCAACTGCAAAGTAACAAGAAACCACAGCTGCTAATAAACACAGAGCAGTGGAGAGTAAACGGTTTCCCTCTGAAATGCAGTCCAAACATAAAGCACCACAAAGTGGAAATACTACAGGAAACTATGAGACTGTACATAAGTACTGCACTTGACTAATGTACTTCCAGTAGCTGCTTCCTCTCACTGCTAATTACATCTGAGTGAGGATGCTTTGTGCAGCAGTGGAGCCTCTGTCTGTGGTTTCTGACATGACCTGTTACTGAACGTCCTGTTGCTCTGACAGCGTCTCAGCAGTAGCTGTTTCATTACCACTGACTGTCCACACTGTCTGTGCTCTAACTCGCACTAGGGGCCTCAACTACCTCCACACAACTACAGTCACACTGTGTAAATACAACACTGAGGACAAACACATATCAGAGGAACATTTGATACAGTACGGTGACGTTACAACTTATGCAGCACTAAAGATTCACACATCTAATTTAGAACACAACTCTTCACATGCAGAGTTAAACCATGTGTAGTCCAACACATTTACCTGAGCTGTGAGATATAAGGCAGACACTGTAGGAAACTCTTCACTTCACTCTCTCCATGTGAGCAGCCTCTCAGCTCCACATGTTTCTTCTCTGTTTGGAGTTTCAGCACTTCCAGGAGGATGGAGGCCTTTCTCTCTGAGAGGTATATGAACCAGACTGAAGGAATCGACTGGAAAAGTGGTCGTAATGATGGAAGGACCCTCAGGCCTGTTTTAGTCTCATAGTCCTTCACATGGGAGCACAGATCCAGCAGGATGTCACACTGATCTTCCTTATAATCATCATCATCATCATATTCATCATCTATGTCGTTATAAAGGAATGTTTCATCAGTGCAGACTGACAACAACAGCTCCAGTGTCGTCTGTCCTGTCTCCTGTTCTCTCTCTGCTGCTGCTGCACAGAACAGATTCGCCAAAAACTCGGCTCCATCATCATCAACTAACCGCAAAGGATAAAAACTGGAAGGATAAAGGAAACATTTGGTGATGATTTGATCTCAGCAGCACAAAAACATCCACACACTCTGATGGACTCCAGCTTGTGAATGCTGCTGCTGATTCAAATGAAATCATGGTTTTTACTGAGCCAGGCTGAACATCACGTTTGGAGACTACAGAGTTGGTAGAAATCACATCATGGTCAGTAAAGTTCACTCCAGTCAGGAGTTACAAAGGCAGCTTGTCTGGTCTCAGGTATTTTACAGCAGCTGTTAAACTGGAAATGATGCTACTCATGTGCTTTGTGCCACAGACAGTGTGAACCTGAGGTTCTCCACTGATGTGTGATGGGTCCTTGTGTCTGCATGAGGACGTATTAGCAGGACTGTGGGGTCCACTCACAGCTGCACTGGTCTGATTGTGATTCACATCAGTTCATTCTTGGCACACAGGCAGAAGACTGATGTGTTTCCAAGTTGTGGCTGTGGTACCATTCAAACCAAAAGCAGCATATTCACACACTGATTCCTCTGTCTGATCCATCAGACAGTGGCCTTCATTAAGACTAACGATCCTAATGATCACTGTGTTTCATACTGTGGTTCAGTCAACTACAAACATGAGCCAGTGGTTTGGTGCCTGGTGTTTTGGAGTGAGAGCCTGAACATGCAGCTCCTGTCTATTTACTGAAGACAGCATTCATTTGGACTCGTGACACCAGAAACTAAAATCTAACTGGAGCATTTTCATGCTGCGGCTGCTTGTGGTGAAGCTAATGCTAACTGCCTTAGTTTATATCCCGTTGGGTAGTTTCATCTGTAGTAAAGGCTCATCTGTTATAAACTGATCAGACTGTACATGGACATGAAATCTTCAACTGCAAAGTAACAAGAAACCACAGCTGCTAATAAACACAGAGCAGTGGAGAGTAAACGGTTTCCCTCTGAAATGCAGTCCAAACATAAAGCACCACAAAGTGGAAATACTACAGGAAACTATGAGACTGTACATAAGTACTGCACTTGACTAATGTACTTCCAGTAGCTGCTTCCTCTCACTGCTAATTACATCTGAGTGAGGATGCTTTGTGCAGCAGTGGAGCCTCTGTCTGTGGTTTCTGACATGACCTGTTACTGAACGTCCTGTTGCTCTGACAGCGTCTCAGCAGTAGCTGTTTCATTACCACTGACTGTCCACACTGTCTGTGCTCTAACTCGCACTAGGGGCCTCAACTACCTCCACACAACTACAGTCACACTGTGTAAATACAACACTGAGGACAAACACATATCAGAGGAACATTTGATACAGTACGGTGACGTTACAACTTATGCAGCACTAAAGATTCACACATCTAATTTAGAACACAACTCTTCACATGCAGAGTTAAACCATGTGTAGTCCAACACATTTACCTGAGCTGTGAGATATAAGGCAGACACTGTAGGAGACTCTTCACTTCACTCTCTCCATGTGAGCAGCCTGTCAGCTTCACGTGTTTCTTCTCTGTTTGGAGTTTCAGCACTTCCAGGAGGATGGAGGCCTTTCTCTCTGAGAGGTCTATGGACCAGACTGAAGGAGTCAACTGGAAAAGTGGCCTCAGGCTTGGAAGGACATTTAAACATCTTTCAGTCTTGAGACGTTCGTAAAAAACAAGAAGTAAGTCATCTAACTCTGCAGCAACATGAAATAGTGAGAAGAGTTTATTCACTGCATTTCCACAGTTTTCTCCTTTGTGAACTGCCTTAAGACATAAATCCAGTAACAGTCCCTTTTCCCTGTCCAGTGTTAAGTGTTGCTGCTCCAGGTCCTGTAGTCCTGGGTCTCTCTGCGTTTTCCTGAAGCTGCATGATAAACACATCTGTACTAAATATACTGCAAAGCATCATCATCTTAACACCTAAGCACAGACTGTATGGTTGCACACGAGTATCACTTCAAAACCATGCTATGTTAAATATAAGACAAACATATAATGTGTATTTTCCCCAACTATTGCACATCAAGCTCTGACAGAAAAAGAGAAAATTCTGGTTGATAAGAGAAATGTTCAAAAACAACATCTGTTTTGTAAACTACTCGTTTAGAAAGCAGTGATCCAAACACAAAAAGAAGAATTTCCATTCCCCACACCAACAGGATAAAACAGTACAAAATCAACAGAATCAACAGTACACAAAAACAAAAGCCACCTACCTGAGTGAGCGGATGAATGGCAAAGCCTGTAACAGCGCCTCACACAGACTGTGGCAGGCGTGGCTCCCCCTGTCCCAGTGGAGGCAGAGATTCACCTCCGTAGTCATGTTCTGCAGGACCTCCACAGCCCTTTCAAACAGCTGGGTTTCACCCTCAGCTGGAAGATGCAACTCATTTCCATCAAATCCAATCTGCCCTTCACTAAGAAGGAAATTTTTCGATATCTGTCGGGTCAGAGGGTCACACCTGTGTTGTGAAGAATAACTGAAGATCACGTCGTCATCATGAAACTTATCAACAGTACAGTATCATTCTTATCAGATTATCTGTCAGTTTTAACTCCCCTCTTATTCTGTTTATGGTAACACTGCTTCTTAATGACATGTGCTGTAATCTATGCAGCAACTGGACACTGCTCACCCATACCATTGGACATGTTTAAAGCATCCCAGCAGTTGTCTCATCCCTTGTTCTGATACCGATGTGTCCTCAAGGTCCAGCCGTATTTTCCTCTCCTTCGACTGAGTGATCACATAGGCCACAGCACTACAAGGGTAAGGATCCAGATTCACTCCACTGAGATCGAGACTGTAGTCCAGATTGTCCAGAAGGCAGGCGCATGCTTCAGGACACTGGGACTCATACAAGCACTGACATAAGAACAGTATGTCGATGTCACAGTCGCTGTCGTCAGCACCAGTCTCCTCGTACTCACACAGACGAGGGGAAAATTTGGCTATCATTTCCCTGAAGAACCAGTCGGAGGTATTCCTGAGCTCCTCAGCTGGAATCAGACACTTCATCAAACTGGGGCTCTTCTCGCTCAACAGCCGACACATGAAGGGGATCAGATGTTTCATGTGCTTCTTCTCCTCAGTCAAGCACTGCTGAAAAACAGCCTTGATGTGATCGGGACTCTTCAAGAGCCACAGTGCTGCAAAAAACTCCTGCATTGTGTAATGAAGAAATGCATATGTGGTTTCTGGATCAGTAATGGCATTAATGGAAGCTTTGACACAGAGCGGCTTCAGGAAGGAGAAGACACAACTGTCTTCATAGGGCAGCTCTGCCAGGTTCACAGTTTTCCCTTCAGTTGCCAGAAAAGCAACCTCAGCCAGTGACAGTATTTCCTTACTCTTGTTTTTGATGAAGGAATTCATACGTCTGATTGTTTCGTGGCTGTTGATCTGAAGGCAGAAACGAACAATATTGATGTATATTTCAGTTACAGTGCATGGCTGTGGGGAGTGTGATGCACAGCAGACAGCCACCATCAGTGCATACATGGGCACATGGCAGAGAGTGAACAGCTCCACGTTGCTCAAAACCTTCTTCCGCTTGTCGCCGAGTGTTGCACATAAATATGTTTTTATGGTCTGTTCACTAAAGCCTTTCACTTCCACTCTGAGACTGTCCTCAGAAAAGAAGGTCTCTTCATCCTCCGGTCTGCACGTTATGATGATCTTTGCATCAGGTAGTAGGTCTTGCTTTACAAGCCTCTTCACCACAGGTGAAGAGAGATCTGTGAGTCCATCAAAAATGACTGTAACATTGTCTGAGTTCTTCTTTATGTCCTCTAAGACGTCTTCTTTGCCTTCATCTGGTTCAGTGAACACACTGAACAGAAGGTCCTCCAAGCTCATGTCCTTCCTGATGATGGCTGCTTCTCTCATGTCAAAGTAAAACATGTAGTCGAGCTCCTCGCCGCCTCTTTCCGCCCAGACTTTCAACAGTTCATGACTGAGTGCTGTCTTTCCAATTCCAGGTTTACCCACCACCAGTATGTTCTTAACAGTTTTCAGCAGGTCACTGGGGGACATTTCTCTCTTGTCCTCAGGGATGTATGTCCTCATTTTTTTAGGACGACTCATCCTGCATTTCTTGCTCTTAAATTTTTTTGTTTTCGATGGAGGAACGATTCCTTGTGTGTCTAATACCAGTGGAGTGTACCGCAGATCAGGCTTGTTGTTTTCTTCAAACAGATTTTTGCTTTTCATCCAAAACTCACGAGACAGTTTTTGTGCTTTTGACTTTAGCTTGGCCTGATATCTGTGGCATGGCCTTGGGCCTAAAATAACAACAAAATGAGTAAATAAATGTACTGTGGATGAACTGCTGTGCCCTCACACATCTTACTCAATGAGAAGTACAGTGCCTATAAAAGTATTCACCCCCTTGGATGTTTTACCCTTTTATTGATTTTATAAATCGATCGTGGTCAATATAATTTGGCTTTTTTGACAGAAAAGTTTTTACAGAAAACCTCTGTAATGCCAAAGTGAAAGCAGGTTTCTACAAAGTAATGTCAATTATGATTCTTAACAGAACACAAGGGTTAAATAAAAATATGTAATGTCAAATAAGTGACTGCATAAATATTCACCCCCTTCCAGTCAATATTTAGTAGATGCACCTCTGGCTGCAGTCACAGCACTGAGTCTGTGTGGATAGGTCTCAGTCAGGCTTGCACATCTGGACACTGCAATTTTACTCTATTCTTCTTTGCAAAACAGCTCAAGCTCTGCCCAAGCGCTCTACATATTTTAATTTAATTGACATTACTTTGTAGAAAGCGGTTTTCACTTTGTCATTAAAGAGGTGTTTTGTAAATTTTTTTTAAATCAAAAAAGTCAAATGATATTGACCATGATTGATTTATAAAATCAATAAATGGGTAAAACATCCAAGGGGGTGAATCCTTTTATAGACACTGTAACTATTTGTACACAGACCAATTCAAATACCTTATATAAAATCAGCACATCAGAGAAATAATAAAAACATGACATATTATCAGTCAACACTGTGGAATCAAATACCCTGTAAGTAGTTTATGTCCATCTGTGCATCTTCCTTGAAAGGAAAGCAGCTGATCCAGTGGTGCAGATCAAACTCCTTGGTCTCAGCAGAAACTGCTCTTCTTTTAACAGGGAGAAGCGGCAGTCTCTCCAAGGTCCTCTTCCTGGTCATGTCAATAATCCTGAGTAACAAGTAACAGGCATCTTCCCCTTTATTTATAACTAAGTCCAGTATTTTTCTGGTTTTATCGTAGTCGTCAGTCTCTGCCTCTATTTTGCTGACCTCTTCACCAGTGAAAACTTCCTTCTGATACAAGTTCTCCACAATCACAGACAGATTCTTTAAGTGTCCCACGAGGTGGGGTCTGGCATTCTGGATGCAATCTCTGGCCGACTGTGTTGTACAAGCCATGTGTCCTTATATTCTACAGGTTCTGCTCACAGCCCTAGCTTCTGTGATCTAAGGAACAAGACACCAGATTAAACAAAGAGTTAAATGAAACCATTATTTTGCCTCTATTGAAACTTCTAAAATCCTTTACAGTAATGAGAATGTTTCTGCACAACTGTCCAAATATGCAGCTGATGCATTATTTAACAGTTTCAGATCAGTTCTACTGATGTTTATCAGTTCAAAGGTAGATACCCGTTTCATTCTGGAGAAGGTACGACTCAAAATGTACAAGGGGTAGGAAACGTAAACATTCCTCACATCTGGTCCTTCAGTCACATGCTCATACTGGCAGGTCTATCTACACACTACATGTCTACTGTCTGTAGATTTGGTCTAACACTTATTTATAGATTTGACTTTATTCTAAGCAAAATCCCAAATGCCTAGAAAGCTGCATGTCTGGTAGCACTTGCAGTAGGTCCTGGCATCTCTAAACCGATGACACAGTCTTACACTGTAATGCTCAATCTTCTGTATACGTGTGGCATTACACTGCAGCTCGATTTGAACATATTTAACATTTCAGAAATTACATAGCTGCTTTCTAAAAAAAAAAAAAAAAAAAAAAATAACAAACCTCAGTTACAGTACTATTTGCTATGTTTTAATGGCTTTCATTTGTCGTGTTTCCCATTTCCTCATTGTGTTTTCAAACTAACAAAATGTTTACAGTGGATACAGAACTACATTTATACTGCATTAACAAAGAAGACCAAGACACAAAGCAACTAAACTCTCTGCAGACACCACATCGCACAGAGACACATGTACGGTGTCACAGAGACACTTACACACAGATGACAGAGTCCAACAGCTGTTCACTGCCTGTGGTACACGAGTTTCCTGAGGGGAGACACTGCAGGAAAAAAAACAAACAAACACAAAATCACCAACGATGACAGAGAATTTTGAGGCTGTCAGACTACTGTAAGGTGGTCGGATTAAAACCGACTGTTAATCTGCTCACCCCACATCACATCCCTTAATGCAGACCTACTGAACTGAACAGTTTTAGTAAGATAAAACATATCAGGCACATTATTATTCAATGTGTTGTGTCTTCAAACATTTATGAAAGTTACTTTTTTAGCAGTGAATAATTTATGGACATTTTTGTCCTCTTTCTAGAAGTGTGGTGGAAGCCTCAGCTGGGGTCCTACGTGCGCTACTCCAGGTTAATAAAGTACTTTCAAGGTATTTAAATAAACCTATATTGTCATTTACAGTTAATATTCCCCAGAACAGACGTGACTGGGCATCAACCAAAGCCCAGACAGTACAGGATGTGTTCTTTTTAGTAACGACAGAAATAGAGAAGTATTTATTCTGTCAGGTCTCTGTCAATGGAGGGTAGCCTGTTAATCTCCCCTGGGAATCAATGAAGTTGTATCTTATTACAAATCTTAATAACTAGTTGATGATATTTTGTATTCCTTCATTTCATTCAAACTTGATTCTGGACCAGACACAAAGAGAAAATGGTCCATATAAAAACAAATAGGCTTGATATACAGTCGTAAGAAAAAGTCATAGCACTGTTTGGAATGTTAGGTAATTTCTTAGTTAGATAGATATGGATTAGAGATCTGTTGTATTAGAAGATGTTAGTGCAGCCAGGATGTCTTCCTCAGGCTGTTAAATGCAAGGTTGGTTAAGGCAGAAAGGCTGCCGTCAGGGACAAATGTTATTATGACGGTAAAAGGAACCATAATATTTGTCTTAATGTGTAATGTTATGTCAAATTGTTTTAGATACACACCATGAAAACAACAGCCACACACATTATTTTCTTCATGTTTTGTCTACTGCTCTGCTCAGCTGCCAAGCTGGCATATCGGGTGACGTCACAGTTCGACAGCCCAGAAATGATTAATATTGTATAGGAATTCTTGGTTCGGGGTCTTTTCTGCTTCCGGGCTGCTTTGGCAGGCTGGGGGTTTGGAAGATCTCTGGACTGGAAGTGTTAATGCTTGCCTGTGACTCTTTGAATAAACCAGCATGGTTATATTTTTTATATACTCAAGTGGTCTGAGTCGTCCCTCGGAGTTCCTGGTTTGAAAGAACCGGACAAGGCTTTATAATGGAATAGAGCCTATAGGAACTTCCTGGTTTTCTGCATAAATTGGTCATGAAATGTGATCTGATCTTCACCAAAGTCACAAATATCAACAAACACAATCTAAACTAATAAAAACAAACAGTCCTGATCTGTCCTGTCTTTACTGAACACATCCATTAAACAAAGAGTGCACTCCTCCACTTGCTGACATGAAGAGACATGTGCTTTCGAATGTACCAGTGTAATGTTCCTTGGACTTCACCTTCCTTTTTTGAATCATTTACTTTGCTAGAGACATGCCTGCTGTGGAAGGAAGATTGTTCCTGTTAAGTAAGCTAAGACAGCCTGGCTAAGACTGAAAGTAGACACTACAGTGACCTATGGAGTTATTTTTGTTTATTGAGCCCCCCACCCCTCCCCCCGCTCCTTACAGAGGGAGAAAGAGAAAGTGAAACTCAAACAGCCTGATCAGTCATAACAGCTACCAGTAGAATCAGAAAACAACAGGATTTGTGTGATTTAAGCAGCTGACTGTGGAGATTACTCCTCAGTAAACATAGCAGAGGAAAAACATACATGGAGAGTAAAAAGACAGGAGCTCTGTGGGAGACGTGCGTCTCACGGACTGAATGAAGCATTTGATATAATGAGACTCTACCTGTAGCGAGACGCGCGTAGGAAACGCTGCCCAAAACGCTGCCCAAAACGCTTCAGACGTGTTTTAGCAGTACGTATTTGTACAGTGACTCGTAGGGGGGAAAGCATTACCTATAGAAACTGGCTAAAGGTGAAGGCTACAGGTTTCAGTGTCTACATTATCTGGGCTAGTTTCAAAAACGGCTCCGCTTCAGTCTTACCTGGGTCTGTCCCCGCGTCACTGCCAGCTTCTTGTCCCCGAGTGTGAACCAGAAGAGTGTACTTGCTTTCACACTTCCTGGTCTGTCCTCTGTTGGACTAAACCAGTCCTTGCATGTTCTTTTATGAAGAATGGTCAAAGACAAATCTGTCTTTTAAAATATTTATTACATTCAATATTTCAGAGAAAATATTCAAGAAAAGCAATACAGAGCTCTGGATTCCGTCTCTTTCTGAAGCCCTATCACACAGAAGTATAGTGCATAGCTGCTGCAGGAAGCCGGAACCACAAGTTTCCTCTGCATAGAGAATTTATAATAAGAGTCATGCAAATGATCTGACGTCATCCGCGTTGTCCTTCATCCTCGTTCCTTGGTTGGTTTCTTGACCTCGTTCTGACCCCTCATTTGGTGATCTTGTCGCCAGGCAGATTTTGATCTGTGACATTCTCAGAACACATCCTGCCCTTTCACTAGACAGTTTTAGAGGAAGCACCTCGAGCGTTGCTATGCAACCGTGGTCTACTTCCTGTATGTGGTTTCCTGTCTACTCTTACAGCCTTACACATGTCTCCTATATTCTTAAAGACAAGTGAACTGGTTAAAACAAAAGTAGA
>NW_018127896.1:517436-525639 GCF_001952655.1 Monopterus albus | reverse complement strand
ATATGTGTAACCGTAATTGTAATCATAATATTTTCTTATGTGTAATGTCATGACATGTCACTAGATGTCATGTCAGAATGTTCTTAGATACACACCACGAAATAAACATTCACACACATTGATTCTCTCCATGTTTTGACTACTGCTACGGCCCGCTGTAAAGTTGACATATCAGGTGATGCCACGGTTTGACTTTCCTGTGTAGTATGGGGATAGCCCAATCGAAGTGATAAAAATGTATAGGCATTATGGTTCAGGGTGTTTCATTCTTCATCTGCCTGCGCGCAGTATTGGAGGTGGAAGGTGCCTGGACGTGTAATGTTAATTTTACCTGTGATTCTTTGAATAAACCAGCACGGTTATTTTTTATATATCCAAGTGGTCCGCGTCGTCTCTGAGTTCCTGGTTAAAAGAACCGGAAATAGCTTTCATACACCTCTTTAGCTGAACCCTCACCCCGTCACATCCAGCAGAAGACACAAACTAACACCACGTTCAGACTGCAGGCTGAAGTGACTCAAATACGATCTTTTTGCCCAAATGTGACCCATATCCGATTTCCTTATGACAGTGTGAACAGCACAAATCCGATTTTTTTAAATCCGGCCCAGGCCACTTTCATATGTGGTCATAAATCGGATACATATCCGATGTTTTGCAATGTGACTTCAGTCTGAACGGCCATGTTGCATTTCATGCGATTTTTATGTCATTGAAATGCGACAGATGTCACAATTCTGAGCTGGAGGAGGCGAGGCCATAAGCAATATTTGTGCTCTCCTCCTTCTTGATGTTCTTCTTATTATTATTACTTTATTTCGATTGCACATTAACTGGTACATCGCTACACACATGCTATCACGAGCCGCATCCATTTTTATTTTCGCAAACACAGTACGCTACGCGGGCAGCACGGTGGCGCAGTGGTTAGCGCCATTGCCTCACAGCGAGAAGGTTCTGGGTTTGGGCCCCACCTGGGACCCTTCTTTGTGGAGTTTGCATGAGCAAAAAAAAAAAAAAAAATCGGATTTCGGCAAAAAATCCGATCTGAGCATTAAGACCTGCACGTCTTCTCATCCCTACCGCAAACTGGCAGCGATGGAAAGAAACTAAACGCATTTTCTCAGGTACTATACTTACGTATATAATATATACTTATATATAATATAATATAATTATATTATTAAAATAAAAAATAAAGCACAGTGTTGTGGTACCTTTAATACATGTCACTTTACAGTCTATTCCACTACAATAGATATAGTACTTTGTGAACCACTACATTTATCTAATAACTTTACTTTGCAGAGACTCCATACTAAATACAATTAACTCTCATTTAACTGAGCTGTAGGAAATTAGATCCACTATGAGGGGAATATCAATAACAATTATTACTACACAATTATTACACATAGGGGAGACTGGGGGCAGTTGTAACATTGTTTACCTTTTCCTTTATAACTCACAGATTACTTGACATTCACTGTTCATCTTTCGATATAAGAACCATATGTGCGCTAATTAATAATACAATTTAGCATATATTGCCCTTAATAAGGACAAGACAATGTGTTACATTTAATGTAAGAAGTCAGTGCCATTATTAATCCTAACCTGCCAAGGGGGCAAATGTAACACTGAAGTAAGTCACTTTAACACACCTCTGAAATGTTTAAGACTTTAATAAAAAACTGGCCCCGGTCTCTCTTACCTAATTTAACCTTCGTCCACCAATATGGCTTTATACAGACATAACAGTAACAGCGGTCGATGTACTCTCATCCTTCACTTAAGTGTAGAAATACTCTTAAAGTCCTACATTCAAAATGTTACTCAAGTAACAGCATCAAAATCTACTTTAAGTATTCAAAAGTACCGGTACTCATCCTGCAGAACGGTCCATGTCACATTAATGTCTCTGATACTACTGGATCATAGTGACTGATCAGTTACTGTGTTCATTACTTTAATGCTGCAGCTGGTAAAGGTGGAGCTGACGGTAACTACCTTATATACTTATACTGTGAAGTACTTTACATCCTGCTGGGTAGCTGGTGGATTTCCCATGTGATATTTCGCATGGTAAAGCGAGGCATTGACACATCTTGCCGCGATACTTCTGCTTTGAAAGATTGATACTGTGTGAGCCGTCTGCTTCAAGCATAACATCACTACTGTTTTTCTCTACCAAGGAAGAGCTTCTGAACGACTTCTTTGAGTCTGCCATTCATGCTACCTGTTACCTGATCTATGCTGTTGTTGTGATGTCAAAATGAAGCAATGGACCAGTATCAAACCACTTCTTCAACTGTATCGAACATGGGTTCATTCATTCAAAGGTTTGTTTCAGTGACGTCTAGTGGCGAAATAGGAGACAGCAAAACAATGTCTTTATTATGTGATGGGTGTAACTAGGCTTTGTGTGAATGATGCAAATACACTTTTGTAAAGATTGATTGATCAGTCAGTTGATTCTATAAACGTATGTAGTGTAGTAGGTGGGAGCTGCTTGGGGAAACACAGGATGTGCTAGGATGGTAGGGTGTGCTAATGTAACTAGGGCAGGGTGTGATTATGTACATGGGATGCAGATTCAAAGATTTTTATTGAGAAAGTATTTTTTCCACTGTTTTTGGGCTGAGCCCATGTCTTTTCTTACTGACAACTTCTCCAGCTTTCGAAAACACATTGACATGGCACTGATGAGGCTGGTGTACATAGGTATTACTTTGCTGGCAAAAAGAAACGTGGGTAAACATTTTTGTGCCTGTTCCAGTAGGTCAGAGGATCTTCACATCTTTCATGTGTATAGTGCAGTACAAGGTCTTGCGTTACGAAGCAGTATGGACTATTTGAACCAGTCACTTCATTCGCTCAGAAGACCAAAGCCGTTTCTGCTTTGGACGTCATCGGTCACGTGTCTTCTTCCACAACAAAGCAAAGCAGTGGTTCACGGAATTTGAAGCTTGTATTGGAGCATTGGTGTCAGACAGCCATCACTACACTGTTCACTCACCCGTGAGTACCGAAACACCAGCTTTGACTCCTGTCCAACATACCTGATGTTGGACTCTTGGTCAGCCAGTGATGCTATTGCACTCCAGCACCTGTTCATCGACCTGTGAGTACTGAAACACTGGCAACGCATCTAGACCCCTGTTCAGCATAACCTGCTGTTTATTCATGAACTGCCTCCTACACAGTTAGACTCTAACTCCTGTTCACTTGCCTGTGAGATACTAGCAACGCAAGCCTGACTCCTGTTATACATAACCTGCTGTCTGTCCCGGGGTTGTCAGCGACTGTCACTCCCCTGCTGCCTGTCCGCTCCTCTCAGTATAGATGCCACTTCAGCCTTCACCAGCACTCCTCTGCACCTCTTCTCCACTATGTGGTCGATCTACATCCCCTGCCTTCGCCTACTTGCACCACCTGGGTCTGCAACGAAGCCAAACCATCTCCATTCCTGTCTGTTCCACTCGCCTGAATGTCCAGAACCTCCGGATGCTCCGACTCCTGCCGTCTGCTCGACTCACCTCTTGTCCCTCCTGCGACTTGGTTCTCACTAGTTCCATGCCTTCCAGTCCTCGGCCCACCTGGACCCTCCTCGGGTGCTGGCCCATGTGTGGAACTCTAGCTGCCCTGAGACAGCCTCCATCCGCTGCTGGTGCACTCAACCATCGTGCTCCTGGTCATCTGTTCCCTTGATCAAACCTCCTGGCCTCTCCATAGTTTCAGCCTGGCTCAAACAATCCTAGGGTGTGCCCGCCTGCCAATCTTGATTTCTGCCTGATTAAGCCTACCCCTGTTAAACTGCCTTTTAATAAAGCTCTGTTTGACCTTTGTCCACACCTGCCTTCTGCCTTCTTCTAACTGCCTGTGTGTCTCCATATGATACCCACCAATCCTAACACCAGGTTTCCTCTTGGTGTTCTGCCATGAAAAGTTTCTGAACCACAAGTTGTCTTTGAGAAGAATTAACTAAATAAATGAGGTAGAATCTTCGTCAGTTAGGGACTGAGAGGTGAAGCAAAGGAAAACAGACGTACTGAACTTAAGTTTACATGTTTATTACTACACTAATGCTAACAAAACAACCTTTAACAAACAATAAGATAACTAAAGTGGAATAAGAGGACATGACTAGCAGACTGTCACCTGACATCAGCTGTAAGTGTGGTGATAATCAGGAAATGTTGGATCACACCACCTTTAACAAAAGCCATAGTTTAGGGAGTGAATGCACCAGTTGAGAACCTTGTATCTGTTAACAAGACAACTGAACCTCCCCCTTAGGTGGGGGTCAGCTTTAAGGCCTCGTGCATAGAGCTTTTGCTCATAGGGTGCTTCCCTTTACCTTGAAATCTTTCCTCATTCCCCTCACTCATCTTTTCTTAGTCCATGTAAGATGCTAGGAGAAAATGTGAGGGAGGAACCGAGGAAACATTTTAGAGATGCATGACACGTTGTCCTTCAATCACCAGCTGATTTCCAATAAAACAATGCATCTACTCATGAAAGACTTCCATCAAGGATGGTCTGGTGTATCCTCACTCATGTCTCCTCCAGCAGCCTCCTCAATCCTCTGAACAGCAATAAGGGAACTGACATGTCTTTCATTACATCAGACTAGAAACGATTTCTGGGTCACCTGAGGAGTGAGGAGACTTGATATAGGGTAATGGGAAGCTTTTGAGAACTTTTAGCCAGATGTTTCTCACAGATTTCAGTCTTTTAAGTCCATTTGTGAAATGTTTGTGTATAATACTGCAATGTATTGAATAAATACAGACATGGAACAATAAGAATCCAGAAATTAAAATTAGACCAAGAAGCAAACGTAATTTTAACGGCTTCAAAAATATGACATGCAAACTGACAAGATGGTGGCGTGCTACATGAACTCTAACCCTTCTGTTCAACAGGGAGAAGGCTTCTCAGACAAGGGGAGACTCAGCTACACTCAACACAGAGACACTGAGGAACCAGAAAACCAGACTCCAAGCCCAGCATACAGAGGTTCAGTGAATGTGGTGTTGAAGGTGTGGAGGTGGATCAGTGTGTTGTCAGAGCAGACTGTGTAGAAGGACACAGTGCCAGAAGGATGGTCCACGTACAATGCTGCTCTGGGAGTGACTGAGGAGAAGGAGAGGCTCGGGTGTGTGCCATCGTGACAGACATAGTAACCACCCTCA
This sequence comes from Monopterus albus, assembly GCF_001952655.1. NCBI lineage: Eukaryota > Metazoa > Chordata > Actinopteri > Synbranchiformes > Synbranchidae > Monopterus > Monopterus albus. The sequence continues at coordinate 520,441 of NW_018127896.1, read as the reverse complement.
TCAGAGCATCTCATTCTCCAGGACTGATCGTTCATTCCAAACTCACAGTCTTTACCGCCTCCTTTCCTGCCGATTCCTCCGTAACTCACTGATATATCAACCTCTCCGCTCCACTCGACCTCCCAGTAACAGCGGTCAGTCAGACCAGTACACAGCAGCTGATGACACCGGTCGAACCTGTCTGGATGATCAGGATACGGCTGAACCTCCTCCACATTTGTCACCGTCCTGTTGTTGTCAGACAGTTTGAGCTTGTTGTACACTGTGTTAGGGTCGATTTTGAGTTTACAGGCGTCTGATGGAGAGAACAAGACAACACATCCACAGTTAATGATCCATCATCTGCTGATTGAATGAGTCATGTGACAGTTTGAAGATGGATGAATGTGAGCTGCTCTGTTTTCATGAATCACATTAAAAACACACTTACACTTCCTCAGACCTGGTGTCAACCATATATCTCCAGCAGGCTCCACCCTGAAAGAAGGAGGGGGGGTCAGAGTAGCACTATCTCTTTCACCATGCACACATGGACATTACATGGCTGTCTCTCACACACTGTTGTAAACAGATAAAAGAACAGTCAAACACTGACAAATACACTCGAATGTAGCATCTCAGATGCCCCGTGGTCGTCAGCTTGATGAACCGTTGTTTTTGTTTTTTCCAACAATCATTAGTTAAGTTTTCTGTGATACAGTTCAGGGTTGGGCAGTATCTAATTTTTGATCCCATTAAACCTTCCCCATATTATATCCCACTAAACAGTATTATTGTCGAATGATGACAGTCATTTTGTAGGGAGGCACTGTATTTACCTGCATACGTTCTTAATTTGCTTTTAATATAGTTCCACAATCTACACATACAAAAATGTTTTAAACCAGACCTATGAAATAAAAAGTGGTTAACTTGTTTACAGTAAATGCATTGTCTCCTGGTATATTTTATTACTTTTTACTCCACCATGTTCAGTATACCATCAAGTATTTGACACTTAGTATTACTTGTGAGTTTGCAGCCTTTGAATGTTAAAAGCATAAGCAAACAGCTACAGATAAAACTGATAATGGGTGTGTGTGTCAAATTCAAAGTAGTGTGCAAATGATCATGCATTGACAATAGTTCATCATATTGGCACCAAGAGGCACTTGAAGGGCCCCAAATCAAATTTTGCTTAGGGCCCCATAAAGACTTGGACCAGCGCTGGTACTGACACTTGTAAAACGAGGTATAATATCATTGTAACAGGCAGAGTATTTCGACACCTTTCTAATATCGATAAACCGTGCAACACTAGCGGCCAGAAATAATTATTGCTTGTAAATATGAGACGTCTGTGTCACACGTCTGCAACCTCACAACCTGAAACATGGAAATGAGTTTGATAATGTATGACTCAGCGTTTTGCGCAGGGAACTGCTACGAGGATCAATCAAATTTGTAGAAAAGTTGTGGTGACTGCACAAAGTTGCAAGGTCATTTAGGGGATTGGTTGACTTTGCGTTAACTGTTGCAATCATGACATCATGAAATTCTGGAGGGACTGACTTATGTGCAAACAGGGTAAACTCACAATGCAGGACATTAGAAAGACGACTCTGGTCCTTGACCGACTACACTCATTGTACGTCTTGTACTCTCTCTCTCTTTTCACACTTCAATAGTGAGATCTCAGTGTTAGTCCTCGCAATACCTGAGAGTGTCCAGTTTGCAGCGTGGATCCTTCAGTTGGACAGACATGAGCTTCATTCCTGAGGCTCCTGGATGATTGTAGCTCAGGTCCAGCTCTCTCAGGTAGGAGGGGTTGGAGCTCAGGGCTGAGGCCAGAGAAGCACAGCCTTTCTCTGTGACCAGACAACCTGACAGACTGCACACACACAACATATCAAACAGAAAACCACTGTCAACACCTGGTAGTGTTTTTGTTTGTTTGCATTTTAGTTATTTATTCAGCAACAAAAACAGAAAATGGTTTAAATACACTTAATCAAAGGTCAAAGTCAGTTTATTTATAGAGCACCTTGCATACACAAAGAAATTCAAAGTACTTTACATAATAAAACAGTCACACACATCCCATAAGGAAGACCATAATATAAAATACAAAATGTAGGATCCAGATGTTATAAGTTGTACATTTTGTGACTTATGTTATATGGTAATCGGTTAGGAATGATTATGTTTGAAGTTAATATTTCTTACATTTGTTCAGTTTTATTGTATAAAGGCGCCACCTTGTGGTGACATTAAAGGAGAAGAAGAAGAGAAGAAAAACGTGAGTGTACCATAGTTGTGGAAGGAGATTAGCTTGTAAGTTTTTTGGCTAAAAACAGTCTTTTGACCGTCGTCCTCACGTCAGCGTCACCTTACCTTATGTTTCAAAATGTAATTTTGATGCTGAACAACTTCATTTAAGATACATTTTTGCTGTGTATGAAGAGGATTGTTCATGTTCACCTTGGAGGATTGTTCACGCTCACTTTGGCTAAAGTAAAGTGTTTTCATCTACCCAAGTGGATTCGTGAGTAACTCATTTTGTTGTACTGGATGCACAGTGAACTTGTAATGTGTGGACACGCGTCAAAACAAAGTCAACTATACAGGCAATCAACAGGCTAAAACAAACAGTAGAGATTTAGCCTCTACAACTGGTATGGACCGCAAGCGCCTGCAGAGAGTGGTAAAGACTGTGGAGAAGATCACAAGGACTCCACTGCCCTCTCTGCAGAGCATTTACCACCGCAAGGTGCGTAGGAAAGCTGCCTCCATCCTCAAAGATCCCACCCACCCCCAGCACGGACTGTTCACTTCTCTGCCCTCTGGCTGGAGGATCAGAAGTGTGAAATGCAGGACCACTAGACTGAAAAACTCTTTCTTTCCCTCTGCCATTAGACTCCTAAACAGCTGAGGAGTTTATTACCAGGAAATATGTGATGTACTATTTACATTCTGTTTGCACATGCATAATTGCACATTGGCTGTTGACTGCTGCACATGCTGCT
>NW_018127896.1:509017-511722 GCF_001952655.1 Monopterus albus | reverse complement strand
AGTTAATATTTCTTACATTTGTTCAGTTTTATTGTATAAAGGCGCCACCTTGTGGTGACATTAAAGGAGAAGAAGAAGAGAAGAAAAACGTGAGTGTACCATAGTTGTGGAAGGAGATTAGCTTGTAAGTTTTTTGGCTAAAAACAGTCTTTTGACCGTCGTCCTCACGTCAGCGTCACCTTACCTTATGTTTCAAAATGTAATTTTGATGCTGAACAACTTCATTTAAGATACATTTTTGCTGTGTATGAAGAGGATTGTTCATGTTCACCTTGGAGGATTGTTCACGCTCACTTTGGCTAAAGTAAAGTGTTTTCATCTACCCAAGTGGATTCGTGAGTAACTCATTTTGTTGTACTGGATGCACAGTGAACTTGTAATGTGTGGACACGCGTCAAAACAAAGTCAACTATACAGGCAATCAACAGGCTAAAACAAACATGAGAGATTTAGCCTCTACACAAAAGGTTAAAAAACAAAACAATAAAAGGACAACCATTTACTCGAAAGCATGAGAAAACAGCAGTGTTTTAAGCTTAGCCTTCAATGTGGCCAGATTAGGGAGATGTTTTAGCTCCATGGGCAGTTTTGTTCCACCTGTGTGCAGTGTAATAGCTGAACTTCTCCCTGTTTAGTCCTGACCCGAGGTTCAATCAGCCAATAATTTTCAGCACATCTAGGAGCTCTGCTGGCTTGGTTTATTTTTAGGGCATTCAGGGATAAATTTTGGTGCCAGACCATTAAGAGATCTATAAACCAACGTAAGTACTGACTAATGTGTATATGGCGGCAGCAAAAGCAAGCTAACATTAGCTTTTCAATTTTGTCCCTTTGCATTGAATTATTCTGGTTGTAATTTGGAGTCATTCTAACTGACTGTAATGTTAGTGTTTTGGTGTCCAATTAGCGGAAATCTGTACGTTTTCCTGGATTAGCAAATGAAGTAGTTTAGCTCATTTTTGGTCCAGTTTATGTCGGACATAACACTATAGTCCAGCATGCTAGTAAGAAGTTATTAAAATTTACATCATCAACTAGAAAAGCTGCACGTTTGTTCAGCTATTAAAGCGTAACATGGCATTTCTCTTGTGTCACATACAACTCACAGTTACCTTATAACATTTGGCGTGTCAAGTATGTAACACTGAATGTGATGCGATAGTGGCCGGAACATTAGCACTGTATCAATTTTACTTGGGAAAAAAAAACATTCCTCTGTATAATTTGCTTGTGTTACTGCAGATACATCCACTACAAACAATGTTAGACATATGTAGGCATACTGCTAAAATGTAAACCTCTTTATTTGAGACTGTGTCACTGCAATGCCACGGGCTCTATAGTCCCTATAATTAGTTCTAATGTCGGTTATTACTGCTGTGCTGCCTGACTGCCACAACTGTCTCCGGCTGTTGTGACCACATATGACGTAGTTTCAGAAACAGGACAGGAGGGGCGAAGAGGGGCGAAGAGGAGCGAAAGAGATACTGTTGGAGTTTGTTTTGACTCTCACTTCACCTTTCAAAGTCAAAAATTAGGGGGAGAAGTTATTTAATGCAGCTTTAAACATTACATACATGTTGTGAAGACCAAACTCTAGTTTCTCTCAGCCTTGGTGCCCAAACAAGTGGCCTCTGTGCACTCTGAAAATGTAGGTTTTATGCTTCTTTTTTCCAAGTATTGGCTCTGATACTGTTTAGGCATCGGCACCGTTTTAAAAGTATCGTTTTAGCACTGGTATCAGAAAAAACCCAAATGATTTCCAGGTGTAAAAACAAGCACAAAAGTCTCTGCCTACTTCCATCCTCAGAGCCAGGGAAGACAACAGTGGATATTGTATATTTATTGTGGAAATGTTCCCGACGATATCCCTAAAACATTGTATGTTATGTGCTAATGCTAATCATTTCCCGTAGGAGTCCTTTCTCAGCGAGGGTCAGTACAACACTGGAATTACTTCTAGACTGAAACTCAAGAGTGGATCTATTCCAACTGTCCATGAATGTATTTCACATTCTGATGTAAGTATTTCTATTTTAAAGTTATTTCACTGCTTGTGTATCAAGGTAGCCTGTTTAACTTAGCCACATTACCCACTATGTAATGCTAGACAGCTAACGTCGCTAACAGAAGCTTGTATTACAAGTCAAACAACATAAACAGGTTAAGCATTCCGGCTAGTAATACTAGTGAACAGTCAGAATATACAATGTGTCAAATATTTTTGCTGTAGCGGGATCTGCAGATGGAGGGCAGGAAGTGATTTTCTACATAGCCGGTACTACCACAAGCTCTCAAAATACCTATAGTTTGTGTCATTTTTTGATCAAATTATTCACACCGACAAAGCTGTTCATAAGGCAGGAAAACTGAAGAAATTGACCGTAAAACACTGGTATTGTGTCGAAGTGTTTTCCCTAGTGATGGTCGTCTGACACTGATGTTCCGATACAAGTAGGGATGGGCGTATCGATACTCCGGTATCGATACTTCAATACCTGTCGGTCGATATTTTGGAGTCGATGCTTTAAGTATCACGATACCACTGTGCTAATACAAAATGTGCAATTTGTTTTCACTTCTGAGAGCTTTAGGTATTAAATTTATGTGTGAAAACCAGCCCAAGCGTATTTTAGATGGTCTTCCATGTCACATGATTATGGCAGCCATGTCAGAGCCGAAGGCTTACTGCGCAGCCTCAGTCA
>NW_018127896.1:508491-508896 GCF_001952655.1 Monopterus albus | reverse complement strand
ACCATCTACAATAAAGTGGCACCACATAGCAGCAACACTAGCAACCTCTTTAAGCATTTAAAGACAACACACCCTGACACTTTTAAAGAGGCTGAACATCGCCATGAAGACAACCAGCAAGACTCAAAGTCCCCTGCACCACCTGCTGTTTGTCAGAAGAAATTGTAGGATAGTTTCACGAAAGGCAAAGAACATCCAGGTACAGGTGACAGTGAATGTGTTATAAATGATTTAAAAAATGAACAAATCATTATTTTATTAAACTACCCCAAATACAGTGGGTACGGAAAGTATTCAGACCCCCTTAAATTTTTCACTCTTTGTTATATTGCAGCCATATGCTAAAATCATTTCAGTTCATTTTTTTCCTCATTAATGTACACACAGCACCCCATATTGACAGAA
>NW_018127896.1:496134-507454 GCF_001952655.1 Monopterus albus | reverse complement strand
GCTTCTACTAAATACTGAGCAAAGGGTCTGAATACTTATGACCATGTGATATTTCAGTTTTTCTTTTTTAATAAATCTGCAAAAATGTCAAAAATTCTGTGTTTTTCTGTCAATATGGGGTGCTGTGTGTACATTAATGAGGAAAAAAATGAACTGAAATGATTTTAGCATATGGCTGCAATATAACAAAGAGTGAAAAAATTTAAGGGGGTCTGAATATTTTCCGTACGCACTGTATGCAACTGGGCTACATGAATCTTTGATGAAGCCATGTTCCCCACTCTTTCATTTAGTTGACAAATGTAAAGGTTCATATGCTTGTACTGTATGTATGAGAAAATAGCGACAAAAAATTTTGTTTCTAGAATGTTATTAATGGAAGTAATTTTCCTTTAAGGTGCAAAGAGTATTGGTATCGATGGAAAAAGTACCATAAACTAATGGTATTGTATCGATAGGAAAAACGCCGGTATCGTCCATCCCTAGATACAAGCTTCAAACTCGAAGAGGCATTTTCCTTGGACCACTGCTTCGAAGCTTGCTTTCCTGTGGAAGAAGACACGTGACCGATGACGTCCAAAGCAGAAACGGCTTCGGACCTCTGACTGAATGAAGTGACTGGTTCAAACAGTCCATACTGCTTCGTAACGCGAGACCTTATAGCGCGCTATACACATGACAGATCGTCCCTTGGAAAGATGTGAAGATCCTCTGACCTACTGGAACAGGCACAAAAATGTTTACCCACGTTTCTTTTCGCCAGCCTCATCAGTGCCATGTGAATGTGTTTTCGAAAGCTGGAGAAGTTGTCAGCAAGAAAAGACACGGGCTCAGTCCAAAAACAGTGGAAAAAATAGTTTCTCAATAAAAATCTTTGAATCTCCATCCCATGTACATAATCACACCCTGTGCTAGTTACATAAGCACACCCTACCATCCTAGCGCATCCTCAGTTTCCCCAAGCAGACCTTCTCCCACCTACTACACTACATACAGTATGTTTATAGAATCAACCAACCGATCAATCAATCTTTACAAAAGTGTGTTTACATTATTCACACAAAGCCTAGTTACACCCATCACATTATTCAGACATTGTTTTGCTGTCTCCTATTTCACCACTAGATGTCACTGAAACAAACCTTTGAATGAATGAACCCATGTTCGATAAAATTGATGAAGTGGTTCGATACTGGTCCATTGCTTCATTTGAACATCACTAGTTTTCCCCTGCTGAGATGTTCTCCCAGTTAAAACAGCTTCCATCAGCACAACCCCCATCAGCGGTCAGGGCTAGCAAAAGGCCAGACTCACGTTAAGTTACTAAGGGGAAACAGCTTGATGAGGAAAAATGCTTCAACACAACACTGACAAAAATGGCTTGCAAAGCCTTTGTCTGGGGCCAGGACTGCTCCGTTGTGCTGTGATCACTTATGTAGCTAGCTAACTGCTGCCCTGCTGTGGAAGTGCAATGGGCTACAGTGACTTCTGTGTCCTGTTTCATGATGACCATGCCTCTTGGATGTTCAGAAGAGAAAAAAGACAGAACAATGAAGACACATATATATTTGGTTTGTGGTCTGGAAATATTTAGTTTATAAATTGCGTCAAAAGGTCAAGTGTCTGCAATACCGTGATGTCCGAGATACAGTGAGTCTAGGTTACTGGTGTTTCTCTATTCAACAACACTGCCCAGGTGTGACAACAAGAGTGATGTGACAGTAGGAGGCTCCTGCTTGAACATCTGTGGTTGTTTAGTTTTTGGATTAGAAGTGGTTATTATGGTGAAATTTATGGCAGAAAATTAGCTAAAGTAAGTAAGTAAGTAAGTAAATTTTATTTATATAGCACCTTTCACAGACAGAGTCACAAGGTGCTTTACAAAGTCAAAGGATAAAAAGAGATAAATAATGAACATAAAAAGTACTCACAATATAAAATGAATAAACCCAATCAATTAAAAAACTGTCTAAATAAATGTGACTTCAGCTGTTTTTTAAAATCATCAACAGATTCGGCCATACGTAGAGTCAAGGGTAGGGCATTCCACAGTCTTGGAGCTACGACCTGAAAAGACAGGTCCCCCCGAGATTTAAAACGAGTTTTGGGGACCACCAAAAGAGGTTGGTTTGCAGACCGGAGAGTATGTTTGGGTGAGTATGGGGTCAGCAGATCAATAATGTACTGAGGCACCTGCCCATGTAGTGCTCTAAATGTCAGCACTAAGATTTTAAAATCGATTCCAGCTTTGACTGGTAACCAGTGGAGCGAATACAAAACTGGGGTGATATGAGCTGTTCTAGAGGTTCCTGTCAGGAGCCTCGCAGCTGCATTCTGGACCATCTGAAGACGATTTAAAGTGGACTTATTACAACAGGTAAAAAGAGAGTTGCAATAGTCAATGCGTGAAGAAACAAAAGCATGAATAATCATGCAGACAACATTAGCAGAGCTAATGCTAAAAAACCAAAGCTGTCCAGGATCTGGAAACACGGCTTGGCGTTGGTAGGTGGTTCCTGTTGAGCGCTGTGGGAGCAGACTGGATTTTTAGGAGGGGGCCAGGAGCTAAAACAAAGTGTGTTCACACAGAGGGTCTGGCGCTACTGGTGCTCTGAGGAAACTAATGAACTTTGAGCATACAAAGGTGTAAATGTTTTCTAGTAGAAACTTAAATTAACAACATAAAACTAATCAAAAAATAATCATATTTTGTGACCTTTAATATAGGTTGTACTGTAAATAGTGATCATATGAATATACTGATAAATTCTGACCTGAGAGTCTCCAGTTTACAGTCTGGATTCCCCAGTCCAGCAGAGACCAGCTTCACTCCAGAGTCCAACAGGTCATTGTTACTCAAGTCCAGGTCTCTCAGACTAGAGGACTGGGAGCCAAGAATTGAGGCCAGAGCTTCACAGCTTCTCTCTGACAGGTTACAGCTGCTCAGTCTGGAGAGGGGAAAAAAATAGGGAAAATAAAAACATGTCATGAATTATTTATTTTTTAGCCATTTGAAAAGACAGTTGCAACTTCTATGATGAACAATAAATCCAACTACCCATGTACGTACAGAGCTTTGTTGGAGGCTTTGACCACAGGCAGCAGCCTCAGAAGAGCCTCCTCTGAAGCAGAGTATTTCTTCAGGTCAAACACATCCAGCTCTTTGTCTGATGATGACAGTAAGATGAAGACCAGAGCCGACCACTGGGCAGGAGACAGTTTATCTGTGGAGAGGCTTCCTGATTTCAGGAACTTTTGGATCTCCTCCTCTAGAGAACGGTCATTCAGTTCATTCAGACAGTGGAACAGGTTGATGCTTCTCTCTGGAGACCGTTCCTCACTGATCTTCTTCTTGATGTACTCGACTGTTTCCTGATTAGTCTGTGAGCCACTTCCTGTCTGTGTCAGCAGGCCTTGTAGGAGAGTCTGATTAGTCTGCATTGAAAGGCCCAGGAGGAAGCGGAGGAACAAGTCCAGGTGTCCATTTGGACTCTCTAGCGCCTTGTCCACAGCTGTCTGGTAGAAGAGTGTCTCTGCAGATTTGCCTTCTCTTGTTCCAGACACCTGGGAGGTTGTTTGTTCTTCTGCCAGCAGATTGACTCTAGATGAAGTGAAGGTCAGATGGGCATGAAGAGCAGCCAGAAACTCCTGAACAGTCAGATGGACGAAGCAGAACACCCGGTCCTGGTACATCCCTCTCTCCTCTATAAAGATCTGTGTGAACACTCCTGAGTACACGGAGGCTGCTGTGATATCAATGCCACACTCTGTCAGGTCTGACTCATAGAAGATCAGGTTGCCTTTCTGCAGCTGCTCAAAAGCCAGTTTTCCCAGAGACTTAATCATCTTCATGTTCTCTTGACTCCAGTGTGAATCTGTCTCAGACGTTCCATAATACTTGGCATTGCCCCGTTTTAGCTGAACCACCAGGAAGTGGATGTACATCTCAGTCAAGGTCTTGGGCAACTCTCCTCCCCCTCCTGTTTGCAACACAGCCTCCAGAACTGTAGCAGTGATCCAGCAGAAAACTGGAATGTGGCACATGATGTGGAGGCTTCGGGAGCTCTTGATGTGGGAGATGATCTGGCTAGCCCGCCAGACATCTTTGAACCTCTTCCTGAAGTACACCTCCTTTTGTGGGTCAGTGAATCCTCTGACCTCTGTCGCCATGTCCACACACTCAGGAGGGATCTGATTGGCTACTGCAGGTCTTGTGGTTATCCAGAGGCGAGCAGAGGGAAGCAAGTTCCCCCTGATGAGGTTTGTCAGCAGCACACCCACTGAGGCAGACTCTGTGACATAGACGACCTGGAAATTTTCAAAGCTGCAGATTCCTCTGGTTTCAGTAAAGAAATGATGAACCAGTTCCACCAGGCTGAACTTTTTCTCTCTCAGCACATTCAGCTCTCTGAAAGTGAATGGAAATGTGAAGTGGATGTCGTGGTTGGCTTTGCCTTCAGCCCAGTCCAGGGTGAACTTCTGGGTTAATACTGTTTTCCCAATGCCAGCCACTCCCTTTGTCATCACTATTCTGATTGGTCCATCTCTTCCAGGTGGGGGTTTAAAGATGTCTTCCTGTCTGATGGTTGTTTCTGGTCTGACTGGTTTCCTGGATGCTGTTTCCATCTGTCTGACCTCATGTTCATCACTGACCCCTCCAGCCCCTCCCTCTGTGATGTAGAGCTCTGTGTAGATCTGATTCAGAAGGGTTGGGTTTCCTGCTTTAGCAATCCCCTCAAACACACACTGGAACTTCTCCTTCAGGTTGGACTTGAGTTGGTGCTGGCACATGGTGGGGGATTCTGAATGAGCACAATAAATAAAATCAGTGTTGTGAACAGTAGCCAAAAGGAGGCGAGGAATGGGCGGTATGTAAAATGCCCCTGATGTAAAATGTGCTTCAAAATTATCTAATTTTGAAGCACATCTGCACATAATGAGGCTTATGGGTCATTAGCAACTGTGCCAGCTGCAGTCAAGCTTTTAAACAGTAATGAATTTAATGCTTTCCTGGATCTAGGAAGTTCAGCCACCTTTTATACTGTGGACCTTGAAAACAGCTAAATGGAAGAGCAAAAAGAAGAAAAACAAAGATCCCTCTGAAAACCACCGCACAAGAGAAAACTGTCAACACTGGCAGGCAACATGGGCTGGAACAGCCTGGAGGAAGATGACTGAATGAAGCCTGCACCCAAAAGGAAATCCCAGATTCAAAGAAACACACTCCTACATTACTGAGTTTGAAGGAGGGTTAAATTAACCCATACTTAAGGTGGATGATTAAAATAGAGGCAGTGGACCATATGTTATTCGAATTTGGTTGGGATGGCACATGGATACAGTTTAAGGAGATGCACACAGTTCAGTAGTTAACACTGATCAATCTGTCTGAACTTCTACAAGGAAATGAATGAAGAGAAATCGCCACTGTCAACAGAACAACCGATTGCTGGCAGAGCATCGAGTTCATCATTCATTTAAAAATTCTGTTTTTGAAAGTGTCCAAATTTCATATGGAACAACTTGAGGATATGATCAGCAAAGCCATGGTAAGGAGGCGCCATGAGATCAGCTGCCCCAAGAAGTAAGGTACTGATCACATCATAGGTAAGACATCCAAAAAGTGTTTACTTGCTCTATGGAATAAACTTCCCTGAATCATGAACTGCTTCAAGGACCAAACCTCACTATGACATTGCTGGGGTTTGTTCTCTGTTTTCAACAGGAGAAAGGTAGCAGACACAGAAGAAATGTAGCAGGAAGTTATGACAGCTCCACATGACTCCTACTTAAATGCATAGCACAAGACACCGTAACGTGCAGGAAGACATGTCCACACCAGGGGTTCTCAGACTTAATATTCGAAGGTTTGAATCTGATTTCTATTCAAGGTCAAAGGTCAAGAACCATTAGTGACAAGCAAATGACTTTTATTAAACTTGCTTATAATTTACAAGCAACGTACACTCAGCCACTTTATTAGGTACAGCTGTACAATCGTAAGTCTTTCAATGCAACACTTCCACCCTAACATCTGTTTATGAATCCCAAAATGTTTGTTTTTTGTAAAATTGCCATAAAGGCATAATATATTTTTATTGTTGAGGCCATAAAAGGTGGCGTTGTATTGGACTGCATTATATTCAGAGGTGTTCCTAATATTCTGACCCTCTCATGTATGTAGCTGGGCAGGACAAAACTATAAAGACACCTCTGAATATAATGTGATCCAGTTCACCACCACCTTTAACTGTAACCTCAATAAATAAACATAGAATTGAACTTATACCTTTATGACAATTTCACCAAAAACAAACATCTGGAGCTTCAGAAACACAGATGTTAGGGCAGAAGTGTTGCGCTGAAGAGTGTACAATTATGCAGATGTACATAATAAATTGTCCTGTGAGTGTACATTCAAGTTTAAGGCAGTCTGAAACAAAACACAATCAGCCCAGTGGGAAAAAATGCCATAGTTTGAGTGTCTGAGGCTTCAGCAGCAGCTCTCTCTTGCTGTGCCACAGATCTCACAAACAACTTGTTTGTTGATTCATAGGAAGATTTGAACTGCCCAAGTTTTGCTGTCCCCAGTCTCTGTGCAAATCAAACCCAAGAGCCTCGAGCTGGATTGGGGCAAAATAAACGTGTATTTCTCTGTCCACTAGTCTTTGAAAATGCAGTTTTCTTGGTCAACTTTTATTTTCTTTGCACATTTGGATAGTGATATCCTCAATGCACTGGTGATGTAATGTACGCTGACAGAAGATGCCGAAGTCTACCTTTCTCACGCCCGAAGAACAGAACGTGAACGCCTGTTAGCTGTTAGCTAACCTGGTGGCCTGCTAGCCGACACTTGAGCCCTGGCTCTTGTTGCTGTAAAGCATCATACGCCGGCTGTTAACGTTGTCGTGACAACGATGTCACACAGGGAAACAGTTATATTTAGCCTCATTCTCAGGCCAGGATCACTGTAATAATCGTCAGATAGACTATATTCTACAAAACTAACAGTTTATTGATGTGTATAAAACATTTTCTTCAAAGTAGGAAACATATACTTCATTACATTGTATTGTTGCATTACTAATACAAGGTGTGAGCTGGGTCCACATTTACCTGCCATGCAGCCCGGACGTTGAGAAGCCCTGGTTTATACAGTTATTTCCTCTAAAGTTACCGTATATCTACAATATCAAAACATGGAAACAATGTAATTATCTGAACTTCGGGAGCAGGACCTGATCCAAACTACACCTCTTCCATTCTCACACTATTTAAACTCACCTAACCATCATACTCCTGCTTCTCGTTCTCATCATTTCACTTTATAATCAATGAATAAATACATTTATGTATTTATAGAACAACAGTTTGAAAATGTGAGCTTTAATTTTTTTCCAGTCTTGTCTTTACAGAAAAGGTCTTACTGCTCTGCAGACAGTCAGCCAGCTCCTCCTGCTTCATCCCCCTCAGGAAGTTCACCGTGATCTCCAGAAGTGCATCTCTGATCCTCCTCCTCCGCTCTTCATCTACACCATCCAACACCACCTCATCCTCCCTCTGATGCTCTGAGCCTTCTGGGTAATCCGGACTCAGAACCTTCTGCATCTTCTTCAGCTCCGTCTTGACAAAAGTAACAATGTTGTCCTCCAGCAGCTGGAACAGAAAACTCAGTGAATGACAGGACCCCAGTGAAACCGTGGAGCCAAACATCAGATCCCTGTTGGACAGACTGACAATCCACTGGTCTACAAAGTGCAGCATGGGGACGACTGTGAACGGAGCAGGCATGACAGTAGTAGTTGTCCATGTACAGACCTTAAATATGGATTCCAGCTGTGTGTGATGCTGCTGGGCAGACAGACCGCTGGGACCCTCTGAGCTCTGCTGGTCCACTCTGTGGAGGAACCATGAAGAATTAGTTCACACTGTGTCTGTGCACACAGAGACCAACACAAGGTGAAGGTCCAGTAAGTGATGTCTGGATGTGAACAGCGACTCAGACAACTCCCTGTAGTGGTAAAGCTTTACTGGTCCTACTGGTCCCACTGAGAACCAACAGTTGCAGCTGCTTGGAGCTCTCAGCTCAGGGTTTGTCTAGAACAACAGCTCTGACAAACATCTTTCCGTCCCTCACTGAACACTGCTGAAGTGTCCTGGAGCAAGGTACCTTGAAGCACTGTGAGCATCTGAAACACCCTCACTCAGTGACTGCTCAAATGTGGGGAGGCGACAAAGTCTGTTGGGTTTGAATTCAACTTTCGGCTCTTTTTTCATTCTTCGCACGACTATTTCTGTCATTTTACACATGACAAAACCGAGGTCAACACTGTGAATGTCTGCCACGACAGAGTAACAAGTTATCTCCATATTTCAACCAGATCATGTAACATGAACCAAACTGTGAATGTTGTGAACCGACCCACCCCTAGTACAAATGTGTTATTTCCTTGAATAACTGGACTCTCACTATCAGTTACAACTTACATCTGATCAACAGGTGGAGGTTGTCCTTTAAAATCAATGCTAATGTCTCTCGACCAGTCGCTCTTCATGGACACGCCGCTGGGTGCAGGAGAGTTTGGTTTCTGCTGCAGGATCCTGAAACAAAAACAGAGCTGACAGATGTGCACAAAGGAGAAAAACAGATCAGTCTTTTAATAAACTAACTTTTTGTCTGTTTTAAATTGTTCCCTTCCATCAGCAAGTGCTCTGAAAGCAAGAGGATATTCCATTGACTGGTCACTCTTCAAGGACACACCGCTGGGTGCAGGAGATTCTGGTTCCTGCTGCAGGATCCTGAAACAAAAACAGAGCTGACAGATGTGCACAAAGGAGAAAAACAGATCAGTCTTTTAATAAACTAACTTTTTGTCTGTTTTAAATGGTTCCCTTCCATCAGCAAGTGCTCTGAAAGCAAGAGGATATTCCATTGACTGGTCACTCTTCATGGACACACCGCTGGGTGCAGGAGATTCTGGTTCCTGCTGCAGGATCCTGAAACAAAAACAGAGCTGACAGATGTGCACAAAGGAGAAAAACAGATCAGTCTTTTAATAAACTAACTTTTTGTCTGTTTTAAATGGTTCCCTTCCATCAGCAAGTGCTCTGAAAGCAAGAGGATATTCCATTGACTGGTCACTCTTCAAGGACACACCGCTGGGTCCAGGTCCAGGTCCAGGAGTCCCTGGTGCCTGCTGGTGCTTCAGCCTTGAACACAACACACACAGAGCTGTGAGTGTGAAAGCTGATGTTGCAGTGATATTTGGTGCTGAGCTCTGACATGGAGAAGAGTCCTGGACAGGTGGAGATCCTCATCTCACCTCTGAGCTGTGCTCTGGTTCTCATGGTCCATATGCAGACTGGTTTCAGAGGGAAGGCCTCCGTCCTCTCTGTCCTCACAGCAACTCATAGCAGAGCCCACAGCTTCACACCAACACAACAACCTGCCGGGATAGATTATACATTATTTCCCATCACCCCCCACAGTCACATGACAAACACGCAGAGCTCTGACTGGAGGAATGCTATCACGCTTCAGGACAATACTACAAACACTCCTCTGCCAGGTCTCGTGGCAGATATCACAGTCTCACCTGTAACGGTTGATCACTGACACAGTCCTGCACGCACTGATGTATTTTATTGGTACAACAGGAGATGCAGTAAACCAGCTCCTGGAGAGACGTTACTCTGTGACAGAGGATGTGTTTACTGCTCAGAGGATAAAATGAGCGGCTCCACAGACGCCTGCTGTTGAATCAGATGTGTTTAAACAGTAATTAGTCCTTTTTACTTTGGCCACCTGTCACATGTAGGTTGTTTCTGTTTAGCATTGGCCTCATTTTCATTTAAAAAAAATGTCAATTTTTTCTTTTGTCACCGTTTTCTAGAACAGAGTATTATACCATATTTTGTTTTTTCTTTTGGTTTCCTTCCAGTTAGTGTTTTAAAATTTCTTCAACACTGAAAATGTTCTTCCTTGTGTGGTCTATGTCCAGTTAGAGCCAGCAGCAGCAGGTCCACTTACCCAGAGTCAAGGGGACAAAAGGGATAAATAACACAAAGATTACATGCTCCACTGTAAAAGGCGTCCTCAAATACTGTTTCAAACCAGGTCACTCCAATTCAACCGTTGTGCACTAAATCCTCCTTCATAGTGTTCAAACCGTTTCAGCACTCTGGAGCCTGTCAGGTGTTTCTCTGCTCATGTACTGTATCAATGAGGGCACAGTAAATAACAAACACCTCTTTCTAGGATGCAATAAAGTTACACTTCGACTGCACCAAAAGCTCCATCCTCCGAAGCTGAATCCACACCTCTCTGAAACAGCCAGATGTGCTGAGAACAGTGTGACCTGGCGGTGCAGATGACTCGGAGGCTCCCTAATGGAAATTTTAAAAGAGTCTGGAGAAATAAAGAGTGAACAACCAAGCTGCCTTTGTGCATTTTATTTCTTGCAAGAAGGTTCAGTCAGTCATACAGACTGTCCTGCAGTCTGCAGAGCGAGTTACCAAGAAGAAGAGTAACAGTCAGGTTTTTTATAACACTGGTCAGCTGTCATCCACTTAGACCCAATCAGAGAAGTGTCTTAGGTATGTGGCCTTCCCAGGCGCCCAGCAGCTGGGCCAGAGGCCAAGCTGTGTAGACAACAGAGGGTATGTGAATCAGTAGAGACAGGGTGTATGTGTGTATAGATGTGTGTAGGTGGGTTTAGGAACAGAATGTGTGTGTAGTGTCTGAGGGAAAAGCCAACAGTCTGGGAGGAAAGAAAGCAGAGCTAAAGTACAAATACAGAGATAATATATTATACTTTCCATTTACCCTTCACCTAAGACTAGGGTGTAAACAATGTTACCAAAACAGTTATACAGACACAAGTTTCAAGTATGAGTCAAGTCAAGAATCTTTATTGTCATTATGCATACCACAACGATTTTTTTTCGGGCAGGCTCGGCAGACCCAAATTTACATTAAGACATTGTGTAATTCAATATAAAACAATGAACAAATAAAAAATGGATGTATGGGACCTAATCAGGTCAGTAGCATGTTGGCAGCAAAAGAGTGTAGTAACATTATAAAGTGCAGCTCAGTGCAAATCTCAGTCTTTAGGAAAAGGTGTGAGCATGGGTGTGTGTCTGCAGAAAAACATAGGTTTACTGCACATAATCCTTTAGTTTTCATTCCGCTCCCGTAGCTGTGTGAAGTCCCGTCAGGCGGACTCGGGCCTCGGCAAGCCGAGCCTCACGTTAGTCACTCAGGGTCCAAATACTGTCTTATTCTACTGTACTAGCATGGTTCATCATAGTCAGTTTC
>NW_018127896.1:492180-496075 GCF_001952655.1 Monopterus albus | reverse complement strand
CGAGCAAAGACTAAAATACTCAGAGCCAACTAGACCGTTATAGCGGAAACCATCTGCGCCACACGGAGCGGAGCTACAGCCCCCTCTCTCTCTCTCCTCTACGCTGGTCGGTTCGGACATTAGACAGGGTGAGCCTGTCGGGGCCGACGGCCCGATCCGCTACCTGGGTCCCGTTATTTCCAGCTTGTGAGTCCGGTCGGACCACACTGGAGTTGGTCACAGGCAACCTGCCAAACCGAGACCGTTTTAACTCCGCGCCGTCGTTTCCTAACACTCACCCAAATTCTGAAAGCGTTTCCCAAATCTCCAGTCTCTTCTAATGATGCGGAATTAAAAAATAATCAATTCCAACCCAAGAAAAAAATATATAAGTGACTCATGTGTGTCGGTATTAACATAACGGTCCAGCTCTTCAGTCTTACCTGTGACTGTCCCCGCCTCACAGCTGGTTTTCGTTCCTCTGTGTTAGTGGATCCACGCAGTGTTGCCAACTCCTCAGTAAGGAAAGTAGCTAGAAGTCGCTAAATGACGTCATCGCCTAATTTGCATAACATTTCATTTGCATGTAATTGTAATGGATGCTGTAGGAGAGAGGAATAACGTCATGGGAGAGACAAAAAGTGAGTAAAAACACCCTAAATATGTTTAGTACTACAAATGAACTTTCATCTGTTGATTCTTGGTTTGCTTGTTTTATATTTTGCCATTTAAATAGGCCATCACTTCTCAAAATAGCTTCATGACTTTAATGCTTTTTCTAGACCCACATTACATAAATCAGATTCTTCACACTAAATACAGTAACTCCACAGTATGATGGATTAATATGGACTAAGTACCTGGAGTGCATGTGGTAAAGTAGCTGCAACCGCATTGACGTTTACACATTAAAGCAGCAATAATCGTAATTCAGTAACATCAAATTTACACTATCATTCAGAAATGGGACGAGTTACAGTGAGTATTTATTACTCAGAATCAGAACCAGCTTTACTGGCCAGGTGTGATGAACACAGGAGGAATACACAAGGTATCATCATCTGCACATTACAGTTTGTTGTGTATGCAATGAAACAGGTTAAACATGTTGCCAGTAACATCCTGGTTATTGCACCGGAACTTCAGACAGAGTTATCACAGCTCCGTGTCATGTGGGACTATTGTTGTGGACACTGGATTGAGGCCTGTTTACTCACTCTTACTGCAGCATTTATGTTATTGTGATGCCCACCAATGTGTGATCACATTAGTTTGAATGTATATAATGGCATTAATGGTAAATGTGCATTTTTCATGTAAACATCTTGTTTTCTCAAAATATGATATAACCCAGTGTTGGATAGGTCAATACTTTTTTTCACCAGTAGGTGGCAGTGTGAGGCTGGCTTACCCGATGGACTGCAGCCATCTAGCGTGCTTCGCTGGGTTTTTCTCATAATGGCGGAGAACTCAGCGAAGTGAAGCCACGTCTCCCTGCCTAATTATTCCTTTCCTGTATTCCAGGATATATACATCTGCCTACAGGTGTTATATTCTGATACCTGTAACAGATTCTTGGTGGCCCGTACAGGGATCACTCCTTGGGTGCTCGGGAGCTGATCCACCTACCTCGACCCGTGCGACTAACGTCACTGCAACCATCAGTGACCTGGCGCAGCCGGAGAGTATCATCTAGTGCAAGCCTCAGTGTTCCTGTCTACTGATGAAGAGAAATTAGCTGTTTTCGTTGTGGAGTGTGTCACTTATACTGAAAGCTGTGTAAGGACTGAGATCGAGAAGGACTTAGGGGCTGGGTGACCAAGTGCGAGGAATAGGGAAGCAGTTATGGCGGAGGGCGAAAGGAAGAGCTTGATGTGGACCATCAAGAAGGATCTACTCACCCTGCGTGCAGATGAACTGTTCCAGATTGCCAAGTCAGTAGGCCCAGTACCAGAAGTGGATCCATCTCGTCTCGTGCCAGGGGACGAAGAGGGCTGTTTTGACTACATCAGTGGTTTTATGTACAGCAAGTCCTTATTAGAACTTGAGGATTCAGGTATGGCTCATTTACTTGAACTGAAAAATGTGGTAGATGCAGTCAGTAAAGGTTATGCTACTGGTGCACAACCAAATGTAACAAGTAATGATGGCGCAGATGAATCGTTTTCAAAAAGTGATGCTAATGCTGAACCAAGTAATACAAGTGGTGATATTAATGTGCCTGTACCTAATGATAGTGAAGTTGCTGTAACAGATAGCGCAAGTCACAGCGCAACCACTGCACATAATGCCACACATGACACAGAAATACAGAAACTACTCACTAGTTATGAGGAGCTTAGTAAGAAAATGATGCAGTATGTGCCCACACTCACTCAGACAGTACCACAGTCACCTGCAAAGCCTGTGTCACAGAGTAGATGGTTAACAGGGCACTCCGACTATGCAGCACCCGATAAATTAGTCTCCTTAAGAGATCTTTCCTACCTTCATCGAAGAGAATTCAAGATTCAAGGGGGTCAAATTGGAGATCTAGTTTCAGACATCAGCTATAACAGCATGTGCCGGCAGATTGATGAGGGATCAAAGGAACAATTCAGCACTGCAGAGATTGTAAGGGCTGTCCTCAGAGTAATCAAACCGGGAAGTTTCAAAGATATGCTAATGAACAAGGATGATCTATCAGTAGAAGAGCTAAAAGACTTCCTCCACTCCCACCTAGGAGAGCAGAGCAACACTGAGCTATTCCAAGAACTGATGTGCACAAAACAAAAAGAACGTGAGACACCTCAGCAATTTCTGTACCGTGCTATAGGGCTCAAACAAAAGATACTGCTTGCATCAAAAGATGCCCATGCTGATGTGAAATATAATGCAAGTACTGTGCAAGACGTTTTTCTCCATGCTGTGTATCAAGGCTTGGGGCATAAGCATGATGACATACGTAGAGAACTCAAACCATTGCTTGTTGATAACCAAGTGACTGATGAAGTAATCCTAAAAGAGATGAAGAAAATAATGAGTGATGAAAGTGAAAGACAGAGGCGGTTGGGTCCGAATACCCGTCAGCGACAAACAGGCGCGCACAGTGTACAGCTGGAGACAACTGCTGCCCAGTGTTCTAATGTGAAGGAGGAGAACCCAACCAAGAAACCTAAAACAGATGTAATCCAGCAGTTAACAGAAAAGGTTGAAAAACTCACCACCATGGTTGAGTCCATGTCACAGTCGATGCAGACCCAGGCACCGGCACGAGGCAGCCAAGCTTTAAGAGGCAAAGTGGATTATAGGAGAGGGAAACCCTACGGTTGTGACAAGTGCGTTGAACAGGGCCTCACTGGATGTTCCCATTGTTTCCACTGTGGAGAGGAAGGCCACAGGGCCGTTGGTTGTTTGAAGAAAGTTACGCGTCAGGGAAACGGGGGCCGGTCTCTGTCGGGGGACAAATAGTGACCGGGTCCCAACCATTGTCCCAAGATGTGATATGCTGGGCTGATCAATGTAATATGGAAAATGCACAAGAACCTAACAGTCCAAAAAAACTATTGAAAAATCAAGAACCAAAGCAAGCAAACAAGACAGCAAATGCCATCTTACATGATCTACCCAAGAACCAAAGTGACTATGTAACCAAACTAATAGGGAGGAAAGCCCTTACCCAGTGTAACCTGAATGGCCTGGCAGTCAGTGCCTTGCTTGACACGGGAGCCCAAGTGAGCATGATTGATAGAGAGTGGAAAAACAAGTACCTACCAGACATTCCTATCAGACCACTCAGTGAAATCATTGAGGGTGAGGAGGAGTTGAAAGTTTGTGCTGTAAATGGTGACATTCTTCCATTCGATGGTTGGGTAGCAATTACAGTCAACTTAATTGGGAATGAGAACCCGGGTTTTTCAATAACTGTACCTTTTCT
>NW_018127896.1:485843-487666 GCF_001952655.1 Monopterus albus | reverse complement strand
GTGATCACATTAGTTTGAATGTATATAATGGCATTAATGGTAAATGTGCATTTTTCATGTAAACATCTTGTTTTCTCAAAACATGACATAACCCAGTGTTGGATAGGACAATACTTTTTTTCACCAGTAGGTGGCAGTGTGAGGCTGGCTTACCCGATGGACTGCAGCCATCTAGCGTGCTTCGCTGGGTTTTTCTCATAATGGCGGAGAACTCAGCGAAGTGAAGCCACGTCTCCCTGCCTAATTATTCCTTTCCTGTATTCCAGGATATATACATCTGCCTACAGGTGTTATATTCTGATACCTGTAACATTATCATTAAAACAAGATGATCATGACAAATGTTCTTGATTATCTTTCAGCTTAAACATGGTTTCAACCACTTTGAACAACTGTAAGAAATAATCCTCTGCAGCTCTGTTGCTGCCAGTATTCCTGTTAATAAACTGCTGAGCTGTGCTGAGATCAGTAGCAGATCTGTGTGATACAACAAGTTATTTTAAGCAGGTTTCCCATGTGCACCATGTAACTGTGGATAAAAAGTTATGTGCACTCTGGCACAGGAGTATATCACGTGTGCGTAAGCTCATAGGACGCATTGGAGGACCTGCTCAGTGCAAAGGGCAGAGTTTACCTTGCTGACACACACACACACAGTGTGCAGCAGCAGAGAGAGCAGGAACTCTTCCCATCCCTCACACTCAGACGAGATGCCTGAGAAGAAAGCCGTCTTATTTAACTTCTGGGGAGTCACTGTCTCATCACGACCCGATGCTGTTTTGCAAAAGACAGAAGATTTGCAAAACCTACCTCGGTAAGGAGACTGTGCACTGCAGAAAATCTGAGCTAGGTGTCCAAAGTATTATTTCTCTTCAAATGTTATGCATCATAGCTTGAATATAGAAAGCTGTGGAACAACATACCACTGCTGCAGAGTAACCTAAGAATGTGTTTGTGAGGTGTTGGTGTGTCTGTGGCAGTCAGGGCTGCATGTGGAGCAAACACAAACCCTCTGTCGAGCAACTGCAAACAGGTTTAGAGGACAGGCACACAGGAACTACATGGCCAGAAATAAATGGACACCAAATTATTTGTGCACACACAGAAGTATCTTGTGTTTTGCACTGATTCGCACATATTACACACCTTGCAGCAGAATAATCAGGCATCACGGAGCTCACCCCCATCCTTGAACCGCCACCTTATTGTGGTGGAGGGGTTTGAGTACCCGAATGATCCTAGGAGCTGTGTTGTCGGGGGCTATATGCCCCTGGTAGGGTTTCCCAAGGCAAACGGGTCCTAGGTGACAGGTCAGACTAAGAGCGGCTCATCCCCTCACAGGGCCTGGCCGGGCTTATCCCGAACTAGTGATGTGTGGACGTCCTCCCATGGGCCCACCACCTGCAGAAGGATTGTTAAGGAGCTGGTGCACAGTGGATCAGGCAGCAGTCGAAGATAAGGGCCCCGACGACCCAATTTCTGGACACCTCTAAGCATCTCACGCCGGCACATGCACATTAAATATTAGTATGTAAACACAGTAATGTCGTCAAACCTACAGGGAATGACTCAAATCAAGTTTTTGATGATTACAGAGGTTAGTGCAGTACTACCAGGTGCTGAGTAATGTAGAGGATGATGTTGACCGTGTCCAGGCGGTGGCTGATGTCCTCCCAGAATGAATTAACCACAACCACTGGCTTAGTGTTTGCCCAGGGCAGGTAATAGTAATGATTACCTGGAAAAGTCACAGCATTTAAGAAAGCTGATTTTTATACACGTCTTTAGTGTGTGTGTGAACAAAGTGTACTAGCTTCCCACTC
>NW_018127896.1:485212-485811 GCF_001952655.1 Monopterus albus | reverse complement strand
AGCTCACCTCCGTGCATAACTTGGTCTCTGGCACATTACTCCTTGAGAGAGGCTGGAATCTCCACTACTCTGGAGTTGCCCGCGGTGAGAGGTGGCATGCGGGTGTGGGCTTGTTTATAGCCTCCCAGCTTAGCCGCCATGTGTTGGAGTTTCCCCTGGTGAACAATAGGGTCGTTTCCCTCCATCTTCGGGCCAAAGTTAAGTCTCTCACTGTCGTTTGTGCCTATGGGCTGAATGGCAGTGCAGAGTACCCAGCCTTCTTGGAGACTCTGGGAGGGGTGCTGGAAAGTGCTCCGACTGGGGACTCCATTGTTCTACTGGGGGACTTCAACGCTCACGTGGGCGACAACAGTGATACCTGGAGGCGCGTGATTGGGAGAAATGCCCCCCCATCTCGATCTGAACCCAAGTGGTGTTCTGTTACTGGACTTCTGTGGTTGTTTCATCTGGCCTCTGGTTGTATGTCTTGGACACTCAGTTGAAGAGAGGGGCGGAGCTGTCAACTGATCACCACCTGATGGTGAGTTGGATCAGATGGTGGGGGAGGAAGCTGGACAGGCTCGGCAGACCCAAACGTATTGTGAGGGTCTGTTGGGAAC
>NW_018127896.1:484785-485069 GCF_001952655.1 Monopterus albus | reverse complement strand
GCCGTAGGTCACTGGTGCCTGTCATGGTGGCAATCCCTGAACCCGGTGGTGGACACCGGAAGTAAGGGATGCCGTCAAACTGAAGAAGGACTCCTTTCGAGCTTGGTTGGCTTGTGGGACTCCTGAGGCAGCTGATGGGTACCGGCAGGGCCCGGGGGACGCAGGCTGGGGGGGGGGGGGGGGAAAAGGTCTGGGAGGAGTTCGGTGAGGCCATAGAAAAGGACTATCGGTCGGCCTTGAAGAGATTCTGGCAAACCGTCCGGCGCCTCAGGAGGGGGAAGCAG
>NW_018127896.1:473907-483497 GCF_001952655.1 Monopterus albus | reverse complement strand
GCATTCCCCCGGAGGAGCTGGAGGAAGTGTCTGGAGGAGAGAGGGAAGTCTGGGCATCTTTGCTTAGACTGCTGCCCCCATGACCCGGTTCCGGATAAGCAGAGGAAAATGGATGGATGGATGGATCTCACCCTCTCATGAGGTACTCCTACATACAGCAAAGGAAAAAAGTCGCTGCAGGCTGAGATCGGTCCTCTTGTGTCTGACAGTCTGACTTGTTTGCTGAGATCTAAAGATATGTTTAATAAATTTAATTCATGCAAAACCTCCACCAACCTGTCATACCATGTACAACTCACCCTCTGTGTGCAGGCGTGGTGCAGGTGACGCCTCCCCCACTGAGTAATCACCCTGACTGCAAAAACAAAAGAACAGAATAACTGTAAATTATACACATTGCAGCAAAATGCATTCAGACTTGATTCATTCACGGCGGCTACAGAAGTGAGCACAGCCCTGGTCGGTGTCAGTAAACAGTTCACTCTCCATTTAATCCAGTTTAATGTGTTTTTTAGTCAAATCCCAGGGAGAATGAAGCCGAGGTGTTAAAAAAAAGTCAGGGGACACACTTGGCCTGGTCATAGTTTTGCTGTGTTCTTCTTTAAGAGCTCTTGCCTGGATTTTGTGGTGTGTCTTGGCTCCTTGTCATGTTGAGACTGGGAGTCGCCTTTTTGTTCAGTGTTGGTGGGTATAAACTTCCATCCCTGGTGCCACCTGCCACACTCCTGCAGCCACACATCAGCACACTCCCACCTATGTCAGCTCTGTGCAGCCGCTGTGGTCGCCCTGCCAGATCCACACCTAACATGCTGGACACGGAGAGGCTGTGTAAATATGAACCTGCTAACCACTGCTGCAGCTGTGCTCCAGTAGTTACCGATGCTCTGACACCCTCTCCATCTTTATCAACTCTTATTCTGTGTTTTCACCTTGTTAACTATCTTCAGTCTCACTGTTTGTCCTGAGGTTCATCCTGTGCTGTGATTTTTCAGTGGGTTTCTGTCCAGTGTGGTGTCCCAGAAGGACAGTGCCATGAATCGGGCGGAGCGAGGCCACGTGACGCTTTCTCAGGTGGGTGAAATGATGGACTGCTTACTCTGAAAATGTTCTACAGCTGATTTATCTGCACTCATTGTTTTACCCATCTGAGTAGATGATCCCGGTGTTCGAGGAGGAGTGTGTGAAGGAGGCCCAGGTCAGGGGTGTGACTCTGCCATCTGATTGGTCAGCCAGAGGCCTGCTGGAGGAGCTCAGGAAGGTGATGATGGACATCCAGCCAGCTGTGTTGAAGACAGCTGCCAGTCTGCGCCGCAACGGTACACAACAGCACACAACAGCACACAACAGCACACACAAACACGTTGACACTGGTATGAATATGAAACTGAAAATGTAAAGCCTGTCTATAAAATGACGTCACAGCATTTTTTAGATATCCACAATGTTATGACTAGTCAAAACTTGAAATATAAATTCAAAGTCAAAGTGTTTATTTGTCATATACACAGTCAGGAAACATGTTTCTCTGTACAATAAAATTCTTACTTTGCCATCCACATGAATATCACATAATACAAATGAAATATAAAGTAGATGAGCAATGACACAAATCTAAGGCACTTTAGAGCAGCAAGTGAAAGAAGCACAATAAAAATACAACAAGAACACAATATAATGCAGAGAGAATATATGCTACGTGGGAGCCATGAAGTGCCAATATTCAGCATTGAGTGTGCAATTATGCATGTGTAAACAGAGTATGTAAACAGTACAGATGGAATTAGTGTTAGAAAACGCTCACATACGGGAAGGTGAGTGAACGGAAAAGAACAGACCCAGAGGGCTAACTTTGGTGCAAGCAGAGTTAATAAGCGCTGTACAAATATTTACAAGTGCAGTGATAAACAGGACAAGAGTACTGAGGGTAAAGTCTATGAAACCGGGTGTTGAGTCAGTCACTAGTGGGTTTCAGAGAAGGTGGGCCGAGCTGCAGAACAGCAAAGGTCACTTACTGGCTGGCCGGTGGAGGTGGAAACAAGCTGAGGAGTGTAATACCCCACTTCTTTTATCGGACAGATCTGAAAAGGATTGCAAAACACAACCCAGGGCTCCCTCCTTCAGACAAGCTGCTGGAGAAGAGAGCAGAAAAAGAGATCCCGGAAACACAGAGCCTAATACATTTATCAGTTTTTGGGCTAACCCCTTACACAGATGAAGTCCGTCCAGCAGACTCCATCTCTTATCTAGAGCTCCACAGGCTTGGAGCAGCTGCATATTACCTAGTCATAACAAAATGAAGAATTCCGTGTGTGTGTGTGTGTGTGTGTGTGTGTGTTGTTGTTACGTGTAACTAAAACAATCATTCAGACATAAATCTAACACAAGATTAATACAAGAAAACAATTGGTGTCATGGCTTACTGCTAACCTTGAAACAGAACAGACTAGAGCAGACTTTGAATCTTATTAAAGTCTAATAATTATCTGACTGATTTATTAATTTCTAACAGGAGACAGAGTAGAGGATGATTGTGAGTGGAGGCAGCTTGTAGGACTGTGCATCGACCCGACTAGTGGAGACTGGAAGGGCGATGAGGCATATGGTCCGGGGAAGGTAGCCCGTAGTTGTGATGGTGAAGACGAGCAGGAGAGGTGTAGTGAGGAACTGGGGAAAAGCAGGTAATAATCCAGAATGCAAACTAGTGACACAAGAAAAACACAAAGATGAGATGAACAAAGTGGTGCGGGTTTTTGGTGTTGCATCCAGTTCTTTTTACCATGCTAACTCTGAGAGACAAGGCAGTCCAAGTAACTTCAAAACAGTGCTGATTTATTCAATGAACACAGGTAAAAATTAACATTACACGCTCAGGTATCTTGCACCTCCAACATGCACGCAGGCAGCTGAAAGATGAAAGACCCTGAACCACAACAGGCCTATACATTATATCACTTCGGGCTAACCCCATTCTACACAGCAGAGAGAGACGCCAAACCGTGACGTCTCCCAGGGACAGCTTTGCAGTTGGCCAGAGCAGTAGCCAAAGCATGAGGAAAATCAATGTGTGATTGTCTGTTGATTATGTGGTGTGTAGCTAAAAACATTCTAACACGACCTCTAGTGACATGTCGTGACATTAAACATAAGAAAATATTATGGCTAAGGCTACAGTTATACACGTCATAATAATAATATTAAACATTCTGTCTTCTAACAGTCATCAACTTTCTATCTAGTTATCCTTGACCATAAGCATCCTGCAGCAACTCATGAGAATGACTAAGAATTCTAACAGCCATGAGCCAGACACCCTGTCTACTCTAAACATTTCTAATACATCAAGTATCTAACCAATATCTAGCTGACTAAAAATACCTAACATCGGCATGAAAGCAACGGCGAACTGGCAAGGGAAAGGTATGTGAGCTGGGCTTAAGTAGGGTGAAGGACTAAGTGAATGCAGCTGGTGTTGATTAAGGAATGTGTGGCAGGTGTGCAAAGCTGAGTGAACAGATACAGAAGAAACAAGAGAGGGAGGCGACAGAGGGAAACCTCCTCAGCCTCCTCAGGAAGTACAGCCGCAGTTATCTGCAGTTACATTCTGACTGGCCACGTGCAGTGGCTGTGAGGCTGATCAGCCTGCTGCTGTAGACTTATCTTATAAACCAGTACTGAACCAACAACACAGGATTGGACTGGGCTGCACTTTCAAACCGAATGCGCTGAAGTCATGCTAAATAATAACCAGACTGTGAAACTGTTGTGATGCTGCTGGTCAACACACTACATTAAACTGAACGCATTTCAAGCATCTGACTTGAGTCATTGTGCATTGGCAGGTTTTCTCATTGTCTCCCATAATACTACATTAAAACTGTGGAACCAAACAACCTTTAGAAGCCACTGTCTCAGCGCAGCAGCTGCCAACAGCTGCTTACCCTCCAAACGTTTTCCTTCTTTTGGTTGCCTAGGTTTTGTGTTTTTGATGACATTATTGCTTTAGCGTTCACTTTAAGTCATCAAGTGCGGGAGCAGGCTAAACCACTGCCAAATGTGGTGATAGTGGTAACAATGGAACAAATCCAGACTGCAGAGCCCAGCTAGTTCCCCTGTCCCCTCGCTGTCATAGCTCCCACTCCGGTCATCCAGGATTTGAACCCTCTCCTACCTACTGAGAATCACAGGCTTAAGCATCTGTTTCCCGACCCCTCAGGGTTACTGACAGCAGTGCTGGCCAATCACTGGCTAGATGACACCGCGGCAGGAGATGGTCCAGCTCGCCTCCTCTCTCTGCTGGGTGGCCATTTTGACCTTGTCCTCCAGTCCTGCCGCTCAGGTCACAGGGTCCCTGAGCCCGCCATCTTTAGCTCCGCCCTGCAGCACCTGGGAGTGACATCACAACAGGTAGAGGACATGTCACTGTCTCGTAAATGAACACGTATCAGTCCCACATCTCTTGTTCTAGTCCTCATGATAATTCCTTTAGATGTGTAATAATTTAGACACAAAGCTACAGATGTGTTCAATAGACAATCTGAGCTATGTTTACTTGTATGACATGACAGCACACTATGCACCTACTTGTTATACTCTGAAGTTTTCTTAACTGTTTCAAAAGATAAAAGGTCAGTATATCAAGGTCAGAGTCTGTCTTAGTGAAACCAGTGGGAGATAAACCGAACTGATTTCACACTTTACATCAGGAAAAAGGCTCTAAATGCTACAGACACAGAAACCCCTGCCTGAAGGACAAAAGGAAGTTACCAGCTTAGTACCTGTGTGTGTGAGCCGCTGCTTCACGTTTGCTTGGTTTCATTCCAGGCACTGTGGTTGGATGCAGACGAGCAGGGTGTGAAGGCAGCAGAAGGAATGGGGATGAAGGCCATCATAGTGGAAAATCTGGACAATGCCCTGGACAAACTGGCCAACCTTACTGGAGTTCAGGTACAGACCACTGTGCAGGTTTGAACTGTGGAAGATAATAAAACAGCTGGGACAGAATTAGACATGTTGGCAATGTCTGTCTAAAGTCGAGTGTAACTGTCACCTGTTTTCTGCCTAACACTGTTGTTTGTCAGTGGTTTGACCAGTTTTTTCTGTGTAGCACAGCGTTAAAAACAAGTGTGCTAAGGCTAGCATGCTAACACACAGTATGTGTGTTTCAGGCTGTTGCAGCAGACAGTCCTCCACCGTCCTGCAGACCCGAGGATGTGTCTCATGGATACGTCTCCATCAGGGTAACCCTCAGTGGCAGCAGCTCATTTTACAGCTGAGATGTTGGTGCCCTCTAACATTTACTGGACGATTCTTCTCTGTGTGTCTCAGCCTGGTGTGAGGACTCATTACGTGGAAATGGGCTCAGGTCCATCAGTTCTGCTGTGTCACGGTTTCCCTGAGAGCTGGTACTCCTGGAGGCACCAGGTAACCTGTCTGTGTGTCAGGTTCAGTCTGACCCTGTGAGTCTTGTGTCGGGGAGAGAAACGGCTTGATCCCTTTTAACAGGTGAGAACATGTATCAAAATAGTGCCGGTCCAGTCTATCCGCCCCACAGCAGTGGTCGTCAGGTTACGACTTAGTCAGCATGCTGGCCCCTGCATCACAATTAGTTGAAAATCCTTGTAACAAACAGATGCTTAAATCATCCTGTGATGAACAATAAAACGGACTCAGCTAAAGTCTCAGACGAGTCCCACAGCAAAACAAAGTCTCTCCTATAAACTCACCTGTTTCTAATGAAAAGTGTCCCAGCTAAAGATCTTTCTGGTGACCTGTTGTTCAACCTGTTCTGAAGTCAGTACGTTCAGAGCTTCCCATCTGGTCTCATCTCCATGAACAGCCAAAGCTGGTCTTATAGCTCTGTGCTCCAGCAGTTCAGGACACACTGAGTGTCCTCAAGGATCTGGTTGAAGTGCTACAACAGGAGAACAGACTAGTTTAACAGTGCAGTGTACCACATTAACACGTCTGCATGTTACTACGAAACGAAGCCATTTGAGTCCATGCTCACAGTGTGGGTATCTCTCTGGCAGATACCAGCCATGGCCGCAGCAGGGTTCAGGGTGTTGGCTCTGGACATGAAGGGATATGGAGAGTCCACAGCGCCCCCAGGTGGGTGTGGCTGTTCAAACAAAATCACCATTCTGTGGTCGCTTTGTGTCTCGTTCAGTAGGTCTTCACATGTCACTGACTGTAATTCACCTCACACTCACAGAAATAGAGGAATATTCTCAGGAGCAGCTCTGCAAGGTACCAGTGCACCACAACACACATACACACACACATACACACACCTCTGTCTGGTTGGTACCATGTTAATGTTGGTGTTGTTGTTTTCTAGGATTTGATCACATTTATGGACAAACTGGTGAGAAGTAACAGCATGTTACACACTCTGAGCTCAGCTGCACACTGTTCTGTCACATTACATTATGAAAGCGTGTCCACTAATCAGCATCAGTACACAGACAGTGACAGCAGTGTGTTTATGTCACTGCAGCTACTGGTGACTGCCTCACAGTTAATGCATTCATGTGGGCCCTTTCCTTCTCTGTCTGGTCTAGTCCATACCACAGGTCACCCTGGTGGGTCATGACTGGGGCGGCTTCCTGGCATGGACCATGGCTCAGTATGCTCCTGAGAGGGTCAGGTAGACAAACACCAGCACACCAGCAGATTCCCTGGGTGTTTTATCTTGAAGCAACATGTCTTTTTTCTTGTGCATGAAGAGCCGTTGCATCTCTGAACACCCCTTTGTTCCGGGAGGACCCGTCTGTGCCTCCTGCAGAGAAACTCAAGGCTGTTCCCATATTTGACTATCAGTTCTACTTCCAGAAACCAGTAAGTCGATCTGCTGCAGGACAGCTCATGAACACAATAAAAAACACCCGCATAGCTCAGTTAGGCATTGAAGGCTACAGATAGCTGTGTGGACATGGCTTCCTCTGATTTGGTGTGATGTCACTGTCATGGATGAAACAGTACATGACAATACATTTTTACCAAATAGAAGTTGAAATAGCGCACATCCAACCAATCAGAACCAACATGCTTCACAAATCGTTGCTGAGAGTTTGTTGTCTATAGCTTTAGTTTTGTTCTCTTGCTCACCTGCATCATCTCCAGGTGTTCTCCAGCTCTCTGGTAATACTTTATTGTATCTCAGTATCAGCGGTTGTCCTGCCATTTTTACTGAATCAGTGCTTCACAACAACAAACCATTTTCAGGCAGCTGCTGCTTCGCGCCAGCCTGTGCTGCAGGGAACTTCACTCCCATCACTCACCAGTATTTCACATCCAATGACCTGGATAACATGTCTGAATGTACAGTATAAATTTGCCCTACTGCTGGTGCAGATATGAAGTTTTTTCATTCTGTTTGTCTTTCTCTCTCTGAACTTTTGTTTTTAACCACTCATCCTTATTCTGCCCAGAAAGAGACAGGATAGATACTGTGGCAGTCTCATGTCCTAGTGTGGTTAGCTTAGCTTAGCATAAAGACCGGAAGCAGGGGGAAGCTGCTAGCCTGGCTCTGTCTACACCTGGAAAGCTCAGTAGTTTACCAAGATATATGTTGTTGATCAATTTACAAAGAAACATGTTAAAAGGACCATTGGTAGATCTTGGGGGGAGGGGAGACAACAGCAAGCTGAGACCTTCACTGCTGTTTCCACGTGACAAAGCTTTGGCTGTGTAGACTAGATAACACAGAGGGTTTCTGTGCATTTCAGGGAGTCGCAGAGGCCGAGCTGGAGAGAAACTTGGAGAGAACGTTCAATATCTTCTTTTCCTTTAGCAGTGGCGCAGTGAGTGCACAAACACACACATAACACACATCATCAGATCTGCAAGTCACCTCTGTCTCATGCTGTGGTTGTGTTTTCTCCTCAGGCGATAACTGAAAAAATTAGCACTGCAGGAGTCTGTGCACGAGGTGACTAACAGACGCTGACAGGTTAACGTTCACTAGGATTCATCTCCTTCACTGAAAACAGCAACATGTTCTATTTGTGCTACAGGCGGTCTGTTTGTGGGTCTACCCGAGCAGATCTCCAGGAGCCCCTTGCTGACAGAGGCCGACCTGCAGTTCTACATCAGCCAGTACAAAGACAACGGCTTCAGGTCAGACCGAGTGAACAGGGCACACAGTGCAGTACGCCAGAACCAATCAAGCCTCGAGATATCTCAGGAAATGTTTACCTGAACACCAAGAAGTTTTAAGTTGATCTGGTGTGAAACCAGTGCTGCTGTGCAGGCGGGCTGACAGTGATTCACAACGTACCACTGACCGCTTCTGGATTAGACAGAGGAACCAGGACTTTTCATGGGCTAACAATGCCTTATGTCCCACTGTTAAGAGCAGTGAAATGACAGGACTATTGTCCAAACATGACTTAACAAAACGCAGTTTCTTAACAAAGCTCAGACTCGGGAGTACCCCTATATGCCCCTTCTCTGGTTTCGAGCACAGAGAACAGAACAGAACCATAACCTGCAGCCATTTTAGTAACAAATTTGTTTTTCAAGCCAAGTACCTTTTAGGTCTTTTGTGACAGAAAATGAATGTGTTTAGCTTCTTGGTGGATGGCCACACAAAACTAGAAACTAAATTACATTAATTTGGACTTATGACAGGAGTTTTACACCGTTTCCTCACTGACCAGTTTTACCACACTCGTAACACGGTTGGGCCTCAGGTCAGCTCCGATGTCCCATTCCTTTGCCTCTACCTCTGCCTCTGTATGCACCTCCTCCCCTGGGTCCAGGACTCTGTTCACTCTGGAAATAAACAGCACAAACTTCTCCTCCCCCGGGACCTGTTAACACAGATGCACCAGACTTCATTCTGCCTTCTTTCTGTTTATTAAAATGTCTCTCTGCATGTTTGGTGGATTCTAAAGTATCATTCAGTGAGCGATGATTTACCTGATGTTCTTGTAACAAATCTGCTGATTTTGGGCAGACAGCCTCTCAAATCAGGATTCAATCAGAGGCAGTGTATCGGCCACATACGCTCTTGGCGGTGGAACTGGTTTTCATTCAGGGCTAAAGATTCACAACATTCATGTGGTTGCTACAATATACAGTGGCACAACAGCTTTGTTATTATGATTTAGGGCAGACAATGACCCATACGGAGATTCATCCTTGCCATATTTCATTTATATGTTTTATGGTATTTTGGTCTGAAAATACTCTATTGGATATATGTTCTTTCTTTTGGACAGTGCAGCTTCCGAGTCGGGTGGAGCGGAGGGTCCTGGACTCACCTCTACTCGGGTACTTCTTCTTCTTCTTTCGGCTGTTCCCGTTAGGGGTCGCCACAGCGAATCATCTGTTTCCACCTAACTCTTTCCTCGGCATCCTCTACTCTCACCCCAACTAACTTCATGTCCTCTTTTAGGACATCCATATATCTCCTCTTTGGCCTTCCTCTTGACCTCTTGCCTGGCAGCTCCATCTCCAACATCCTTCTACCAATATAACCACTATCCCTTCTCTGCACATGTCCAAACCTTCTCAATCTGGCCTCTATGACCTTGTCCCCAAAACAGCCAACCTGAGCTGTCCCTCTGATGTGCTCATTCCTAATC
>NW_018127896.1:471408-473712 GCF_001952655.1 Monopterus albus | reverse complement strand
GTTTCTTCCGTTAAAGGGAGTTTTTCCTCCCCACTGTCGCCAAGTGCTTGCTCAAGGGGGATTTGTTGGGTTTTCCCTATGTAATAATATTGATAACAGTAAGAACTAGACCTTACTTTGTAGAGTGTCCTGAGATGACTTTTGTTGTGATTTGGCGCTATACAAATAAAATTCTACTATGCCTGACTTTCATTCCTCTTCTTTCCAGAGCAGGCCTCCACCTGCTCTCTGCTCTCACTACAGATCACAATGTCATCCGCAAACATCATTGTCCACGGAGATTCCTGTCTGACCTCATCTGTCAACCTGTCTGTCACCATAGCAAACAAGAAGGCACTCAAAGCCGATCCTTGATGTAGCCCCACCTCCACCTTGAACTCCTCTGTCTGACCTACAGCACATCTCACTACTGTCGTACTCCTCTCATACATATCCTGAACTACTCTGACGTACTTCTCTGCCACTCCTGACATCCTCATACAGTACCATAGCTCCTCTCTCGGCACTCTGTCGTACACTTTTTCTAAATCCACAAAGACACAATGCAGCTCCTTCTGACCATCTCTATACTTCTCCTCTGCACATCACCCTTGTTCTTAAAGATTGGCACTAGTACACTTCTCCTCCATTCCTCAGGCATTTTCTCACTCTCTAAAATCCTGTTGAACACACTAGATAGAAACTCCACTGCTGTCTTTCCTAGACACTTCCACATCTCCACAGGTATGTCATCTGGACCAACAGCCTTTCCATGCACAGGGTGATGCAAGATGGCGCCCACCGAGGCAGACATGTTTGTGCGTTCCACTCTTGAATGCCGGCCTTTTCTTTGTTTATTTGTGTGTTTTTTACTCTTTCTGCAGTGCACAAATGTCATGCACTGCTAAAATACAACAGTCAGGCATTGCTGGATATCGCCAACTGACACAGCCACTGGGAATTTACTGGTTTCATACCACCGGAGCTACAACTCATTGCCCGCTCCCGCGACAACAACAACGACAACCACAATCACCCTCAGGGAGCCCCCAGAGCACCAGGCACAAGCGAGCACGCTGAAATCAGGAGAGCAACCCGGAGAGTGGCGCAAATGAGGCAAGCAAGGAGGACTCCATGCTAGGCTAAAAGCTCGTGCTACCCGACCGCCACTACCCAGCCTCTTCCTAGCTAAAGTACAGGTCCTGGAAAATAAACTGGATGAACTAAGGGCTAGGATTACAACACCACGGGAAATAAGAGAATGTGCTCTAATTCTCACTGAGACTGGGCTTTCTGACAAAGTCCCAGATTCCGTGATTCAGCTAGAAACTCACTCTGTACATCGGGGAGACCGCACTGCTGCTTCGGGGAAGGTAAAAGGAGGCGGTGTGTGTTTATCAATAATTCATGGTGTGGAGATGTACAGACTGTTCATAAGCACTGTTCGCCAGACGTAGAGTTTTTATTGCTGAAATGCTGGCCCTATTATCTAGCCAGAGAGCATAGTGCTGTGTTTTCTCTGATCCCAGTGCTGTAAGACCTAGTACCTGTGCTCAGACCTCCAGTAAATTTCCTGTTGATTTTAAACAGTCCTCTCCTGTCTTCACTTTTCACGCTTTCAATAAATGAATTTGGGTAGAATCTAATAACTGTACTCCCCAAATATTACCAAGATGTGAAAATTCCCACTCGGGGGCAAGAACACTCTGGATCATGTTTACAAGTAACATACGAAGTGCATACAGGGCCGCACCCTGCCCCCGCCTTGGACGCTCAGACCACATTTCTTTGTTCCTGTATCCAGCTTACAGACAAAGACTGAAACAAACAAACCCTGTCACCAAACAAATTAAACTCTGGACCCCAGAGACTGAAGGCATCCTGCAGGACTGTTTCGCCCACACAGACTGGGACGTGTATAAAGCTGCAGCCACCTCGGAGGACTTTTCTGTCAGCGTACAGGATTATGCTGAGTATGTGACCGTGTACATTAGTACCTGTATTGACAACATTGTGCCCACCATACAAGTCAGGAGGTTCCCAACCAGAAGCGCTGGATAAACAGTCAGGTATGCCACATGCTGCGTGCTCGCTCTCATGTATTCAGATCAGGCAATGAGACGGAGTACAAAGCTGCGAAATACAGACTGAGGAAAGCCATCACAGCGGCCAACAGGCAGTACAGAGAGAAGCTGAATAGCTTCCATTCTACTGCTGACTCCGGACGGATGTGGCAAGGCCTGCAGCACATCACAGACTACAGGACCACCACCACCAGCATCATCAGCTCCACAGACAGCCTGCCGGATGACCTCAACACCTTCT
>NW_018127896.1:467940-468662 GCF_001952655.1 Monopterus albus | reverse complement strand
CCAGAGACTGAAGGCACCCTGCAGGACTGTTTCACCCAGACAGACTGGGATGTGTTTAAAGCTGCAGCCACCTCGGAGGACTTTTCTGTCAGCGTGCAGGATTATGCTGAGCATGTGACCGGATACATTAGTACCTGTATTGACAACATTGTACCCACCATACAAGTCAGGAGGTTCCCCAACCAGAAATCCTGGATAAACAGTCAGGTACGCCACATGCTGCGTGCTCGCTCTCATGCATTCTGATCAGGCAATGAGATGGAGCACAAAGCTGCAAAGTACAGACTGAGGAAAGCCATCACAGCGGCCAAGAGGCAGTACAGAGGGAAGCTGAATGGCTTCTGTTCTACTGCTGACTCCGGACGGATGTGGCAAGGCCTGCAGCACATCACAGACTACAGGACCACCACCACCAGCATCATCAGCTCCACAGACAGCCTGCCGGATGACCTCAACACCTTCTACACCCGCTTTGAGACCTCCAGCCACAGCACAGAGAGGAGGCACACACACACAGGCAGACCACTCACACACAGGCAGACCACTTGACCCTCCTCCCCTCCACTAACTGTCTCGCCAGAAAGGTATGCACAGTCCTTTGGAAGATCGACCCCCGAAAAGCAGCAGGACCGGACAACATCCCTGGGAGGGCTCTCAGGGCATGTGCCAGCGAGCTGGCTGATGTTCTCACCACCATCTTCAACCTCTCCCTCAGCCTTCAA
>NW_018127896.1:458125-462987 GCF_001952655.1 Monopterus albus | reverse complement strand
AATTATAAAATTCATGCTATACGCACAACCAAAAAAAGATTCTGTATTTCCATAAGTGGGGTAAAACTATGGAATAATTTAAGTGTGGACATAAAAAACTGTAAGAAAATTGATGAGTTTAAACACAGATATAAAGGTATGTGTCAATCAAGATATGGGCAAGAACAGGCTTAACGATTAATCAGGTGGGAGTGTGGATGTAGAACAAAATTATCTATGTAGAGATACTGCTTGCAAGCCAATGATGATAAGATGATGTTAGGGGGTAGGACTAGATAAGTCTGACTTCTTCCTACTCCGTTCAAGCATGTACTAGGTATAAGCAAATTGAAAATATATTTGTGGATTTGTCTGGAATTATGTGTGGTTACATACTGACTGTTGTTACATGTTTGAATGAATAAATAAATAAATCAAATCAAATCTTTGCTACTTCCTGCTCTACAATATTCACCTCACCACCGATCCGGTATAGAATTCACACTGATGATTCGCATTTTTAAATTTGGCATGTTTTTACGCTGGATGCCCTTCCTGACATAACCCTGTCTATTTATCCGGGCTTGGGACCGGCACAGAAGTCACTGGCTTGAAACCCCTGTAGTTAGATTACCTCTACTTGGGTACACGTTGTCATAATTAGGGGAATAAGGTGGTGGATCGATGGTTGGACTGGGATCATGTGGTTCGGCAGGAGCTTCGGTTCTGGGTCTTGCATCGCATAACCAATATTATTCTCTTTTCCTGTTAGTCCCTAAGGAATACACTTTCCCTTCCTGCTTACCCTATTTTCTGCCTCTTTTAACTCTGCTTCCTCATAACCATGATATTGTAGGGTTTTTTCTTCGTTCCCCTGCAGCATTTTTCAGTGTCACATACCAATCTTGTACATTTTCCTACTTGTAGTTTTCCATACCTTTTACCGTGTCACATACCAATCTTGTACATTTTCCTACTTGTAGTTTTCCATACCTTTTACCGTGTCACATACCAATCTTGTACATTTTCCTACTTGTAGTTTTCCATACCTTTTACCCCATTTTTCTAAGTTTTGCACATTTTTTTTTTCACATTCATTGTTATATCACCTGTTTCGGGGGGCCCCCTCCTGTGGTTTACAACAACTACAGCACTGTCCCATGTTTTTTTTTTTACCCTACTTTTATTACTATAAGTCCATTACTATATTATTGTTAGGTCCTTGACCTCTTCCTAGGGAAACATTTTTAATGTGCACACAGAGTTCTGTAGTCTTCTCACATAGACTATGTACTGTATGTTTATATGTCTTTTCTTGACTCTTGGGAAGTCCTGAGTGGACACCCGAACATGTTAAGTCTTGCCCTGACTCTTGGGAAGTCCTGAGTGGACACCCGGATACCTTTTTTTTTTCTTAAAACAAACAGAATTTGTCCTACCTTATTTAGTGACCTCGGCCCCTTGTCCTCTCAGAAATCACTCCTCTCCCCTCCAGCAGTTCCTGGACTCTGCTCAAAGCGTCTCCTTAGTGGAGACAGGATGGAGGACTTTTCAGTCAGGAGTCCCATATCAGGTCCAAACCTGGAGGAGAGAGGGGGTCTTGGGATCCGGCTCAAAGGACCAAGCTGTTAGGGTTAAATTGACAATAGACAAAGCAGATCGAGGCCACTTAGGTGAACAATATAAGGGTTTAATTATTCTTGCAGCAAGGCAGCATTCAATACATACAATATGGTTGCATGAAGAAAATGCTCAGAGAGGCGGTCTCTCTGAGGGTCATTTACCCAGTCAGACTTAACAGTCGTGGCAACTTCTGCTTCATTGTTGGCTCCTGGAACAGGTACTGACTGCTTATGAGAACTGAGTTGGTGTAAGCACACAACAGCACCTTCATCTGTTTTTGTGCCAAAACCCCACAAGGAAACACTTTAATTACTTACAAACCTTATGAATTAATAACTTAATGAGTTAATAATGTCAGTCCTGTGTGTTTTGCAGGAGGCCACTGAACTGGTATCGTAACAATGAGGCGAACTGGAAGTGGATGTGTTCACGACCCACTGGGAAGGTTTGCTACACTGCATTTAGCAACATGTCGGCACCTGAAACATCCAGTAAAACACAACAGTTAGGCATGCACCGGCTGAGCTGTCAGAGAAACATCCTGGAACATGACAAATTAGAGACAAACGTCCCGGAAATACTGAGATGTCCTGAATCAAACAGTAGGAGCCAGTGTTTGTTGGGGACTATTTTAAGCAGTGGATGAATCCACATTCAGTCTCCAGTGTTAGTTTCAGTGGGTCTCTTCATGGATTTTGTTGAGCAAAATGAAAACAGAATTTTTCCAGATTTATCCTTCAAACCCCAAAGCTTCTGAAAATCTGTGTGGGTTCAGGTTTCAACACCAGTTGTTTAAAACTTAAGTTTTAGCCAGGACTTTTGTAGCTTGATGCTGTTTTCATGGTAACATATCACAAACACTGCACACATCCATTCACATTCCATTCCATTTATGACCTTCCCTTTTGTACACAAACTGTGCAACCTGATCATCTTATTACATCATTTGAGAGTTTGTAATTTTAACTTTGGACTGCATCCATGATGAGAAAGTCGACCGCCTGTTTGCTTCTGTGTGCGTCAGCTGCTGATGCCGGCGCTGATGGTAACAGCAGGTAAAGACCCCGTGCTGCTGCCGGCCTTCTCCGAGGGAATGGAGGACCAGGTAAGAAAACCAGCAGCAGACACTTTGAGTACAGATGACTGAAATCTGACGCCTGTTGTTGGTTATGTGTAGATCCCGAACCTGAGCAGAGCACACATCGAGGAGTGTGGACACTGGACTCAGATGGAGCGACCAGCAGAGACCAACAACATCCTGATATCATGGCTTAAAGAAACACACAAGAAGACTGGGAGAGTCACTGCGGCACCCAAACTGTGAGAAGGGTGGTGGTGATATGAGGAAAAATGATAAAATCAAAGAGCAGCAGATGAATCCTGCAGTCATTAAACACATAAAATAAAAGTCAACAATTCAACAAAGTTTGAAGTTAAAATGTGTTTTCTTCAGCTACACAGCTCCTTAGTCAAAGCATCAGTACCACACTGGGTGGATCCAGAGCCACGTTTAAGATGGTTTCTGTTGTATCAATCAACAAAAACAAACTGCTGTTTACACAATGTTGATGTCAGAAATGTTAGGGGTTGGTTTCCAAGATTGATTTGACAGGTTTGGACATTTTTATTCCAAAAAAGACAATCACCATAAAACAGCTGAGGAAGAAATAAGATGAACCTGAAACACCCTATGACATGGAAAAAGGAGAAAGGTGGCGTGATAAACTGTAGCACCAGCTGGTGAAAACACAGAGGCCAGATATGAGAGGACACAACTCACCTTCTGTGGCAAAACTAGGAGATTTCAAGAGTAAGGTTTTATTTTCAGACAAAACTCTAAATGCCAAGAGCATGAGAAGCTGTGATACTGAGGTAGGTTGTAATTTTATAAGAAAAACTCGTACTATTACTGCAAGTGTATAAAATATACACACAATACTACAGCATTATATAACATTTTTAACTTTGTCTCAAAATATTTCAGTATGTTCTTTTGTAACAAGACTTTTTTCCTAAAAATATTCAACTATATTCTTGAAATTTCACATTTCAACAACACTCATATTTAGCAATTTTTTAAAAGTTTTGTTTTATAGTAATAAAACAGATGCTCGGTTAATATCAACAAACCTGTTCTAATGTGTAAATCTGTTTAGATACCAGCAATGAAGAATGATTTAAGCAGTTAGTTTTATTTCATATTACAATAAGTTACAGCACTGACACTTATGAAATATACCTGGGTCACATTTAGAGACAAACTGGGAGATTCTGAAAAGAAAGAATTAAAAAGTCAAAATGAGAATAAAGCTGTAGGTGAATTTGATCAAATGACAAACATCTTGCTACTTTATGAAGAATTATTCTAATAAATTAAATGCTTATTTTGAAATATTATGACTTTATGACCACGATTTCACTGTAATAACATCCTGACTTTTTTCACAACGTCATTCTCCAGGTTTACAGAAGAGCACAGCCGCTCAGGCATCAGCAGCGCCCTCTGCTGGTCTGGGGTTCACAGTTGCTTCTGGTCAAAGAGCTTCTTCCAGGCCGGCATGATGTGCTTATAAATGGCCTCTATCTGTAACACACACACACACACAAACACACAAACACACACACAGACACAAATCAGCGTCATCTCATTGGACGTGCTCTCAGATTAATAAGGACGCCTGCACCATGGTGGAGCCTGTAAATTCTATAAATACTAGCCATACAAACATGTCCACAGTACCTGCACAGTCAGTTCTCATTGATCCGCCTTACCAGTGAACATACTAATGTGAATTCACGTTTTACACAGGCAGTGATGGAAGAAGGATTCCGATCGGTTACAAGTCCCACATTCAAACTCTTAGTTAAGTATTAGCTTCAAAATACACTTAAGTACCAAAAGTACCCGTTATGCAAAATGGCTCATGAATGTGTACAACATGTTGACTTTATATACTGCTGGGTGGGTCAATAAACTCCCAGCCTATCATAATGCAACACAGCAGTAACATGAGTAATCAAATAAATGTTAAATAAATAAGGCAGCAGAAGAGATATATTCAAATGCAAACACCTCACAAGTTTAATCCTAATGTACTTAGTTACTTTCCACCACTATCTGTAAAATTCACATGGTTTTATTGTGAAAATGTATCAAAATAAGTCAAAGCTTCCAGATGAAGCTGCATCTGGAGGCTGAAGGCCAAACATGGCCGCTGGTCGCTGCCTCTGTTCAGTCACTGACCTGCTCTGACTTCTTG
>NW_018127896.1:438501-458103 GCF_001952655.1 Monopterus albus | reverse complement strand
CGTCGCCTGATGCTCGCTGTTGTGAAACAGTATGTCGAACGTGACCTCGCGGCCCAGCATGTCGTCAATAGCCGGCTTCACCACGCTGTGGAAGTCCCGGGCCGAGAACGAGTCATCCAGC
The DNA here is from genome assembly GCF_001952655.1 of Monopterus albus. NCBI lineage: Eukaryota > Metazoa > Chordata > Actinopteri > Synbranchiformes > Synbranchidae > Monopterus > Monopterus albus. The sequence goes on along the minus strand of NW_018127896.1, from coordinate 457,982 downwards.
ATGTTGCTGACCTGCCAACACAGCCACCACCTGTTTGTCCTGACTGTTCCCGCTGCAGCCTGTCATCACTCTGTGTGTGTGTTACCTTGTATTTCTTCCCCAGCAGCTCCAGTGGATCCAGCTTGACCTCTGACCTCAGAGCGCGGCCGAACATCAGGAGCTTCGCATCTGAATCTGACAAACACACATGAAAAGTGTTTTATGGACAGTGTGAAGTTTGATGTGTGTGATCAACATCCTCAAACTCTGAGTGTGTTAAGTCTGACAGTGTTGTGGCAACATTTCACCTCGGTTCACACACAAATGAACTAGTTTTAAGCACTTTGTCAGGACGAGGACGAGGGCAGGTCACTGCAGGAAAATCAAGAAAACCCCAAACCAAGCTGCAATAAAAAAACGATGAAACCTAGAACTACACAGGATCCGCTTTGCAGCAGCTCACAGTATCTCCCTTTGGAAAAGGCACGTTTCCTCCTGGAGGCTTGAATCTCTTTGTTTTACTGAATTAAAACTGCAACATTTTCATTTTATTTGCAAAACACTCCTGATGGCGTCATTGTTCTTGGCTGGTGAGGCCCAAAGTCTGGCTCTATCGAGTTACATGAAACCATCTGCCACTGCCACATCAGTAAACTCTGAACCTATGCAGATGTTTACTGAAGTTGGATCTTCCCTGACTGTAACGCTGCAGCAGCAGCCTGCCCGTGGTTTTCTTGTTTTCTGATGCATTTCTCTGTTCTAGAAAACAATTCTAGAAAACTAAAACTCTGAGGTGTCGGAGGTGACAAGTTGCCTTTTGAGCAGGGTAGGAAACTGAATGAGGCAGCAGACCTCGACAGGTCAGGTGAGCCACATAGGGGACGCCGTCCCTCTCTCCGTAGTACACCCCGAAGTGGGAGAAGTACTTGTTCCTGGGATACTCCACGATGTCGCCTGGGAACAACTTGGGATGGGAATGTTTCTGCAACAATGACAGACAAAATGTGGTCAGTGTGTAGTCAGACGTCTGGTCAGATATGATACAGGAGGCCACACCTTGACTGTTCAAGGAAACGGCCAGGCCTGCATCCAGCTGTGTTCACGTTTTGGGCTGGGTCCTGCTCCATGTCTAGACATACTGCTTCAAACAGGACAAAAAGCTCGACCTGTCATTAAAACAATGCCCAAAGACATGAGACAGTTCTACAGAACCTGACACACTGGAGCCCCAACATTAAACAGGGCTGGTGTCAGTGGTCATTCAGTTTAGTGGCCTGTGGATTCATCACACCAGATTGTGAAAGCTGCTCCTGAAACATCCAGGACTTTGCCTCCGTCTCGTTTATCACTGGTGATATCTAGCGGGAGTCGTGCCAGAACTCAGCAGCTGTGTTCAACCACTACAAACACCAGAGTGGCCAAAGTGGGAAGCCACAAAATGAGAAGCATGAACAGCGTCATCTGCCGGCAGACTGTCAGACTACACGGTGCCTCTGCTTCCTACTGCTGCACGGCACAGCGATATGTCTCTTTATTAACACTACCACCGTGTGCAAACCAAGTCGCTGTACGAAAAGCAATGGCTGCAACTTTTGAACTGAGGCGTCTGCTGAGCTGCAGCAGATGCTTTTCAGTTTGAGCAGGAAGTCATGTTGATAAGTCACTGACAGACTGCAGATAAAACCACACCCACCTGTGGCCTCATAAACAAATCTGTGCCTTTAAAGGCGGCACAGGAACGTGGAGTCTGCAGCCAGGCTGGCAGCTGGGAGACTAAATGCCACCACGCTGATGTTACACGTTGGTCATCTTACTTTGTGTCTAATTAGCACTACATACAAACTTCACTCCACGAGACCGTCATCAGTTCTGCAGGTATATGGTCACAAACCAAAGCAGTCGACAAACTGCTGAGGGAGCTGCAGGACAAGTCAGAGGATCAGCAACATTCACAGTGTGGGAGTCCCAGACTGATCAGTGGACACGGTTTTAGTTTTTGTCAAAGTTTGACACAACCAAGTTTGATCCAATCAGAAAAATTAACTATTTTCATATGCAAGCAATAGTTTGTTATTGTGAAGCAAAAAAGCCAAATATTTGCTGGTTCCAGCTTCTCAGACAGGAGGATCGATGCATTTCTTTGTCTCTTTGTGACAGTAAACTGAATGTGTTTGGGTTTAGGAACAAAAGAATTTCAAGATGCTAAATTAGGTTGTTTGAAATTATACTGCATCACTAAAGAACACACATAACTGAGGTTATGGGGTGAGCCATGGCTTCTGTCACATTTTCCATCAATGTGGAGAAGCATTTTGGACAGAGGCCCCCCCTGGGTATGCTATCAAACTGTGGACGACTTGATGGGGTGTGAAGTTCCCTTTTTTAAAAACACAGTCCAGCAGCTAATGGTTGTTTCCAAGTGTTAAACTCAAAAGTCAGTCAGTGAATTTTAGTAACAAAGCTTCACATCTGTTTGTTTTAACTAGAGACTGTTCATTTGTTGCCCTTTCACAGCTCATCCCACATTGAGCTACGCAGCATCAGTAAACAACGCATTAGCCAGTAATAAAACCACCGGTTAAAAGCCTGATATAAAGACTTTACATTTCACAGACAGATTTCTCACTAACTGAAAAACAGATTCACTTTCAGACAAATAACGACCAGTTGTACTCACCAGGCCCATGGGTTCAGGTGTTGTGTCGCTGCCTTCAGCTGCTTCTGAGATAAAGTCCCCAGCACACACACATACACACATACACACACACAGGGACCCCACCTGCTTTACATACAGGCATGAAGAACTGAAGCTCAGTCACAGCAGACTGAGCTCGCCCCATCACACCCACACATCTGTGAGTGCCTGCGTCGCGTCCTAGCTTCACTTCACTCGTAATCTCAGAGGTGGGGGACATCTCTGTGGGCTCTTCATGAGGTGACCAGCCAGGGAGCACCATGAGCCCCTCAGCGTCCTCCATCTCTGGGCGTGTGGTGCAGGTGTTTCCTAAACAGAGAGCATGAAAGAGGAAGTGGCTTCCACCAGACTGGTTTTATTACAGATATGAAGGCACTGAACAGAGAGAGGGGGCAGCGCTGGCTCAGTCATGATCACATCAGGGCTCTGGGATGCAGGCAGCCATGAAGGTCCACACGTGTGTCACCTTAACCAGGTCCAGGTTTTGCCATTTTTAACATAATTTAACATCAAGATCCTTGAAGTGTTCTTTCAAGCTCACTGGAGGGTTTCTAGAAACTCCCATGTGAACAAAAGGAACAAAAGGTTGAAACATCAAACTGCAGAATTTAAAATACGCAGACTGCAAAACAGGGATTTCAAAGAATCTGCCTCCAACACAGTAACTCAAGTTCACTCTGTAGCTTTCACCCATGATCTTCATCAGTGGGTCAAGGAGCAGCTCTTACAGCTGAGCTCGTGGGTCAACATGTCACCTCCAGGTCACCTGATCAAACTGAGCACTGATGAAGACCATGGAAGGCAGCTGAAAGCTCTGTTGGAATCGTTTTGTCAGTTTTATTTCCCAATCGATGTTTGTGCGACTTTCCCCACATATGGAACATCACAACCATTAACTGAAAATCAGAGCAGCTCTTTGCCTTGTGTGACTGTAAACCCTGGTTTTTAAATGACACGTCAGAAGAACAGAACACTTCCTTCAGCATTTTCTGACATCTGATAGATGGAATGATCAATGGAGAAAGTAGCTTAGGAGCAAAACAGGCAGTTGTTCTGGTACTGCTGCTGTGGGTCGTTTCTGTTGGACAGTCCAGTAAAATGTGTCCTAATTGTTAAGTGTCTGATGAACTGCTCCATGAAGAGCTTAGAAAATTCTCCTTGTTAGACCAATAAAAGCTGGATCAGCACAAAAATATGATGCTTAAAGGAACAGTCCGCCCTGTGTTGCTCACTTGTCTAATTAAAAAAAAGGTAAAATTACACAACTAGAGTATATAAACACAACTTGATGACAACATCCACAGGTGTGATCTCTTTCTCTTTCATAACTTTTGCTGTAACGTTCTATAAAAGTGCCCACTGCTTCTTCCATACAGCCCTTATAAAAGTCTGGCAACAATCTGGATTTTAAATATCCAAACGTTTAGACACAGTTGGCCAGAGCTGCCCTGTGAGCCTGGACCCGACTCGACAGCCTATCAAACATGAGACGGAGACGTCAACGCTACCCCAGAGCTTCACCGGAAATAAATGACAGGGCTCTGCCAAAACAAGACACGAGGTGAACAGCTGAGCCTGTGCCGTGTTTACTGCAGAATTATAAAAATAGAGTGGATCTCAAGTTTCTCAGTGTGAAGGAAAATGATTTAATAAAATCAGTCGTTTCATGGCTAAATTCTTACATTTACTCCCTGAAGTGTCAAACAGGCTGATTTCACAGAGTCTGGTCTGAAAACAAGCAACATAAGCTGCAAATATCTTCTGAACTCTAAGACAAATCACCTACATCTGGACTGCCAAAACATTTCATGATAAAGATTTAAAGATTCTGGTTCATTTGGGCCAAAACAAACAGTGACAGATCCTCCCATGTGATGGCATCAGCCTCTGTTTAGCTCTGTGGCTCAGCTCAGCAAGGAGTGGGTGACATTTAAATTCTTTTAAACTGTTCAAGTGTGTAGAGGATGTGGTATTAGGGCCACTGTTAAGAAAATCTTCTCAGATAGTGTAAATAAACCTTTAACCCTGAAAAATAAGATTCGTTACAGGAACAGTTGTAATTTCAAGAGAAAAAGTCAATATTAAGATAAAAAAGGAAAGTTAATTTTATGAGTAGTCAGTTTTAAAAGGAAAAATGTTTCACAAGAATAAAGTTTAAGAGAAAAAAGTTGTAATGTGTTTTGAGAAACTTTTATGCTCAAGTGAAGAATTCCTATAAAGTTTTAATGTACTAAGGCCAAATATAACAGAACATGTGTTAAAGTGGAGATAATAATGATATGGTGTCTGTGAGTGAAGCTGTGTGACACGTCAGTGGCTTTACAGCAAAAGAAAATCATTTTAAAGGTTGTGTAACATTATGACTTGACTCCTGAAGCTGAACCTCATCTTGATATGTCTCCTCATAATAGTGTCCCTAATCCTCTAGTTTTTATTAATGAGGTAGCGGCTCACTGTGCATTTCACAGTTGTGTGATAAGAAATCTTTTATTATAAAAATGTCTAAACTTTCCTTTTATTGCAGTTTTGAAACACTTTTCCCCAAATTTAACTCCGTCCTATTTCCCCCTTTAAACCTGCAGCAGCCCAAGAACCAGGCTGAACTTTGCTTTAATTCATCATCAGTCCTGTTGCCGTCAGAGGAAACCTGTCCCTTGTGTCAGTCGACCTGCAGCAGCTGTAAAACTAAACATTTCATCGGGTTCAGCTCCATGAGGCGTACAACCCCAGAGAAACCTGACCACACTCAGTGGTTTGACTGTGTGTGAGCACGGAGCGCGTGCTCACACACACTTTAATGCCCATTTATAAGTCAGTGCAGCATTACAGTCTGTTCAGTCTGTCAAAGGCACCTGAGTTTAGCTCTGAGCTGAGCTGGAGGTTCACCAGTGTATACACAACACACACACACACACACACACACACAAAGCTGTGCATGTATCAGGGCAGCTCACAACACATGGACTGGGGCCCTGCCTCACCACCACTGTAACAGGACGGAGCTGTGTGACCCTGCAGTGTACGAGCCCTGTAGGCATTACATGCATCTGCAAGGGGTAGCAACACCTGGGATCTGTGGTCACTGCGAAACAGGTGGACAGCTGCTGCTTCCACTAGTCCATAGTGACAGACAGGCACTTCAGCTGGATTTCTGATCAAACACACCCAACAACTATGGAACCTAAAGGAACTTTCCCCAGGAAGCAGGAACCTGTGTTTGCCCCAGAGGAATCAGGGTCTGGATTAGTTTCTGTGCCCTAGTCCTACCCCCCAGAACGTCCCTCATCGAGGCAGGCCCTCCAAGAACTACCAGGGTGAGACCTGCAGCTCTAAATGATCCCAACTGGTCAAATACTGGGCAGTATTCTTAAAACTCTGGACCTAAAAGTTCCTGCTGTGGCTTCCTATTTGCAATTCTGTTACAGCTGATGAAGCCAACCAGATCGAAGATGGACTAAAAAACTGCAGCTTCTTGAATGTGAGAAGTTGCATATGTTCTGTTTTGTATCACTGTAAAGTGAAAATCTAAAACCTGAAGACAAAACAATATACTGAACTTTGTCACCTTGAACTCGGGGAAATGATCATGAACTGAATAAGTGAAACTTCATCTTTCAATGAAGCAATGTCTCAGAAGATTATTTTAAACCCTTCCTTTGCTGCTTCTCATCTCAAAGCCCTTCAGATTTTACCGTGCAATCACTTAGAGGCCCTGCCCTCTAGTTTGGGATCTAATGATCCAATGATTTGATGTGCTGATTACTTCTGTAATACTCTGGTTACTAGTTGTGTCAGTAAAACCAAAGCCAATCAGCTGTCTAACTCCTCGTTGGGCTTCTGAGAAACTCTCTTAGTGTTTCCCTCCTCCGTGTGCTGAGCTAGCCCTGATACACGCCTCTCTCTCACCCTCACACACGCCCTCTAGCTGTGCTCCTGACTTGGACTCTGCTGAGTGTCTTTGCCCCAGCTCAGCCCGTTGATGGGTGTGTGTTTGTCCCAGCTGTCCGTGTTGTGTCCATGCTTCCTCTGGTGGCGTTTATAGTTGTCCCAGTGGCCTGTGGTGTAGCTGCACTCGGCGCAGGCGTAAGGCTTCTCGCCCGTGTGCCGCAGCATGTGCCTCTTCAAGTTCATGCTCTGGTTGCAGGAATAGCCACAGACGCCGCAGTGGAACGGCTTGGCGCCCGAATGGATGCGCTCATGTCGCCGCAGGTTGGCCAGGTTCCCACAAGCGTAGCTGCATGACAGGCACTGGTAAGGCTTCTCGCCCGTGTGCACGCGCAGGTGGCGTTTGAGGTTGTCGAGGTGAGAGGAGGTGTAGGGGCAGTGCGTGCAGCGGTGGGGTTTCTCCTCGGAGTGGGTGTGGGCGTGGCGGGCCAGGTGGTTGGGGTAGTGGGACAGGAAAGGGCAGTGAGGGCAGCGGTACAGCTTAGTGCCTCGCTGGCCCCGGCGGGATCCCCGAGACATAGCCGGGCTGCAGGGGGGCCCCCGCCCGTCTTTAGAGAGCAGGTCCAACGAACAGCGGCGACACACCTGAGGACAAAAGGACTTGGTCAGAGGACGACTCTCCTGTGAGGACATTCACTCTGTACTCAAGTACAACTTTGACATACTTTATTTCACTTGAACATTTCCACTGTGCTACTTTATAGTACTACACCTCACTGCAATTCAAAGACCAATATTACTTCTTTATTGCATCACATTTATCTGACAGCTGTAGGTACTTTTTTACAAAAGTACAACACAATAAAGATGAAACCTCTGGGCTTGTGAGCCTCTACGACAAGGGCGTGTAGTTGTGTGTCCTTGTCAGTTCCAAAGTTTATCTGGTGACCTTCTGGAGGGACCCAACCCCTAGGTTGGGAACCACCATGAAACCAGCTCTACTACTGCTAAAATAATGCAAACAGGACTGTTGTTCTGGAGTAGCTGTAAGAACTCTGACTTATCAGTATGTTTACTTTGGTTTATTGCCTATTTATTTATGCAGGGCCCTTCATCACTGTGCACTCAGAGCCATTAGCTTTACAAGCAGCTTGGCTCACTGGGATTTCCTGCCTCTCAGTCTTCTGATGGACTGATCCGATGCTCTGATCGAATTTGGGGAACCAAAGTGTGCAGACACGACCCAGGGCCGATGCACAGAGTGCTACAGGAAGCAGCTTGCTCGAGGCTCTTTGAGATGTTTCCACTTCTCACTGGAGATGTGATGGGGAGCCCTGGGTTTTTAATCTCAGTGGAGTCGTTAACACCTTTAGGTTGTTGTTTTCAGGTGTGTCTTTAGACTCACATGAGCCAAGGTGTGAATGGCTGTTAAGATGCCTGGGGATGGGTGTCAGGACTGCACCGGAAGTGGATCAGAACCAGCCTTACTGGCCAGGTGTGTTGGCCACACAAGGAGTCTGATTCAGGTACAGTGGCTCTCAGTGTGCATGGGCAATTGTAAATAGTACAGCCGCAGAACTAATGGAGCTTCTCAGATGAGACGTGAACCATTTCGATGAATCTCCAGCTGCCAACTAACAGCGCTTAACACATACCACAACCCAGACGGCTGAGGATATATACACACACACACACACACACACACACACACACACACACACACACACACACACAATCTCTGTACATATTCCAGGAAAGATACCTAAACATAAAGAAACTTTCTCAGAAAGAGAAGAGCATAAAATGAGAACGTGTGAGTGTTTGACAGAGCAGGTTTTGTTTAAGCAACATGAAATTAACCCCGACATTTAACAAATGACTGTGAATAATATGCACTGTAACACAGCAACAGACTGAATCAGTCACACCGACTTTGGAGGGTACGTTATGTGGATGAGGAAGTACGTGGTGGACAGAGTTTTACTGTTTGTTGTTGCCATGAGAACAAACAACATTTCACAACCTACAGTACATTTTCACATTCAGATGAGGAAGTAAAGCCTCATCACAACAATAAAAACTAAATACACTGAGCCTGTGACCCACACACCTGAGCAATAGCACACGTACCTGTCCCCCATCGCCCTCCCCCTCCCCCTCGGCCTTGTCCCCCTCCAGGTCGGCCTCTTCCAGGGTCAGGCCACACAGCCGGCAGCACAGGGGGAACAGGAGGACTGGGAGCGGTGCAGAGGGAGAGCCCAGACCCCCCACCGTCTGGAGGTAGCCCGAGTCCTGGGACACCCGCAGGGTCAAGTCTGACACCACTGCATGGACACGACAGACAGAGTGACGCATTAACAGGTGCTGGCTTAACATCAAACCAGTCTGATTTTACTTCCAGCGTGCTCTGTGTTCTTTCATTGAACCATTAAAACCTCTAAGAAAACCCTGCAAGTGACTCTCTGCAGGTTTTCCTGACGAGAAACATCTCTTCCACCCTAAACTTACTCCTTTACTTCTTCCATCTTTAAAATGTGAACAAGTCCCTTCTGGGTCTCATTTCCTCTGACGTCTCGTTGGTGAATCTAGTGTTTCACTCTGTACTGGACGAGTTAATGTTCACACTTTCGTCTCAAACTGATGCAGTTGAGTGCAGGTTAGTTTCAGGTCAGTAGCCACCAGAAAATTTATGTTCCTCATTTTAAACTCTTTCAGTTTCAATGTGTCGCTTCCTCTTTTCTGCTCAGTGCTTCTTAAATTAAGGTTTTCCCGTTAGACTTTAAGAATCTGGTTTCTTCTAGGCAGACCATATTTTCTATTTTCTATTTTCTATTTTCCCTGCCCTCAGGAATCTCATCATCATCTCAATCTCTTCCAAAACCCTCATATGCTCAGTGAATTTTACTTTGGGTGTGTGGTACTTCTGACCCAAGCACTGAGCTCAGGAGGACCCAGCGTGTTCAGAGCGAGTACACAACACCAAGTGCTCCAGTCAAACCTCGGGCACAAACTCCACGTCATGTTTTCTACATTATCTTTCACTGTTTGTCTCATGTATTCACTTAAGGAGCAGCATCCTTGTGGTTCCACACACATCTGAGGTTTTACTCCCCCCAGTTCAGGTCACATGCTTCATCTACATCATGATTTATGCACCAGGTCTGTTTCCACTGCTATTTGTCTTTTGTTTTTAATCAATATCACAACTTTTCCACATTTTCTCTTTCTTATCTCTGGCATTTTCACCCAGGCTTCCTTTAATGCAAACTGAAAATGGATGCAAACAGCTGGGTGTCCCCCCCACCTACTATTTCAGTGTTAAAGCCAAAACCACATGACTGAATACTAGACCAACTGATGTCACTCTGACTCAGCTACATCACATTTATTCACTTAAGGATGAACAAATATAACCATTTGCCCAGATGTACAGCCAAGACCTCATAGCTGTTCTGTGGATGTGACAGAGGTCACTGCATCTTCCAACAAACCACAGAGGTTTGATTCAACACTGGTGCAACCGACAGTTACAGTGTATGTTTGTTACTGATTACTTTTCAGTGAATTGTGTGATCGATAAGACAGAGTTAACAGGGTCTTCAGATGTCGTTTTGTCCGACCCAGTGTTCAAACTTCACATTGATATGAAACAGAAATGCAGCAGATTCTTGTTTTATCAGATAAATTGATTAACTACTTGCTTGAGAACAAATCTATTTGGGTTCACAGCTGTTAAAAACTGACCCACCCAGGAGCCTAATGTGTCAGTTTGGTGCAGAAACAGCGGAGCTGCCCTGCTCAGGTTGCCCTAGGCTAAAGTCAGAGAGCTGAAGCGATCAGCTGATTAATCCACTAGTTGATCAACAGAAACATTTTCCTGTCTCTGCCTTTTTTTCAAGCAAAACATTCTACACATTATCAGTTCATAGACCACAGTCATTGCACACATCGAGTTTGACTTCAGACAAAACATCTGAAGACGTCACCTCAGATTCTGCAAAGTTTATTTTTTCATATACCAATCAAAAACTAAGAGTCAGATTAATCAAACAAGAAACTAATTGTTGGTTCCAGCCCTAGAACTGTGTGTCATGTATTAACTCTTGAACTGACTGTGTAGATGAACGTTTGTAAGGTGTGTTACCTTCTTCACTTTCACTGTTTGTTTTTTTTCCGTCGCGCCGTCTCTTCTCCTTCTCCCTCCTCTGAGGTCTCTCCTGTGTGTGCATGCGCTGGTGTCTCCGCAGGTTTCCCAGGGAGCTGCAGGCGTAGCTGCACTGGGGGCAGCGGTACGGCTTCTCCCCGGTGTGTGTGCGGGCGTGGCGCTGCAGGTTGACGAGCTGGGCCGAGGCGTATGGGCAGGCGGGACAGCGGTACGGCTTCTGGCCGTCATGGATCCTCATGTGGCGTTTCAAGTGGTTGGAGTAGCGTGAGGTGAAGGCGCACAGAGAGCAGGAGTAGAGTTTATGAGGGATGTCACCAGCTGCACTCGTCTTACCCACACTTCTCTTCCTGCTGGAGCCGCCGCTAATGGATCTGTCAGACGGGTGTGAGCCCTCTACCTGAGAGGAATCGACGGAGGCTGCATGCTGGAGGCCTTCCTCACAGGTCAGACAGTAAAGCTCAGTCCCCAGGTCCAGGCCTGGGACACAGAGGAGGAAAACAACTTTAATCACACTATTAGAATAAAAGAAGTCAGAGGCAACAAATCACAATGACTCTGGTTCAAAGTCAAACCAAGACACGTTGAAATCTCAGTGGAGATCCCACATTTATGAACCAAACACATCGGGCTGAAATGTGGCAAACTTTTGACTTTGAATATTTCGCTCAGTGTAAAACATCACACAACTTAAAGGCACAGAATGATCTGACAGTTGTTTGTTACTACTACTAGTGAGCAGTAGGAGGTGGAAGCTGCCTGTTTAACGCTCATCACATTTAGCTTCTTTAACCAGGTAAAAAGGCCCACTGAGGTTTGCAACCGTTTTTGCAAGGGAGACCAGGCAGCAGCAACAGATTCAGACACGAAACAGACGACATGAACACACAGTGGGTTTTCAAAGCTACAGCAGCCTGTAATTCAGTCTATGATACAAAGATTAATTAACCTCTGCACACTATTCCAAGTAACTGGAGCACAAAACATGATGACTTTCTTTCCCATCTCTGTGTGAACACAGCAGCTCCTGTGAACTAGGATAATTACTGGAAGAGCTCTGTAAAAAAAAAAAAAAATGTCTGCAAAGATGTGAGGAAGTTAAAATCTAAAATAAAATCTAAAGCAGCTTTATGAATATAAGCATATCAAAGGTGAAGAGATGGAGACAGTCAGCCATCTGTGCAGGACAGAGCACAATGATGCACCCATCTTAAATCTGGAGGATGAGGTGGTTTCTCTTCTACTATTGCTGAAGAAGAAAAATGTAAAACGTTCCGACTCTTACTGAGATCTAAGCTCGTCCCCAGAGGCGCATCCCCCAGAAGCTGCCCACACCCTTTACAGGAGAGGAATGCTGGGAAGGTGGAGTCTGCTGGTGCTGAAGGGTCGTCCTCAACGCTCAGAGAGAAGACCGTCACACCTGGAGGACAACACAGGTGCTTAGCTGATTCTTAGACAGGAGACACCAGCCTATCATGCTATTTAAAATCTGTGAAATCTAAACTTAATTTGTGTTAATTTCATGAATGAACTATATTAACAAGCTCCATCAAATGTGTGGTGCTTAGTCTTCTTTGGCAAAGCACTTTACAGTTTAAGTTTTTATTTCCGGTCCATAAAAGACTTTCCTCTTTACACTGAGCTTTTATTTTGATGGTCTGACGAGGCAAACTTTCAATCACCTGCCAAAATGTCTTGTATAGACAACAACTAGACGAACAGTCACTATATTGTCCACCTAATATTTGTACAGACTGGTGTGTGTGTCACTGACCGGCCACCCTGTCCAGCCCCATGAGCTCCGAGTCCCCGAACTCCAGCTCTCCACTCAGCAAGAAGTCGCTCTCCAACACCAGGCAGCTCGGCTCACACACCACCGCCCCATCCTCTGACTCCACTGAACACACAGACATTTCTCTTGATTACTTTCTTAAAACAGATGTTCAAACATTTTGTACGAGCAGCAAATTAAAACACAGTGAGCTGGGTGAGAGTGAAACCACAACGGGTCAGAGACTGAGCAACAGGTCTGCTCCTGGTTTTCATATGAACTGAAACACAAATCAGATTCCTACCTGAGCGTCTGACCCAGTGCCTCTGGGTGTCTGCCTCACTGATACTAATAATAACAACAACACACCTTTTGGATCATATTATTCAGACTGGCACCAAACAAACTATTACAGAACATGTTTGACCTGCCAAATTATTTTATTTTAGCAGAATGAGGGCTGCAAATGTTTTCCAAGCAATATTCTAACCAAGTAAAACTAACTTGCATTTCAAACTAGGATGGATTAATAAATGTTTTATTCTGACACAGAAATCACATCCTGTGTGACAGTGGGTTTCTGCTCCAAACTAAATCTGGCTTGTAATGAGACAGAAAGCAGAATGACAACTTTGACTTGTGCTCAGAAAAAGTAAAAGAAGAAGATGGACAAGAGTATAAGAGTTGGAGAGGAAGCGGGAAAGTAAATGAGGAGAAAACAGAAGCAGGCAAGCAAAGGAAACCAGTGAGGATGAGATAAGTGCAGAGGAGGAAGAGCTGGAGGGGGAGGAATGAGGCTGAGAGTCAGGAAAAGGAAGAGGACTGAATAAAGATGAGAAACAGATGATACATGACATTTGAATACACTGAAATTGCTGTTTTGACACAACAGTGACTGAGCCTAAATCCATTTTTGCTTTTCAGTAACTCACTCCATTGTACAGAAAGCAATGCATTTAACATTTTCACTGAGCCCAAAGATGATTTCCATGGTTTTCAGCCTGAGCACCGTGCGCAAGGCAGAAAATATCAACAAGATATAACTCTAAAGGAAAAACAGAGTACACAAACAAACCACATGATCACGAGCTGCGTACTCAGTAATCAGACATTATTTTGAAATGTATATAATGACACCCCTCCATTTGTCCATCAGGCTTGTTACATATAAGGGAAAACCTGTAAAATGCAGCGTGGGCAGCACATGAGGTGTAGGTGTACTGGAAGCAACCTGTTTTCCAAAGAACCTGAAATCAGTGCCGCAAACCTACAGGTCCCCGATGTAAACAGGTGGTATTAAGGGAAAGTAACTCGACAAGATGAACCCTGAACAAAGACATTATTAACATACTTTGCAACAAAGATGACAGTTGATTGATTGACAATGATGACAACATTTCAATATTAATGCAAGAATCTCCCTGAGTAGGACTTTAAAGACATAAGAGACATGAAGGTGAGGCAAAGGAACACATGCTAAGAGGAAGGGAATAAGAGAAACAGGAAGCAATGAGAGAAAAGGAGGAGGACAGGAAGGAAAGGAGGGAGCAGAGGGGAGGTCAGGTGAAGCCTTGTGAAAAGGAAGCAGACCAAGTGAACCACAACATTCAGGATAAGATAACACACAAACACGTCTCCAAGTGTCTTCCTCTCCGATCGACAAAGAGGAAGGGACCTGCAAAGCCACTATGTTAGACCAGTTAGGCAACTTTTCATATGGCCGTGTCCTGTGCAGGCATTTAGTATAAACCACTACAAACACGTCCTAACATAAGATTATGTTAAAGTAGCTTTGACATGAGCAGGCAGTAGAAGAGAGTCGCTTCCTCAAACCCAGACAGTGATTTAAGATGTGCCAAGTTAGATCCAGAATCAAACAGGTCAACTCACGTTTCACTGGCTGCGGGTTGGATTGTTTTCTCCGCGGCATCTTTGCCTCGTTTCGTCCCAGATCCTGCTCCGCTTGTGGGAGACACCTCACGCGCAGTCCGTCAGCCAGCCAGGCAGCCAGCTAACTGCATGTCATCACCGTCATCATCATCTCCTCCTTCCTCTTCCTCCAAAGGAGAGTAACAGCGGTGGTGTCATCACTACCGAATGAAACGTAGCGTGTACAAGGAATTTAAAACTCAACACTTCATTAAGTTCAATAAGTCATACACTACACTTATTTCTAGCGGGCTTTAAACATCACCACACACCTTCCACTTTAAATCTAAGTCGCGGTTCTTTCTGTTATTGTTTCGCAGTAAATAGTCGGAACCATCTTGCTAGCCATGTAGCTAGCCAGCTAACTTAAACAGTAACAACGCAAGCTGTCGTTTCAAGTTTAAACTTTAACAAAACCCACATTAGTAGATATCAACTTGTCAATAAAATTACCTGTGATATAGTCCACAATAATTATACCGTCGTTTAAAAAAGTGTCATTTAGTAGCAAACGCACACCGATGCCGAGCTACGCCGGGTCCGGGTGACGTCACTGACAGGAGCAGAGGGTTGTGGGCGTTGTAGTTCCTCGTTTATCGAGCCCCCTACAGAGGAAGCACGCAGTTTCCTTTGGGGTAACAATTTTTGTTGGCATATGCATGGATGCGTTACTGAGCGGGACTGCTGGGCACAAAGACACACAGAACTACTACTGAGACCCACAAATAAATAAACAAAGTGACTGCAAGCACACAAAAAGGACCACAAAGAGACAAATCCCGCAGACACAAAAAGGCACTAGATGGTACTATAACATGGGAAATAGAGACAGTCGACAGATTATCCTGCATAGCTACAGCACACATCTACAGGCAGCATACATCTGTACATGTTTCCAAAAATAGACATTTATAATATACATTTACAATAATTAAATGAAAACAAATGAACAGAATTAAGAGACAGTTGGCAGGAAATGCTCCTATTATTATAGGCAAGAAAAATATGTAAAAGGTAAATGGGTTGACACTGTGAAGTGAATGAGGTGGAACCCAGATTATTCTTTACTGTCACTTACTGAATCTGATGATTTATATTAAAAATCAGATTTGATTTGAACTGAGGGTGAAACTGAATTTTTTTGGATTATGTTTTTTTTTTATCTCAAACATATTTTTAAAGCATGGAAAAGGAGAAAAATCACTTAATGACACAAACTCCTTATACTTTATAACAATGATTTATTCATAAACCGAACCATGCATACAGTGTGTCATCAGTATGGATTTAATTTTATTTAGATTGTGTTTGTTTTGTTGTTTGTTAAAAAAGTTTTAAGTGTTTTTAGCCTCAGTTTTGATTAAACTAAAGGGGATGCTATTATATTAAATAAAAAAACATTGGTCACCATTTATCCAAACATTTATTGCAATAACAAAATAAAGTACAAATGGAATTTGATTTTTTTCTGGACTTTTGCATTGGTTTGTTTTACATTCGACAGTGGTGCAACCAAAGCGCAACCTCAATGTAGGCTTGAACTACTTACTGTATATTTATAGTCAATACTAATAAAACAGGCTCTAAACATTCATCATTATTAAACGTCGGTGCATGATAAAACGACAAAGGCGTTTCTTTGCTGGACTGAACGTGATTTGTTTTCCAGATACAGACAATGACAAATTGAAAAATGGCCTATTGCAGCATTTCTTGAACAAACAAACTGTACCAGAAGTCAGAAGTTATTCTTTCCTCCAGATACGTATAAGGTACTTTTGCACAGTGAGCCTCAGATAATACTACAACTCTCTCTTTGATCTAGCAGGAGCAGAGAACGTGCACTCTTATTTTCTACCACCTTCCTCCATCAGATCAACAGTATCCTCTGTTTGTTTCTATGATTCACTCCGACTCTGTGCCTTGGCTTCCTGCTGCGCCCTCCAGGCCGCGAGCACCTCATCATCTTCAACCTCAGCTACCGCCCGAGCTCTGATCCTCTGCCTGGTTTGGGCGATGAAGGTAGCAATATTATCCTCCTCCTGCTCAGCCTCCTCCCTCCTGCTTCTCCTCCCTCCTGGCTCCCTGCTGTCATATTGTGAACAGTGGGCGTATCTTCTCTTGGAGAAGTCACTGTAGCGCTCCGTCCCCTCGTTGCTCCCCTCGAAAGCTCCGTAAGATCTCCCTGCCCGGCTGTAGCTGTGAGGTTGTGTGACCCCATTGCAGGAATATTCAGTGTCTTCACTAGACAGATCCTCATGTAACCTTGATCTGTATCTGGAGCTGTACGTTTCCTCATCCTCTTCGTCAACAGCACAGGAGGCCCTGCGGCTTGAGAAGTCGAATTCAGAAGCAGAGGCATCGAGGTCATCATACGGCTCCTCTGGCGGGCTGGTCTCTGCTCCTTGCTCTGGTTTCCTTGGAGGAGGCCTGACACTTTTCAGCCATTCATCAATGCTGGTGTCCTTATCTTTCTCCAGTGCCGGGTTGAGACTCAAGCATCCAGAGAGGCCATAGCTCCTTGGAGGTTTTTCCTTTTTCTTCGTCTCTTCAAGAAACTCCTCTTCTTTCCTCTTTTTTTCCTCCTCCTCCTCCTCATTCGCCTTCGGTTTCTTCTTCTTGTACAGAGTGCTGCGCTTGTTGTCCTCCAGGATCTTTTTCTTTTCATAGGTGGTGATCTTGTCCCTCATTTCAGACTTGATGTCTTTGTCCATGGCATCCAGTTTGTCCAGGTTGACTTCGTCCTGGAAAAGGCTGAAGAGGGGGACGCTAGTGGTGGTGATCTTGTTCTTCCTGGAGCCCAGGGCGGAGCCTTGGCCAGTGAAACCTGAGATCCTGCTTGACCTACCATCTGAGAAGACTGATGCGGCCCTGCCCCGACCCTGGGACAGAGCGCTGGTGGAGGAGGCACTGCTCAACAAGGAGGCCTTGTCATCGTCTACGCCACGGCCGGACATCCCCCCTGACGCCCCACCAAAACTGACCTCAGAGCCAGCATGTGACGGAGGAGGCAGGCTCATTTCACTCTGCTTCTGTTTGATCGTTTCAGAGACAACATTGGTGATCCAGTTTTGGATGCTGGCCAGATTGACCAGTGGTTCACCTCCGGGGCCCTGCATGGTTGGAACTGGGATGATGGGAGGAACTGGTGGTGTGAGATTCAGTGGGACAGCAGACTGGGTGGATTTTGCACTGCGAGCTTGTGAAGCTGAGGATATGACAGACGATCTGCCGCTGAGCATGGACATGTTGTCGTCACTGGGGACACTCTGCAGGCCTGTGACCCCAGCTCCAGCCCAGAAGGCTGACAGAGGTATCGTATTTCCACTAATGCAGCTCTCACTCTCCCAGTTGCACAGAGACTGACTTTCTTCTAAAGTCTTTTTTGACCGCTCCAGAATCTCCTCACGTCTTTGCCTCCTTTTGACCGTTGCAGAGTCCTCACCTCGAATCAGGTCCAAAATCTCGTCTGTATTCTCTTCCCCAAGACGCTTCTGCTGTCTCAGCTTCCATGACTGATACGCCGTCACATTGACATCTTGGAGGGATGGTGCCTTTGCTTCTCCCTCGCCATCACCTCTCTCTCCGTCTCCTACGAGGCTTTTCTCTCCATCCTCCCGATCTTTCTTGTTCCAGCCAAACTGGATCCTCTTAATGCGCCAACGCTCCAAAGGCGTCAGCTTCTCCTTGTTCTTCTGACAGAAGTTGTACATGGAGCTGGTGTCAGAGAGGATGCTGTCCACTTCATCCTCAATCTTCTTCTGTCCTTCCTCTCCTCCCTCTGTTGCAGTGTTCTCGCTGCCTTCCTCCTCCTCTTTCCTGCGGTAGCGAGCAGCAGCTTGCTCCTCAATTTCTCTTAGCCGCTGTTTCCATAAATCAGAGTAACTCGTGCAGCTGGAGGCGGACATGGTCTCTGAGGGTGGAGGACGTTTAGTGCGACGCTTCATCTGCTCTTTTATAGCTTGTATGTCCTTGCTACTGACGCTCTCCACATCTTCATCTGTACCTTCCTTTGTTTTCTTTGGCCGGCTTCCAGGAAGAGATTCTCCGTCCTCACTGTCGCCATTCAATTGCGCCTCCCACCACTCCTCGTTTTGGTATTTCTTGTTTCTGTGCTGCCACTCGCGAATCATGCTGTCAAGACCATCATCATCATCATCGTCTTCTCCGCCAACCTCAAGCTGCTCTTGAACACCGACCGACCCCTGGTTTTCCAGCCCATTCTGCACTCCGATCAGCCCGCCTCTGAGCGCCGCTGCCCCAGCAGAAGAGGCGATGCTGCTCATTACACTCTTACCATCCTCCTCCTCCTCCATCATGATGGAGTGAGCTTTCACCTCGATCATGCTCTGCTCCTCCTCTTTATCAGTGTCCTCATCATCATCATCGCCACCCTCTCCAAAGATGCGAGCACGAGTTCGAGCATCGATAACAGAGCACTGGCTGAGTGTCTCGTCGTCATCATCACGCTCCTCCATCAGGGTCTCGTTGAGTTCTCGCAGCTGCTTCAGGAAGCCTTCATTTGGGTTGATGGCACGTTTTTTCCTTATGGACGTCAAGGCCTCCATGATGGTCATGTGTTGGAAGATCATCAAGTAGGATGCCACCAGGACAGCAGAGCGACTGACGCCCATCATGGAAACCACAAGAACCTTCCCTGCAAAGAAACAACACAGCCATCACAACCCCATCTCCGTGAACTGTGTTTTTAAAGAAGTGTGACCAAGATACGAGGTGTTCAGGACATTTTACAGCCGAAAAACTGTCCTGTAGTGGACAAGTCTTGCTACAGGACACTGGGGTTTAAAGGGTAAACAATTCTGATACAGTATATTGGCTGTTACTCATCTTCTACATGCACTCAAACAAACTTCTCTCCAGATGTGGCCACAGCTGTTGCTTATAATTACATTTAAGTGTGTTATACACCATTTATTAAATGCTAAATATCAAGGATTGAAGTTGAAAATGACCCTTTATTGTGTCTTATTTGTAATTTTTGATTTTTGTAGTTGTGAGTGATTTGATGCTTTATTAGCCCAAATGATTTATTAGGCGCC
>NW_018127896.1:422845-438271 GCF_001952655.1 Monopterus albus | reverse complement strand
AATAAATTAAAAAATACAAAAAAAATTGTGATAAATAAATACAAATAAAAAATAATATACTGATCAAAAGCTACAATCCCACCACAAGTTAAAAATAGAAAAATTATTTCTTTGATGTACAAATGTAGGACTGAACTGAATCTAATTATTTTTTGTTTTGGAAGCAATAAAAACATTTAGATTTTTGACGCACCCAGAGTCTGACTGATGGGCTAAATAAATAAGTTGAGACAACAAGAAAAGATAATTAAATAACTGAAAAGAATAGATAAAAACTGAAAAAAGATATATACATTATTTGCAAAGACAGACAGAACAAACCACCTCTCACCTTTGTGGGTCAGCAGGGCCTCGTCCAGGAATTCAGCTGTGGGTCGAAAGTGCACTGAGATGTCGGCGTCAGTGAAGTCGTCCACCTCAATGCCCATGTAATGGACGTTCATGCCACTGTAGAAGGACTCGCCCGTGTAGACCCCGGTGCCGTGTGCGGTGTTCAGGATGTGGGTGATGCCCATTCGCTTCAGACGAGCCCTATTGACTGCGACCGATCTGAAAAAGAAAAAGAACTGTAAGATGACGAACAACTTGTCTTGTGCATGAAATTTCTCCCTCACTTTCTCTGCAGGTTGTAGGAGTCTAAACAGTAACTTCCTAGCATACATTTGGAAAAAAGTTGCACTAACACAGCTGAGAACTGAGGAGTTAAAACAACGTTCTGTTGATTCCTGACTTCAGAAAGAGCCATCAGATGAAACAACTCAAGGTCAGTTCATTAGCTTGTTCTGGAGCTGTCAACCCTATACAACCCCACATGTTTGTCACTGGCTAGCAGGATTTGCTCAGTTGTTGTGGACATGCAGACATTTAAACTTCCCATTTTTGGGCCTCTTTAGGACTAAAACATTTAAGGAAATAAAACCAAGTGAACTAATTCCACCCACTGTCAACGATGGTTCAGCTCAAAGCTCCAGAAAAGCTACTAAATGGCTCTTGTGTTTAAGCGTGAACTTTCAGCTCATCACAGAAAAGAAATCCTCCAAAATAACACAAGCTTCAAACACCTACAGTTAAACCTGAGTAGCAGGTGAGCTGAAGGACTAAATGCTCCTGTTTGGGCTGGGATCCCTGATCAATGCTTTGGCCGTTTTAAGTGAAACTACCTTTTAAAACTCTAGTTTCTTTAGACCCCATGGGCACTCACTTTTCAGCTATGAAGATGCTGGGCCACACCTCGTCCACAGGATTAATGGGAGCTTCCAGGCGGTCCTGCACCATGGCCCTCTGGATGTCCAGCACACAGGGGGTGTTGTAGGGGCTGCGGTCATCAATCATGTCCCTGACCCGGTTGTAGAGGTCCTCCACCATCAGCTGCTCGGCGGTCTCCAGTATGGACTCTGGGACGGAGTCGGTGCACACGCCTCGAGATGGCAGCTCTGAGGAGGATAGACAGTCTGTAGCAATGATGACAGTGAAATGATCAGAACCAGATCGTCAACTGACTGTTCTCTGTTTTTGATGTATGTCAGGGGCAGTACACACATTAATAAGCATCACTGTAAATGTGCCAGTGGGAGCCACTGGACCAGGACTAATTAAGGCTGAGATTAAAGTCCAGTTAATTGCTCTGACATCCTGAATTAAACCCAGAACAGATTGAGAACCAGTCCACTGTGACCTGCTGGGGAGCTGACCACCACGGAGCTGACTCCACTAGAACGCCAGCCCCTCACACATCACATCACATGTGCCGCCAGCAGGTTAACACTGTCAATGTGCCACTGAATGGCTGGTTGTTGTTGAACAGTGACCGCATGAAGGCAACAGGTGAGGAGTGGATTAAAGGGACAGTTTGACACTGGGAGAAGTGTGTATTTGCTTTCTTACTGCAGGACCCTCATGACTGCATTGAGAATATGAAGCCACAGCTGCAGCTGGTTAGCTTAGCTTTGCATGAAAGAGCTAGTAACAAAATCTGCAGCCAGCGCCTCAAGAGCTCACAAATAAAACACATTACAAGTTTGGTGCACTGCAACTGAGCAGACGCCATCTGCTGAGGAAGTCTGTGAGGTGGGTTTTCAAACAGGTAAAGCCACAGTGTGGGCCTGTATTTAAGTATGGTTTCTAACCCCTCGTAGTGAAGCTAGTTGGTGCCTCTCATTTCACTTGCTCCTCTGTTTTTATGGGTGAACTTAGTACACGGTCAGCTCCCAGTGGGACTACAGGTGCAGTACCCCCACTTCATCCTAAAGGACAAATGACATCTGAGTCCATGTGCAGACAGTTCAAAACTAGAACACACTGATGTCTGTCAGTGCTGTGCAGCTTCATAAGCAGCCCCTCATTAGCACAGCTGTATTCATCGGGAGCACCGTCCTCCCTGCAGATAAAACACGTGTCGTCCATTAAGCTGCCACCAACGTCATGTCACCCGAGAAATCTGATCCACAAACTGCTCTGTGATGTGTCGTAACAGCTAATTTCCTCAATCAGCCCGGCTCTGCTTGTCCAATGAGAAACATCTCTGTCTCTGTATGAGATGTAATGAGCTGAAGGGGTGAAATGTGGATTCACAGTAACTGAAGATTATCTGATTAAATGATGGCCGTTGAACATGGGTGTAGAAATCAGTTTTCCAGTGCTGCAGATTATTAAAAGCAGACAATTGTGTTAAAGTGAAAGGTGGCTCGCCACCAGATTTACCTCCTCATTCCTAGTTTGACACAGGACAAAGAAATATTCTGGAAAGACATGATAACACATATTCCTACTGTAAAATTCAAATACATGGTTGCTTTATAGTTTTAACTTGAAAACTACCCAACTTCAAATCCAACTCAACCACAATAGGAGTTAGAAAACACAGCCTGCCTCCACGTGTCTCACCCTGTGTCTCACCCTCACTGATGATCTTCCTGGCGGCGACAGCTGATGAGAGGTGGATGGGCTCCATGAAGATACTTGCAGCGTCAGAGCCCGAGATCATGGAGAACCTGGAGTCCGACACCATGGACAAACTGGCAGGCAGAAAGCAGAGGTTCACAGAAACCACCCCTGAGAGGGTAAAAATACACATCTGGAAGACTCTGTAAAAATCTTCTGTATCTCCTTATATTTGTGTAGCTTATTTCATTTAACAGGGAAAATGTGAAACCATTTAAAAAGTTGTACTAGAGTTAGCTTAAAGCTAATTTCCATGTGCAGGACACCAAGACAACATGTCACAAACTAAACAGGACAGTGTGTATGTTAAACAGTTCAGACGCCAGAGCCAACACAAGCAGCAGAAGTCACAGTGTTTGTAGCAGATTTATTTGTATCTGCTTTGCTTTGTGTGGTAATAATATTTAGCACTGTAACTGCTTTGCAAAGCAACATTTAAAACAGCCCAAAAACTATGCAAAAGAAAAAAAGGTGGATCATGTGACCTTCTTTGAAAAAATGTGGCTCTATTTTGCCGTACTGATGTTTTAGTCCTGCAGCTGACAGGACAGTGAAGTCCCAACACTGATCAATATTACCCATACAAATATCACAGTGGTAGAAAACATATGTGGATGTTCGTTTGGTGCAAATTTTTACTAACCCCAGGAACCCAGGGAGAAGGTGCAGGTTTAAAGTAGCCGAGATGTTCATGATCAGGTGAGCACTCACCTGGGGGAGGGACAGCGGAGGTAATGGGACTGAACCCCTCTGACGCCCCTGTCCTCCTCAGTTCCATCAGGAACAATCTGATTGCCACGCTCTCCGCCCTCATTGGATGACGCCATGGCAACCAAATCCCTCCTTCCTGCTGGTAAGACCGGATTCCTCTGTCCAACATGTGCACAGAGGAACAGTCACAAAAAATAAATGCAACGTTTCAAGCTAATTTTTATTGATTAGGTGTTTAGTAAAATCACAGCATCTACAGGAAGTCCAACAGCAGAGGTTACCAAAATAAAAGCCTGTGAGTTTTATTTGCACTACCCTCTTCATCATCTCTTCTCACAGAGTAAAACACAGTGTTTGTCATGTTATCAGGCTGTTAAACTGTTGGTGTCCCTTTCGCTTTTGATGCCGATACCAAAGCCACTTTGTTCAGTAGCTGCTGCACAAAACCTGCCCACCGCCTGCTCTGGTTTCAGCCTGTATGATGAGCTAAGCTCAGCTGATCCTGGCTGTAGTCAGTACTAGAGCCAAAACAGCCGAGTTAAAATGTCAAGCTGTTGTTTGGAACTTCCCAGATAACGAGTGTGATGTTTTACTGCTGGTCACACAGACGTCATCTCAATCTGTGGGAAATTCTAACAGGGATTTTCCACTTTTTACTGTTATTCAATAGACAAAATTAATAATTAAAATAATCAATCATAAAAATAATGATTAGTTCAATGCCAAGAAAGTGACTATTGTTTTAGCACAGGACCCTGTGACAACTGTTATGTTGCATTTGTGTTACCACCACATGTTGAGAACAATAAAAATGAAAACTTTGGAAAAACTCTGGAGGGTTTTCACACTGATGTTGTTAGTCTGTGTGTGTGTGAGTGTGTGTGTGTGATCCAAGGCCTGCAGTGGATCTATTTTTGGGTGAAGCGACAGCTGCCTCAGAGTGTGTCAGGCCTGGCAGCAGCCGCTCTCTAGAAGGACACAGCTTGAAGCCTCACAACAACAAAACAACACTTATCCAAGTGTGAAAACTCACCAGAGTCTGTCTGTTTCCTGGGTTTCATTTAAGACACTACATCAGTGTGCGTCTGTGTCACGCGTGTTCTTACCTCAGTGCTGTTGGTCACAGTGTGAGCGTGGGGAAGGTCATCTGGTCTGAAGCCGATGGCGGCCAAACTGACACTGGCCAGTCCTCCCCCTCCGGGTCTGTGGAGGCCCTGACACCCAACACCAGCTGCAAGTAACTGAGTACTTTTACTCAACTACAGTGGTACTTAAAGACACTTTACTATGAGATCATAATATATTTTTTGATCTATGCGTTTCCTTCCTTCTGTCATCTTGCTGTTTTTACCTTCCTCCTGTTCCCTGTCCTTGTTTCCTTTCTTGTGTCCTTGTTTATGTTCTTCTCTCTTCCTTTTAGTTTTATCAATCAAAAATTAAAAGTTGATTTAAAGTGCTATTATTGATGACTGACAGAATAAATGTGAACATTAATAAAACAATGAGCCTAATGTATATAACACTAAATAATTTTTAAAAATCATAAAATAAAAATATACAAAATATTTGAGGAAGTAAAAAATGTAGTGACAAATAAAAAACAGCTTAAACAGCTTTAAAATCCAAAGCTAAAAAGTAGGTTTTAGGTTTTCTGTCTGCCCTCTTTCCATCATTTTTCATCCTTTCATCTGTTCTTGCTCCTTCTGTCTCCATCCCTCCATTTTCTCTTTTCTTTCCTTTTGACTTTCTTCTCCTTCCTTCTGTCCCTTCTCCCTTTTTCAGTCCTCCTTTTCTTTCATTTAGCTACTTATGCCATGTTTGGTTCCTTTTGGTTCTCCCTCCACTATGTGTGGCTAACATGAAGAGTAGCTGCTCTATCATAAAATGTTCACACCCTTTTATTTTGCATTGGCACTAAATGGTGCTGAAGTAGAGCTGCTGCACATGAAAATCAGCTGAACCCAAGTGTTAACAGTGCAACGGATTCTTGATCAGTTCGACTCCCTCATTCTGTTAAGTTGTAGGAAATGAAACATGCACACATTTCACTGTCTTTTTACTTTTTATTGCATCAAGGACGAATCCAAAGTGCTTCTGTCTGACAAGTGCTTAAAGGTGAAATGAGATCTTGTCCAGTGGTTTGTGTCACAGTAGAAAGTGGACTAACACTGAGTGGGTTTAGCAGGTGGTGGGTGGCATGTAGGCTGCTCCAGCACAATCTGAACACAACAGAGGAAACACAAATACTGCTCCATGAACAAAGGCACATAGAGAAAACAGCATGACATCGAATTTGGTCAAGCTCCAGACACCAGAGAAAGGTGAGGTGGCCTGTCAAGTCCATCGGGGTCAGTATCCCATAGCTGTAGTGCCACGGTGCACATGGTGCAGGTACACACCTAGCAAGAGTACAGTGACACTCAAATATGTTAATGCTACGAATTATCAGACTACTCTGGGACCCATCCCAGTTTTCTTCCACCTTCAGCAGTGCCTCAGAGACACTGGCACAGGTGGAGCAGATGCTAATACTTTAAAAACATACTTGAATGGTGAAATAAAAACTGGTCTGTATTACATTCATTTTAGAAAAACAAAACACTACCTGTGACTAGTCAGTGTCTCTAAAAATACATCTTTTCATAGTGTTTGGAGAGTTCAGACAACAACACAGATTCATATATACAGTAATATACATGTAATAATCATGTAAGAGTGGGAGAGAAGTTTATTAAACCTCTTGAGAGTGGTGAAAAGAAATCCACAGATTTTCTGCATTCACATTCACAGCGAGTGTCTTCCTGAGGGAGTTTTAGCTGGTTTTGTTTTTGTTAATAATTGTTAGTTTTAAACACGTTGTGTTTTTGGAATAAAGAGCATCAAAATACTGGAGTATGCACTGAAAACATGCAGCACAATAAATCTGCCCAGACTGCTGCAGTTACATTCAAAACACCGGAGGGTGAGACAGACGTAGAGTGAGACATATTCATGTACGTCACTGTTCGCCAAGACAACTAGACATAAGCCAGTCATTGTTTCTATAATTAAAAACAGCAGGAGCACTCAAGGTATTTGTGTGGACGTTAAGCTTATTGTCTTGTGTAACTATGAGGTTAACACTTTGTAAACACACCAGCAGAGAACACTAAATCAAACTGACGGCTCATCTCTCTTCTCCAGACCTGAAACAACCAGAATCTTCCATATCAACACTGCACTTTTTTCTATTTCCTGAGAAAACCAGCTGCGTTTTGGGGAGGAGCAGCGTGTGCTGATGTGGCATTAACATTAAGTTACTTTGTTTCCAGTGTGAGACATCATGAAGTGGTTGTTTGCAGAACTTCACTTCCAAATTTAAAAGGTTTTAAGGTAACTTAACTTATGAGGATGCTGACATTAAAATCTTGCCACCTGCAGTTTCGACAACAGCAGGCAGCAGAAGACACAAAGAGAGGAGCTGAGATCCAAGACTAACGTGCTGGTTACCTACACGCATGGCCTCATTGCACCAGTTCTGGTGTGTTTGCGTCTGTCTGTTGATTTGCTTCATTGTG
Organism: Monopterus albus; assembly: GCF_001952655.1. Taxonomy (NCBI): domain Eukaryota; kingdom Metazoa; phylum Chordata; class Actinopteri; order Synbranchiformes; family Synbranchidae; genus Monopterus; species Monopterus albus. The sequence continues at coordinate 431,063 of NW_018127896.1, read as the reverse complement.
ATGAGGCTGAGGTCCTTCAGGTCACCAGGTGCTGGAACAGAACACAGGTGACAGCAGAATCTCACTGTGAGCATGAAAACAGGCTCCACAGTTCAGCCACTGTTGTCAACAGACACAGGCAGCACAGGGACGGCAGCTCCGCTCCTCTCAGCTTCAGCCACATCTTTTGGCCCAGTCATCAAACTCTTTCTTGCTTGGTGGTCAACATCCTTCTTTTCTTTCTCCCGTTTGTGTGCGGCTAAACTGAAGCTCGAGAAAGGCAGGAACTCGCAGCAGTATGCTGGCGGCAGGCATGGCACCAGGTGCACCGTGCCGCTGTCGTTCATGAATTGGACGCAAGTGTAGGAATCCTGTGGTGACCGGCTGGCAGTGACAGTGGAAGTGTCAGGAGCAGGGCTGGGAAGGCCAGGATGTCCCATCATGCTGTAGTCTGTCCCCGGCAGCGACATAATCTCCAGCCTCGGAGAAGACGCATCCAGAGATGGGGTGAAGGCTTCGGGAGGCGAGGAGCAGTAGGGTGCCAGACTCTGCACACACGAGGCTGCGTTTTGTTGATTATTAACAGGCATGAGGTCACATGGCACCACGAGGGGATCCTTCTCTGTGTCTGTGGGGTTGGACAGAACACTGCAGTCCTGCGGTGTGGTGAAACAGACATCGTCAGCGCTGACCTGGTCCCACACTTCCTCAGTGTAGCTCGGAGGTCTGTAGCTGTGGAAGGTACTGAAGTGACAGTTGATTTCATCCCAGTTCCCCTTCTGAGGATGGAAGTGTGCAAGAGAAGGAAAAGAGGGAAGAGGTGAAGACAGAAAAAGTAGGAGAGACAACAAGATGCAGGCCGAGAAGGAAATGCAGGCAGGTACAGAAGGAGAAGGAAAGGATACAAAGCAGGTCGCAAGGAGAAGTGAGCAGGCAGATGGAAGAATACAGAGGGAAATGAATACAGAAGCATCAGAAGAAAGATTTCCCAGTGACCCTGAAAGCAGCAGTGTCTGTATGAAGGTGTGTTACCTTCAGGAGGAGCGGGTCAATGCCAATAATCCGTGGCTTGGGAATAGGTGGCAGGAAGTACTCCTTTATTCTGAAGGCATAATGATGAAGAGGGTAAATTTGAAACAGCAGCACACTAGTAAACACGCCAACTACACAAACATCGACAGTCAGGTGAGCACCAAATGTCTCAGCTCTCAATAGTCCGACCCAACAGCTGCCAGCGTATTCTCTCACCTTCTGCTCTGTGGGATAACACCGACAGCGACAACCAGCACAGCCACGACACCGACACCCGTCAGCAGAACCACCAGCAGCTGTTTACCTGCACATGTTCAACCACACATCTCATCAGAGCCTCCTGAAAATTTCATCATCATCGTCATGGAGACTGTGTGCTGGCGTACCTGCCGCGGGTCTGGCGGGGACGCTCATTGTCAGTGCGGCGCTCCACTTGCTCCACAAGCCGTAGTTGTGTGAGCGACAGCGAACTCGCACCATATAGTCACCGACGGGTAGGCCAAGCAGCTCCAAGTGAGGCTCCCGCAGAGGGTGCATCACCTGATGACAAACAAACACTAAGATTTAATGGGGTTTCTGAACAGTTTATGTGTTTTTAATAGGTAAAAACCTATTTCAATTTCCCAAACTGCACAAAATCCTTTCATTAGTTTCTGTTTCAGTCAAAGTGAATCAGTCTGCACCCTGGGTTCACACAGAAATTCAGTTCAAAGATTTGGCTCAGTGTAAAAGGCCTTTCAGTGTGTTTTGATAAAACCTCTTTTTCAAGATTCAAGATTTTTATTTGCCATTTATGCATAAACAGACAGTCTAGGCATATAGGAATTCTTGTGCAGGGCTCTCCTGGAGTCTATTAAAGAGTTTAAAGCCAAGAGAATGAACACCTAGTCTTAATATAAGAACACCCAAGAATACAAAGGAACACAAAATACAAAAAACAAGAATACAAATAGTTGATAAAATTGTGGACACAGGAGTAAGATAGCAGGTAAAATGGGGAGTTTCAGATATTTCACATAGTGTAATTGTATATGGTATTCTACTTAGCAGGGTAATGAGGGGTTATCGCACAGGTTTTTCACATTTTGTATTTGCCATCAGTCTTACTGCAGCAGGGAAAAAGCTGTTGTAGAATCTTGTTCTGTGTGTGATGATACTGTCGGATCTATTGTGCCTGAGGTTGTGGGTGCAGTTTTTGTGTCTGAGCAGAGTGTGAGCTGGGTGGAGTGGGGCTCTGATTATGTTCTCTGCTCTTTTGCAACAGTGCTGTGTGTATATTGTGTCCATAGCAGGCAGTTCAGTCCCAATGATCCTCTCTTTTGCCCCTTACAATAATTAAAATGTTTTAAAGTGCCTTTTCTCCTCAACCCACTTACTGTTAAGCAATTTAGGATTAACAGCCAGCCAAGTAAATATTGTGCTTTTGCACATCTCTTAAATTTTAACTTTAAGTACAAATTAATCTATTGACCTGGATGTAATGAGGATATTTCTACATGTTTTTTGCACAATTTAAGAGGATTTATCATCTTAAAATGAATCAGACACTGTCTCATGAATCTATACAAACTCCACTAAAACCTGTTCATACTGTACAATCAATCAGTTATCCGTTACTAAGAGTGGGTCATCTGAGGAACAACCCTGATTTCGTGCCTTAATGTCTAGACTTTATATGTAACTGGTGAATTTAAAGTTACACTACTACATTGTCTTCACTTTCACTTCTTTCATAGTTTCCTTTCTTTGTGTTATTTCTTGCCTCCTTTAAGTGATAAAATGAAAACTGTCAGAACTGGAGAGCAAAGTGCTTTTACTTTTACAGGCGTGAGAACATTTTACTGCTTCTTTTCTCATGCTGAAGTTAAACCCTGTGAGACTGCAGGTTGCTGTACCTTCCAGTTGTCGGGCTCTGTAAGTCGTCTGTACTGCAGCTCGTACACCAGCGTGATCCAGCCGTACTGCAGGTCCGACGGCACCGGGTACTTCCAGGACAGCAGCACCCTGTGGCCCAGCTCATCTCCACCAGCACCTGCCAGCACGTAGGTCAGGTTGACCGGAGCTTCAGTCTGAACTGTGGACACAGGAACACGCCCAGCAGGGCGTGACACGGTGAACACCGAGGCTCAGAGTGAGGACCCCTCCGAGGAGCGGAGGGAGAAGAGGAGGGGATACTGCTGGAGTTTGATTTGACTCTCACTCTTGCAGAGAGTGAAGTTAGTTAATGCATCTTTGAAGTTTTTCTTTTGTGCTAAAATGTTCCACAGCTAAACAAAGGATTTCTGGTTTCAGCTTTAAGGGATCCATCAGACTAATTACAAGGTCACATGAAGTGTTTCTAATGTTGCTGAGCATTTAAAAAGTCAGCCCTCCACACCATAGGCAGCTGCTGATTATGCATTTAAATAAAGTGCTGAGGTTTATGTCTGAGGCAAAGTTTTATATTTTTATTACTGTTCTGTGTGGAGCTAATGGCATCTAAGCAAACATTCATCCAATCAGTCCTAACACGCCGTCTTTAACATGCTAAAACAAATGTAGCAGAGAATAAAACCACATCTTTCTCACGTACAATCACATACTGGTTCTGTTTAGACTGGAATCAGCACCGATCCATCTGCCTGCCAAAAGAAGACCAGAGAACTTAGTCCTCTTCTTCCACCTGATGTAGAACTAATCAGGTTATCTTTATTCTATGCTCCCAGCTGTGTTTAAAGACACCCACTGCTCCGACTGGTGGCTGCACAGCTGGTCGCACTGCATCACCACGTCTCCAGGCTGCCTATAAATATTAAATCAGCCAGCAGGGTCTTTGTATGGGTCTCCCACTGCTAATCTGTCAGGCAGTTCTGGTTCACTGTGCAGAAACACTGCCTTGTTGAATGTGGTTGCTTTCTGTTGCTGTTGCTGCTGAGCCGAGTGTGTGGCTGCTGTGGAGATAATCCAATAAATAACTCAGCCCTGAAAAGAAGAAATCCCTGATCACATGATCCTTGGTCGACTTTTACATGCAACTGAACTGACCGTTTTTAAGATGCCCTGACAAAGAAACAAGCAAAAGCAACAGGAGTGCAGCTGCTGGTGGAGGTACTCCCAGTGCACTAAATAGCAGGAGAAGTGGGAGGCATGCTGAGCAATCCCACACACCCCAGTCCTCACCTATCTCTGCCACGTCCAGGCAGTGCTCCTGGGAGGTGTAGTTCTTGTGGGTGGTGATGGCGGTCACATTCATGCAGTAGATGTTCCATATGGACGTGTGGCTGCTGTCGAAGTGACAGCTGTTGGGGCCGGCGGTCATGTAGTCGGGGCATTCGTGTTTGGGCCCTTTACTGTCGGGGAGAAGAAGAACACTCAGCTTCCTTTTTGGGTACAAGACCATTAACTGTGGCCACCTCATCTTTTCTGTTATTATCTATTTGTACAGAGCCTGACATTCAGTTTGTCTCAGCTTAACACTGTATGAAGCATTAATACAGAGCAAACAGTGAACTCTGATCCTTGTGTCCTGCTTCTTAAAACAGACAATCTCTCAGGAACATGGAGGGTTTGATGTGAGCCTGTCTCACTTTCCAAACAATTTAGTTGTTTTGACCTGTTCCTAACAGAATCCCAGATTTACATAAGTGGTCGTCTTGCCAACACATTAATCCCTGGAGGACAACAACAGTCGAGTCAAACAGTCAGTGGAGCTGTGACCAGCGACGCTGTGTCAGGTCACAGGGACAAGCCACAGGGATGTCTCCTCCTCTGTTCATATGGCCTGTCATCAATATTTGGCGTTGGACCAGTAACAATAAACAAAGAGGAGAGCAACGATAGTGACGGGGTCAGTGGAGAGACCAGGACGTTTCACATATGGTTAACATTTATGGAGAAGCTTCTGATCAGACCAAACTGGAACGAACATAACCCAGCAGTTTGGGAGGAAACAGGGCCATTTAACTGTCACACACACGACCTGGTTGTTATTCTTGTGTGCACGTGGCTCACATTTCAGTTACATCAGTGCATGTGTGGCAGTTTAGGAGCTCAGCGGTGTTCACACCGGAGCCGGGTACATGGCACTGACACACACAGACGGGAAACAGCAACACAAGGCTGGGATGCGGACACAGCCTTTATTTGAGTGGTTGCACTGCAGAGTAAGAAACTTCAGAGGAGGAGTTTTTCTGTTCTGTGTACGTGGGTGTCTTAAACTATAAAGTATGTGGCATAGCCTACTTATTCAGGACCATAAAGTTTTGTCCCCAGAAGAACTGCCCCCTGTATGTGTGTGCTGTGTACGTACTCTCTGGAGTAGGTGAGGAGGTAGGTGATGTTCTCGCCGTCCGTCAGGTTGTCCAGCGGATGCCACCAGCAGGTGAAGTCCTCCATGTTGGGCGAGCGACAGTAGTAGATGTGAGGCCTCGTTGCCACGGCGACCTCTTCTGTGAAAGAAATCACACAGTCATGTCAGTACGTGCTTGTCTGTCGCCATGGACGCACCTGCAATAACGCTAAGGCGTCAGGTGTTTGGACACAGGCCTGTAGACAGGTGAGGGTTGTCACTGTCACACACACGGTCACGCTGCTGTTTAAAAAGATGCAGCTGCAAACAGCTGTTTGTCTCTTGCTTCTTTTAACCTAATTATTATTTAATGTCTGTCTACAGACGTCCCAGAGGTTAAACTGTGGACGTTCACTGATCCTCGCAAACACTTCTGCCCTCAAAGACAACATATTTGTTGTACGTCTGATTAGGTTCAGTGCACGTGTCATCTCAGCACAAGCGTTAAACACATACTTTTTATCTTCTAGAAGAAGAAGTGAGGTGGTCAAACTTGCTCTGCGACGTGAATTCTGCATCTGAACATAAACATCTCAACAAGTGGAGGAAGATGCCACAGTTCCACTTATCAGAGGAAACTCTAGTTTGCTGAGTGGAAAACGGTCTCTGTCTGTGGTTCACTGATGAAGGAAGAACTGGAATCCCCTCCACAGAACGTTAGAGGAAAATGAGCAGCGACAGAGTGGACAATGAGACGGGCATCATGGCGCCTCTCTCACTTCCACACAGCCCTTTTCCTAATTGTGTTAATACTGAGTCAGCATTCACATGCATTTTCTTCAGGAAATGCCTTTGTCTAGTGTCATGTGTTTCAGCCTCCAACACACACTCATCTAACCCTGACCTAGAACTAGATATCTCAGGAACACACAGGGAATTTCTTTGAACTTGGCACAAACATCCAAAAGGATACGCCGATTAGATTTTGGTGGTCACAGGTCAAAGGTCACTGTATCTTCACATCTGTCCCCTTCCCGTGAATCTGACTGGCTGGTGGAGACACACATCTGTCTCAGCCGTGCAGCTGCATTTGTAAGGTGCATTTTCACAAATAAAACCCCAACTGTCAGACTCAGGCTGCGACCTTTGTTGTGTGTTAACGTTTCCTGTTGCAGCTTCACCATCAACAGAAGGTGAAAAAAATAAATCAAACACAAGATGAGAATTCAAAGCTGTGAAACAGAGCTGGCTCAAGTAAACCCTTCTGGACACCAGCTGAGATCCACAACAAGACAGGAAGTGGACTCCGAGTCCTCTTTCTGCTCGGTGCGCATTGTACATGAGGATGCGGACGCATTTGTCCCAGAGTTCAACTTCATGTTCTGTTTATTATGTAACAGAGAAAGGTCAAAGCAGTGAGACGCCATGTGACCTCCACAGGTCGCAGCAGTAATCCATCAGAGAATGTCTGAGGGCAGCGGGAAACAAAAGCCTGTTGTGTTGCTATAAGAAGCTCAGTGAGCCCTGTGGCTTCTAAACAACAACCTCCGCTTGTCAGAACAGACACACACTGTGCGCCAAAAGACTGACACCGGCTACAACCAGATTGGCTGTAGGGGGTCAGAAAGATGCAGATGAAACACACCATGTGATGGACGGATCACAACGTCCGTGTTCTACACAGCTGACTAATGGTGACTGAGGGGGAAAACAACAGACAGATCACACAAGCTCGTGTTAATCAGAACAAACAGAGGCAGAGCAGCTCTGAATGAGCTCAGTGCATCTTCTGGTTTGATGATTCATCTCACCCCTTATTTAACATGACCAATCTTCTCTCTGTAGCTTTGTCTCAGACATATTCACAGCACATGGATGCACTGACATGCACTTAATGTTGATGCATTCAGACCAGGCGAGTCCACTACAATGCAGGTCACATGATGAAATGACAAACTCTCATTAAGAGGCAGGTCTGTGAAGCCCTCTGCCATCCAGGGTTCACCTGTGTGATCCTTGTGGAGGCTGGTGGTAATTAATAAGCTCTTCACTGCTCATGCTAGCAATTATGATGAAGCAGAAGCAGCCCACAAACTGACTCAAACCAGCTGAACTCGTGGACAGAATCGGGTTGTCTCCGGGCTCACATATCGACTGAACATCGCTCTAATGTCTCAACTAACGTTTGAGGGTTAACTGCAGTGTTTGAAGGAAGAATCTCAAAGTCAAAACAGTAATGAAAGGGCATCAGTGATGCTCAGAAATACAAGCAGCAGAGCTGAGTCACGCCTCTGCTGAAGTATCGACAAGCTGCCAACACATCCAGCTGAGCTGGCAGCTGTCACACACAGCTGTCGTTCTCGCTCTGACTGGGTTTTTAAATAGTCGCTCAACTCTCCACAGAGTCTGTGCTGAGCCCAACATGCATGTAACGGGCCAGGTGTCTCTACATGTACAGAAACCACAAGCTCCACTCCTGGTTCAGTCTAATCAGAATCATACTGTGCAGTTCATTCTGTTCAATCAATGACAGACTGCGGGAGCCCGTCTAGGTTCAGTCAAGACTGACGGAGGGTCAGCAGCTCTTCCTGGAGCAGGTGAACACGTGCACTGACATATTGACTGGAAGCCCAAACCCACCGCTCAGAAGATCAACTCAGGTTCAATCAGCTGTGACGGAGGCTGGAAAAACAGTTCCTGCACGTTTCTTCAGAAAGCCGAGGCCATCCTTTGATGTTGTGCAAAGCTGTGGAGAGTTCATTGAAACCGTGTGTTCACTTTCTGCTCCTGCACACACCTAACTAGCCCATCTCTCTGGTTTCACTGGAATAAAAGCACAGAAGCAGCTCCACATCATCAGACTCACCGTGGTCGTGTCCGTTGCTACGAGAGACATCCTGGGTGATGGCGGCGCTGCAGTCCACCAGAGGAAGTAGGCAG
>NW_018127896.1:384752-422792 GCF_001952655.1 Monopterus albus | reverse complement strand
CGCCCCCGGAGGAGGGGGACGGCGCGCCAGCCACAGCATCCTGCCGCCCTCGGCCAGTCTGTCAACAAACAAACAAACAAACAACACACACAAATGAGCTCAGGGCTGAGAAAACCCCTCCACATGATCCCACGGCGCCCTGTAGGAAAGCATCATGTGACCCGTAGACAAACGGGAATTCAGGTTTTAAAGGCAACAGTGTGACAGCCCTGTGGTGCTCTGAGGCCAAACACTGAGCAGCAGCCATGAGGCACCACAATCATGAGACGCATCACAAGGGACGAACCCCACCTCCCCCCTCTGACCAGCAAACTGCCCCCAGAGAGCAGAGCATCCCAGTAAAATTAGATCAAAAGCCGTTTGGAATTTGGATGCATGTTAAGTAAACAGCAACCAGTGTTTGTGTTTATCAGATCATCCATTTTTTAAAAACATGAAAAGAATAAAAAAAAAGTTAAGAAGCTCCACTGACATAATGAAAATATAACTGAATGTCAGTGATTCAGGTTGGAAATGTGCAAAAGCCTTCATGCTCACACTGCAACGTCCAACAACTAATTCTATTTTGTTGTCAGTTTATTTTTATCCTATATCTTTGTGGTGTCGTTTATTCTGTTTCCTTCTCTGTACTTTTATTCACCTGAACTGTTTTAATCCTTTTCTTGTTCTCAGTTTGTAAAGGTGCTGCAGAAATAAAGTTATCATTATATTATTTGTATATTTGAAAATTTGATCAGTTTTCAGTTATGGTAACTTTAAAAAGTCAGTATGTACATTCAGCTTGATTTTCAGGTGTGCTGTCCACGTGCACAGGCTGGTCGTGGCACAGCAAACTCACTGCATCATTTTCTGTTAGAAGTACATTTCTGCTTGCTGACAATAAAATTACCATTCAGTACACTGTATACTATTCACTTCCTGGAAAACTCTAATTAAACCTAAGATACAAAGCTACAACAGGAGGTGTTACTGTTTGGCTAAATGTCGTCTGACCACATAGATTTTGTCCAGTTGAGTTTGGAAAGGGTTTTAAAACAAGTGCTGAACAGAGACTAAGCATGCCAGGGTTCATGACATTACTTCTGACTTCACTAGAGCCGGCTTTAACTATCGGGCCCGTGTGCGTGCAGCTGCAGCTCGTCCGTGTCCCTCAGCAGTAATTAGTCCTTGTCAGAGCCAGAGGGTCTGCTGAAAGCTCACTGCCCTAATCAGCTTAGCTGAAGGGACTGAGCATGTGTGACCAGGTGGCACAAGTCACACCGGGCCACTTTATTTGTTATTTTAAAGGTGTAAACATTCAGGGGCAATGTGGTTTTCTCCTGTTTTATAATTTAGTCATGAAAAGTTTTTTGCGTGTCTCAGCTCAGTTTCCTGCCAATCACCTGATATGCAGACAGAAAAACCACATTGCAGCCTCCTCTGTCACATCCACGTCGCTCTGTTTAGCTGAGATAGAGGCTGTATTTCAAAATCAGTGACAAAGAAGAAGAAATGTCACAGTGCGCTGACAGATGACCCGAGGAGACTCCTACTAGATGTAAAGGTCCGTCAGAGCCTGTTTAATCAATCCGTTGAGTCTCTCGTTAAGAACATCAGGTATCAGCCCAGGTCAGGTGCTTAGATCACCTCAGTGTCATGTCATCCTCTCTGCAAGTTGAGCACGAAGTCCTGATTAGCTGGTTTCACCGGTGATCTGGTTAACACACATGACTTGGTTCAAGCTACATCGCTGCCTCATCCTCTTCTGGGACTTTTATTATCTTTGTTTACATTTTACAACAGTTAATTTTCACACTCTCGTGAGACAGATCAAGCCTTTACGCTGGCTCTTATTTGTCTTTATCTCCCTTTGCTCCTGATTTCTTTGCTTCATTCATGATCTCGTCTTCCCTATTATTTCCCATCTATTTCTCCAGTCCCTTCTCATTTCCTAGTCTTGCTTCCTTCCATTCTTCCTTCCTTAGTTTTACTTTTCCCATCCTCCTTTCCTGTAGTCTGCTCCTTCTGCTTCTTTCCTCATCAACATTCCCTTTATCCTCTGGGTTTGTTCTGTTATTTACGTACCTGCCTCCAGGACCTTTACATGCACCAGTGGCATTGCTGGTTTTTCTGGACTACAGGCTTTGAGGTCTGGTCTCAGGCAGCTGCTGACAGCTGCCCGCAGCTCCCGAACACCAGACATGAAACATAAGAACAATAAATCCATCCTTATGTAATCGGCCAGCGCTGTGACTGTGAGGTGCTGACAGCGATGAAGTCACACGGGAGCTTAAAGTCTGCTCTCATCAAATGGACGACAACAGCAGTGACACACAAACGGCGCTGAGACAACAATCGCTGTGAATAATCCCCACCTTGGTCTCACAGGAGGATTAAAATGAAGGTTTATCAGATGACCTCAGCTCGCCCTCACACTCTATAGGCTGCAAAAAGCACAGTGAGTCGTCCTTCCAACGGCACCAGGTCCTCACCACCCTCCACTCACACCTCTGTGCTACAGACGCAAACGGCTGCTTTGGTTTGTTTGAGAAAGGTCCCAAGGCCTTATCACATTTTCTTTCACACCCAGAAACCGGAGCATACAACCTCCTTGGCCAAAGTAATAAGCAAAAAAAATTAATTTATAATGCAGTGCAGTGGTGGAAGAAGTTCTGTGAAAACACACAGACTTAAAACCTCACTTAGGGAAACATACAAAATTGCTCAGCCAGTGTTTTACTGATATATGTGATGGTTTTGGACAAATATTACCGGTGCATTCACATATATGTTGCCACTGCACTAGTTTTAAACACTTTATAAACAGTTTAATCTGCAGGGATGCATCATAAACTGTAAGATTATCATCTGATTGTAGCAGCTAATCCAAGAGTTTAAGGAGTTTATTGATCTTAGGATCCAGCCTGTTATACAAAAATTAATCAGTACCTGGTTTTCACTGGGAAGGGAGGGCGTGAACATTTATAATCTGACAAGACAAACACTGAGCTCTGGCCAAATTTAACCTCAGTACGTGTTTATAACTCTAGATTAGATTTAGATTACTATCAAAAAACTTGACAAAGTGCTCTTACAGTTAAAGGTTAAATGATAAGAACATAAAAACATTTATGTACATTATAATGACACCGAGCTGGAGTCTGACTGTTTCTGATAAACCCAGTGGCAGTGGGACGGGACGTGGTGTCTCTCAGCTACACCAGGAAAAAAAAACTACAACATGGAGCTGGACATGGACAATGCAAGACCAGAGTCAGTTCCTGCAAAACTCTGTTTGATTTAACTGAGAGAGCAGACGTTTAAAATAAGAGATCAGGCTTTTTTTTTTTTTTAGAAAAAGAGTGGGGCTGTTGTTGTTGCTGCTGAAGTATAAGGGGAAGTTAGAAGGCTGAGGACTGTGAACCAGGACCTGAGTTATTCTGAAGGTTTAATTTTATCCTCCCAGTTTTTCATTCATCTCCTCATAATGCTGGCTGTTATGTTTCAGGAAAGCAGAGCAACAGGACAAGTGCATCAGATACTGCAGCTTCTTGTGGCTGTGTCTTTAACTGTCATGTGCAGACCCAGCAGCGATAAGCCTTATCAGAAGGACGTTGGTGCCCTGCAGCCCCACTCCAGCTGCAGGCCGAGCATCCACCCATTACGCAGCCCCCTGGGCAACACACACACACACAGGAAACGGATCTGAACAAACAGGGGCATTCGATCCACATGAACACCCAGTCACTCACACACACACACTGACACCACAGCTTAGGTTCGGCATCGGCACCGCAGCATTATGTAATCGTTGACCTTAACTAATTACTGTAACAGTCAGGAGAGGACAGTGGCTCATTTTAACGAGATTAGATCTCAGTGTTAATGTACTTGCATGTTGTGTCAGGGTCGAGCTAACCGGCAGAGGAATGACGCCGAGGGGTCCTGAAGGCGCCAACAGACTGAGCAGGACAATATAACAAGTACCTCACATGTAGCACAGGGCGAGATCGCTTAAATAACCTCTTGGCCACACTCAGCGACAGACTGCATTGTGTTGTAAATAAAACAAACTAACAAAGAAACAAATGACAGCAGAGCCATGGCATCACCTGCACCACCACCAGTCTATAGCCATGCCAGCTGCTCTGATCAGGTGGACCATGAGCACCAGGTGGCACAAACCAGCCAGCACTGAGGAGCGACAACTTCATAAGAACACAAATTTCAATAAAAACCATAAAGGTTGTGGAGTAAAAGCAAAACTTGTTTTATCTTTGGGCAGACCTGCTCTCAGATAGCGCCGCTCTGGACTGGGAGAGATGAGATGCCTGCAGTCTCTCTGGGCTGCTCACAGAGAGGATATGTTATGTCAGAGGTCATATGACACGCGATTAGCCACACAGCACTTTAAGATTTACACTGAAGCAGAGAGGAAGCTCGCTTCTGTTCCTCCCATCCTCCAGACTTTGATAAAGATGAGTCAGGAGGCAGTGAGTGCTGAGCCACTTCTTAGGTTGGCACACTGGCTCACCTCTGGTCCAGTCCCAACCCGGGCTCACATACCATTTTCTGACCTGGCACCTCTGCAACTTTTCAGCTCCGAGGTTATTCTTCAGTTTTAACCAAACAGACTTAACCGTGGTCCTGCAGCTGCAGCAGGGCTAATTCAAATCCTGCTGCTCCAGTTTCAGATGATGTTATAAACATGTCGGAATGTGGCAGCTGTATCTGCACAGTGAGCCCAAACCACAAGCTTCTTCAAATGTACCATATGCAGATTGAGTCAGGACAGGAAAGTCTGGAGAAATCCACTATGTCTCATGCTGGACAAGCCTAATCTTTTACACCTTGCTGACAACGGTGGACTTCAGTGTGACTGCACTGGGTTGGGGTTAGCTTCTAACTAAAAAGACACTGTACACTAGAAGTACTGCTCCAAAAAGCCACTTTCCATTTCCCTTCCCACTGGCAGAAGAGAGCTAGACGAGACCGCAGAGCCAGTCAGTCCTCATGTGATCTGCAGCTTGGGCTGCGTGTTGACAAGAATCTAGTGATACGATGCATGTCACGAGACATCAGTTACAATTCGATATACCACGATACTGTAAACAAGACGATATGTTGCGATTGTTTTAAAACCTAGTTTTAGAAAAACTGTCATAAAATAAGCAACACACCACCATATGCATAAATTCTCCTGTAAAAAAATGTAGTTTTTATGCAGCCAGAACAAGGACCAGCACTACTTGGCATGTGAGCTACTGATTAAAAGTCGATATCGTGTTTTTGAGAACTGATACAGTATCACAAAATGTAATATTATGATACTCTAGTGTATTGATATTTTCATACAGCTCTGTCTGCAACACAGTCCCAGCAGCACCAGTTAACTGCAGTCAGACTTCTCCAGTACCACACATAAATCACCTCCGTGTAAGCTGTGCACTTTGTCCACTGGAGTTTAGTCTGTACAGCCCATCTGTTTTGAGATGTTGTGAGTCAGATGTGGCTCAGCTGGGCAACGATCTGTCTGCTGGCCTGACCTCTGCTGTGACGCACATCACTCAGATCACAGTAGCAGAAAATCTTCAGCCCAACACTGAGACACCAGGGCACTGACGGTGTATATTAAACATCCACCTACAAAATGGAATTCAAGCTCAATGTCCTGGACCAGAGACCAAACTGTAGCTTCCACCACCTATGTCAGGTCTAGTGATGTAGCACTGGTCAAACAGGTCAAAGGAAGCAGCCACCAAAAAGTTCCTGCTCATTGTCCTGCATGTCTGGACCTTTTTATCTGCTACACCCATGTGGGCATTAAGGAAGTCTAGTGAGAGCAGGAGGAAGAGGGAGAGGAGGAGAAGGTTGGTGTGGACAGACTAATCCACCAGCCGATTCATGTGTCCTGCTCTCTGGCAGCACCAGTAGACTAAACTCATTTCCAGTGAAAACGGTTTGGGAAAAGCTCATGAAAGTTTCAGAGAGTGTGCGTCTATTTTCAGTCACCTCTGCAGCAACAAAACATTTTGATCAAATCAAACTGTCTGTACACGCCAGACTCTGAAACTTTATTTTCAAAAACCGTGTTTCCATAATAAAAAGACAAGTGATGCAACAGGATCGGCTGCGTTCAGACCAAAGGTGGACCAGATGTTACCAGGTGGGGTGTGACTGCTCTACAGGGAGATCTGTGATTTCTGCACCTAAAATTTATGGAAGCGACTTATTTGGAAACAGCTGCTACAAAAATAAAGTACGCAATGATAAAAAACATGCAGTAGCAGTGAGCTGGGTCTCTGGCAGCTTTACATTAAATATCAATCTCACACTGGAATTTAATGATGTGAGACATAATACGCCCCAGTTGTCAGATTATTAGGAACAGCTAGTGCAATAAATCATCCGTCATGAAGGTGATCATATTCAGTTTCACTGAGGAAATGGTTGTGTTACTGTTACGTGTTTCTATTGTTTTGTCCAACTGATCTGTATCAATGAGGGCAGGCTAAATAACACCTATTTTTGAACTGCAGTGCAGCTCAACAGCAGTACAAACTACACAAACTGACAGCTATTGTAAAAGTGGGATTGTAAACACTATGATTTTACACACTAAGTGCAGCTTTAGTGATTTATGGGTGAAAACTGGTACCTTTATAAGAATTATAACCTTGTCCCAGTCGTCTTTACATCCACAGCAGGGTTTTTACTTCTTCACAGGGATTTACACACAAGTCACTGCACTGCCACTTGAGCCTGCAAACTCAGATTAGTCTAAAAATACACCAACAATAAAGTCCATAATTAAATAAAATGGAAGTTTAAGCATCATAGAGTCTTGTGTAATGAGCACATACTGACAGTCTGAGTCACTCCATAAATAAAATAACAGTCTTGAGTTTTTTTTTTTTTTTTTTGCTTGGTTACATCTGTGAAATGTTTTTGCTGCAAGATGAGCAACTCAGAAAACTGTTAGTTACAGTACTATAGTGTAGAGTCACAGGTAAAACACATGGGACTAATTAACAAACACAAAACTGACAAGAAGCACAAGGAGGATATTGTGCATAAAAAGCTTGGAGGTGAACAAAAGCCAGATGAGGAAGCACAAACTGGACCAGGTGACACAGGTACAACATCCTCAGCTGGGCATTTTTACTCTGCCTGAACTTAATAATAATCAAATGTGCACGTCCTTTATGCAGTAAATCTACATGTAAACTTTCCAGTCGCCCAGACTTGAGCATTTGCCTTCACTGATCTGTGATCAGGCAAAATGAGCAGATTAAAGACGTAGGACAAACCAACCGAGCTGAATCAGTACTGCTTTGCCATATTACCGTGCACCACATGCACGCAGTTTCTAGCTGACTGACATTTCATCCTGCTCAACTTTTAACTGGAGACGCACCTGTCCACGAGCGCTCCGTGCGCGCTCAGTTTGGGATTAAACCCGAATCCGTCTTACCTCTCTCAAGTAAATAAACCGCTTGCTGCGGCTCTAAGCACCCCTGGAGGACGAGTCCTCGAACATGGACCACGGCGGGGCCGGGACCAAGCGACAGCCGTGGTAGCTCCCTGTGAAGGAGACGGAGCTGCGGTCCAGTGTTGCGTTCACTGCCCTCGCCGTATATGTCTGCCCCCTCCTCTGTAAGGACACTTTCCTCCACCTGATCACGCGTCTTGAGCCAAACACCGGGGGGAGCTCCGGGCCTCCTCTCCCCGGACCGCACCACCCTCCTGCACGCTCTAGTGCGCGCTGCTGGAGCTGTGTATGGAAGGCCATTAGTGCCAGGCGCATTTTTAAAATAGCGGAAACGCAGGAAAATCGACGATAAGAAAACACTCATTCTTAAAGCTATAAGCCACCACTCAGACAAAATACCGACTTTGTCGCTTTGTTACCTACAAATAATGTTATGAATTAGTACATTAAAACTGATAATATGAAACATGCTAAGCTTTTAAGGCAAGATAATAAGACAGCGGGAAAAACTAGGAGTAGAAATTATGGGAAACTACCTCAAAATACTGATTTTGTAAATTCATACTATTAGTTTATCTTATGAATGATTAGACTAGCTAGATCATATAAGGTAGACTAATTTATCAAGTGGACATGAGTTAAAATTGTGTCAAAACTGTCACATTTAAAGGCCAAGTTATGAGACTACTGTCAACTCTGTCCTAATAGGATGAAGCTGAGTCATAATTTAGATTTAGTACCTGATCATCTACAATTTACGTAAACTGTGACCTTGTGTATCATAACCATGATTTAGAACATCATCACTTTGAATGACCACAATTCTGATTTAACATACTGTTTCACTAGTTTCTCACAGTGTTTTTCAACTGAAAATCTCAAAAAGCATCAGGCGTTAACACTAAATCACTGAATAAATGGTTCATCAAGGAGATAAAAGAATATTTTAGCTGTGGTTCATTAAGAACCACAGTGGCCTACTCCTCGTCCAGAGATGACAGCCTGACAAATCAGTTCCTCCTCCTGGGCCTCCTGTTGCTCCTCAAACCTTTCCTCCCGCTCCCACTCCTTATTTTGCAGGACTTTTTCCAACTCTTGAAGCAGGGCCTCCAGCTGCTCCACGGCCACATCCACAGCAGCCTGGAGCTTGGCGACCTTGTTTCTCCTCCAGAATCAGATGGACTGACCTGCTGCGCTGGCGGCTGCTTCTCCAGTTCCTCTGTGGATGTCTTCAGCTGAAACCAGAGCGCTGACAGATCAGGGAAGCCTGGTGGTCGCAGATTCCAGATTTAGTCTGGTAGCAGAGTTCATCTGGACCTCCTTCAGCTTCTGCTTCACATGAACTTATTTTAAGGTCGCTAATGATTTCGTTGTGGGCACGAAGGCTGTCGGTGGCCTCCCTCACCTTTGAACTCATCCAGCTTCAGTTCTTCTCTCAGCTCTCTTGTGCTGGTAGGTCCTGTGTCCTTTCACCCTGGAACTGACAGGGAGACCATTCAGGGTCTCAGTTTTGGTTTTCAGGCGAGCTCTCTCGCATGGCATACATACCTGGAGGAGCGTCACACTCATAGTTACTTCACACAGAGGCTCTGGGGTCCAGGGGCCTCTAATCTCCTGGGTCTGGTAGGCCCGTTCAGCAATCCACCCATGGGTCAGACGTGTGAAGGAGAAACTGCAGCGTGGGGCACTAAAACTGCACATTCAAATCCGTTATAAATGAGCTGTTTATTAACTTACGTGACACAAAACATTGTAGAAACACTTAAAGTCACTTAGCTCCTTTTAAACTACAAAACATTTTCTGCATTGTGAAATGTGTTGGTGGTGATGTCACAGTCGCCATGCAGCAGATTTAATCTAATCCCCTCCCTCAGATTAGGAGGGAAAATCACTAGAAGGTGTTTTGTCTAAAACACGCACCATGTGAATGTTGCTTTAACCTTCCCCTCCAGCAGCAGGTTACCATACACTGCAGCGCTTCGCCCTGTGTTGACCTGGCTGGTTTGCTTCACTGCTGAGGGCTGAGGCTGATAGTACTGTTAACATCTTAAGATGATATCAATGGACAGTCTGAAGCAGCAGCTGACCCTCAGGAGAGAGAAGGATCTGCCATAGGATCCTCTGAAACGTTTTCCGGCAAAGCAGGAGCACTTCATTTCACTTGGCCAGTCCTAGTGGGAGGTCCGTTGTTATTCACTGTGTGTCAGTGACAAGTCCCTGACTAACAGCTGAGAACTGATGCCCCTCAGAAGCAATCTGCATGAACATGAAGGAGAATACGAATCAGACTGCAGTAGTACTGTGACAGATCAGGTCTTACTACGTCTCAGCTCAGAGCCATCGGCCACACACAGTGAACATCTGTACTGTGTGGGTGTGATTCTGCTGGTGTCAAACAAGCAGACAGGTGTAGCTGAGAGGGAAGAACTCATTAATCAGACTGGACAGGGCTCAAGTTCAATGTTGGAGTGACAAACACACGATGTGACAGAATGAGTCCGTGCACACACACACTCCTACTGCCCCAACATATTGGACTTGCACCAGTGAGTGGTAAAGACATTGCTGCAAAAAGTGTACATATACAGTATAATAATATAAGGTTTTCTAGAGAAAGTCTAAAGTTAGATGTGTTTTGAGTGAGAACTTAATTTTTTGCCCCTTTTTTTAGATTATAAAGTGTTTGTATTCATTTTAATACAGTGTGAAACTTTAACTGGGACTCAAACTAAAGTCAATATATTTTAAGGAGACTGGTTCCTACAGTATGCAGTCTGTTAAACAGCCTCCTGTATCTGCTCCAGTAGAAACTACAAACACCTGCAGGTTTTAGATGTACTGGACCATGATAACCAACAGCAAACCTCCAAAATGTCTCCCACCATGTTGGTTCTTTTGTTGTCAGCACTGGGAGCAAAATGTTTCCATAAAGGTCCTGCTCCACTGCCAACGCTGGAAGTAGCAGCCTGATCAGCCACATGCTGTCGTTTTCTGCTAGGTGGCAGTGACGCACCAGCACTGTGCTGCACTGTCTAAAATATTCTATCATCTGAGAAATCGTTGAGCACCAGATATCTGAGGCTGTATGCATCATGCTCACCAGTTAACCTCAGCTGGTGTGATGCTCTCTCTGGTGTTAAATCCTGGAGGGATTATTGCCAGTCAATGATCTAACTGACAGTAATCCTGAGTTTATTTCCATGCAATTGTGCTGAAAGCTCCAGTGCTCAGTGGTCTAAGTTTTCTGATAAAACTCACGATGACACTCTTACCATGTCAAACATGAGGCAGCAGCTTCTCCAGCTGATAAAAGCAGATGTCAGGCAACATTAACATGAAGGGTAAGTTCCAAAATGAATGTCTTTAAAAACTAAATTCTTTTTTCTGTTAAATTAATTTATATTGAAATAAATTACAATCTAATTATTTGACCTGTTCCAAAACCCAGGATCTTTTGTAATACAATTGCATTAAAAACTCCTGAACCCTCAGAAATCCACAGAACCATCTCCAGGTCCAGTGGAACCTCCTGGAATTTCCTCAACTCTTAAACCTCCGGCCTGAAGTCAACCAAAAATGCATTCACTTAATGAATCCTATCAAAGGGTTCCTGAACACACCACAGGTCCCTAGACCATCTCTAATACATAGACCCTTCACCAGAAGCCTCAAAACCCAAGCAGCATTGTATTCAAGGGCAGCTGGGACACACTCAAAGACCCCAAGAACCTTTTAAAAGACCTTAAGGATCTTCAAGGTCCTCTAAAAAAATCCTCTGACCTCTTCAAAGATCCCAGAAATCAACCACAGACACAAAAGACCCTCCACAAAATCCAGAAACCTCTCTAGAGTCCCTCTTACAGCCGGAGGAGACTTCCTGAAACATCTCTCAAACCCCTACATCCTACTCTGGGTTTGTCAAGAACATCCTGACTCACTGAAAGCTATCAAGGACTGCATAGACAGACCCTCTCTAGGACCTAAGACATTTCAGGAACCCTGTCATGAACCTCTGGAACCAATTCAAAATCATCTGATCTGCAGGTTCCCTCTCAAGAATAACTGAAGCCATTCATTGATCCCATGTGAAACCTTCTCAGACACTCTGGAATCCCCCTCAAAGAAATATTTGCACCTCCTCAAGAGGAAACCCCTCAAAAGTTGCTAACTTATCAGTTGTCCTCTGGGATCCTGGTTCACAAAGTCCTGTTCCACTTAAGATACCTCAGAAATTATCCAAAGATATGTAGAACCAACTGAAAGACCATGGACCTCCTCACAGAACCCCTTTGACCATCAGAAGGACAAATGAAAACCGCTCAAGAACAACTAGAACTGATGACAGGTCCGCTGGAACTCTTATCAACAATCTTGGGGTTTAAACATGTCTCAGGACTTCTGGATCCATGTTAAGGGCACCTCTGCAACCCATCAAGGATCTTTTCATTATCAGCAGGGAAACGATTATGATCAGACAGCAGATTATGAGACGTACCTGTGTCTTTGCTCAAAGCTTATGCCATTACACAGCGTACAAACCAGAAGGAAACTCTGTTTTTAAGGCATAAATGCTCCAGTTACTCTTACAGTCGCTGCCCATCTGACTGTAATGATGAGATTCAAATGATTCAACATTTTAATTCTGCACCTGTTCCTTTTTGATTCTTCTGTTTCTCTGAACTAGAATTTTATGTAGTTTTTTTTTTCTTTTTCTGCAGTTCAGCTCGAAACAGGAACCATGTGGCAATAAAATTTTTTTTTTACTTCACATTTAGAAATCTGCCAGTTCCTCTGTCTGAAATTCACAATGTCACCATCGAGTACCAAGTTCCTCCTCAACGGTCACCAGGTCTGAAGAGTGAACACATCCAGGACTGAACAACCGCCGCACAACGGGAGGGCGCCGGCACTGCAGTACCACCCACGTCTGTAAGTGCCTCTGACCTGGGAAAGCTGAGGTTTCCCCACTGAACCTGGCTTCACACATACAAGAATAAAGATACCAGAAAGCCACTTTGCTGTAAGCAATGTGGCTTTTAACAGCCTGTATCCTGATAAACTTGGTATTTAAGGTCCATTAAAACTTATCTTCTTAACCACCTATTTACTACCAGCATTGAGATTTTTCATCAAAACATTTTTTGCCAAATCAGCAGCAGTCTGAGTCAGTAATTGACAGATGTGTGTGCTTGGTTGTAAAAACATAATCCAATCTGGATTTAACAACATCTGAATAAGGCTACTAAGTGTTTCTCCCTCTTACTGAAGCAACATGTAACAGAAGGGAAACACTGAGATGCTCCTGTATAGCATAAAGATAACGTAAGCTGAGAACTCTTCTATTGTTTTTTCATGTTAGCATGGTAGATGGATCTAAATATTCCATTACCCATAAGCCCTGAGCACCATAGCAATGGAGAAGAGGCCAGTGTCAGACTAATATCTGACAAAACAAGACTCTGGGAACTTAGGCTGCACATTTTTCCTACATTTTGACATTGTATAAACTAAAAAATGAATTGATCAATCATTACAGATTATTCAGTAACAGGAGGGGTTGTCAGCTGCAGCGCTAGTCTGAAACTACTGCACAGAGGAAAATGTGAATTCTTGAACTAGAGCAGCTTCAAATTTTCCACGTTGAGTCAGAAAAAAAGAAAAACACACTTTATCAACTCCACATATGGTTTTAAGGCTCATTATTGTCTTTCTTTGGCCTCTGAGCAACTTTTCTTTGCACCAACAGTGATGAAATGATTCAAAGATTAAAGCCAGGAGTGACATTATTGACTCAGACTCGATAAGGAGCTCTTGAGACTGTGTGACAGCATTTCAATGAACCAGAGTTTCCTTCTGAAAAAGCATGCAGGGCCACTTCCTCGTTTGCTCCTGACAAAGGTTATATAAAGGTTCGCCTGTCCACTGCCCTCTTTACTCTCCTCCGTCACAGCCTGCTGCCTCGTGTCACATCGACACACTCTGCTCCACACACACTGTTTCAGAGGCACTGTCCACCATGGGGAACTTCGTTGCCAATGAGGGCCTCTCCATTTTTGTCATTGTGAGTAAACCTCTGTCAGCTTGTTTTCCTCTTTAGTGATTTTTGATATGTTGCTTTTGTCGTCTGCATTTGCGACCTGCTCAATCTGGTTGGTGCACAGCATTGGTTTTGTAATAACACAGTTAATCTCCAGCTTTGACTCATCACAAAAAAAGTATATCTGTGAACAGGTGTTGGACCTGAGGCCATCTAGTACCAACAGTTAGCAAACGAAATACAAGCAGAGTTTGTGGTATTTAACTGAAAAGAAGCTGCTGTGCAGCCATGACCTCCACCTCACATCATTATGAGATGATATTTTCTGCTAATGGATATTTTTCATTTAATGAAATAATTCCTCTTCTCTTTGCTTGGGTGAAGGTCCATTTCCATCAGTAGTTCCCAACCTGTGGGTCCTGAATAAAAAGCCTGCTTCTGCTGCTTTGCCTTTTCTTCTTATCATCTTTAAAAATGACTCAAACAAAACAGTCTCTGGTAATAGAGTGACAAAGCTCTACTTTAATCAATTCAATATCTTAGTTTTAATTTCCTTCTTGGTATAAGCATCAGCTAATGCAAGGAAAGATACCAAGAACACTGACCGAATGGTTTGTTTGCAAAATTGGACTTCAAATCTGTCCTATAGAAAATACAGTCCCTCACCTCAAAGTAAAGTATTGGGAAAAGTGTGATGTTGGGACCAGGTGCTGTCACAGCCTTCTCAGTAAAACTGACCTCTTCAGCCAAAAGATATTTTATTCTATGTTTTATGAGACACAAATGTGATTCAACCCGGGTTTGGTTGTGTGCTGCAGTTGGTGTGGCTGGGGATCAACGCCTTCCTGTTTGTCCACTTCTACATGGTCTTCCTGGTGGAGAAATGGTTCTACACTAGAGTCCTGCTCGGGGTGAGTCTGACCTGCCTCATCTGTTCTAACCGGAGTTATTCTGAGGACCAACCAGACTCTCATTAAAAATAAATAACTCATTAAACAACTTGTGAGAGTCATGTCCCAAAAACAGGACCCGATCTTTTACAGTTCCTCATAATGCAGCAGCTGTGACGAGCCCCCCCACCCTCGCCCCCCTCCTCTCTTAGACTGTGAGCACGCAGCAGTATAAACACATTCACTCAAGTCTTGTACTTAAGTACTGCGTTACACTTTAGCAGCGGTGCATAAATACGAAAGCACTTCTCAGAATTAACACTGGGAACTTACATTTAGATTTTCTTTAAGTGCACCACAGACTAAACTGTAAACACATTTATTTTAAATACTCGTGGACTAAACAGACAAATGGAAATGAAACCGCAGTATATAAATAACATGTAAATGCACATACGATACAATGAATCCTTAGATTTTAATGATCAATATTACATAATTTAATGGAAAATTGTAATGAATTGGATTTTTAACCCTAGTGCTTGTCTGTGTGATACGATGTGAACATTAAAGTTGTTCATACGTATCTTTAAGGTTCCTCTTGTTTATGTTCATCATATGAACATAAAGCTGACATGTTAGGTCTGCTTTTGGATCTGCACCCGAGTTTAAAGTGAAGCTCTGTGGGTTTGGTTAAAGTCAACCCGACAGAAAGAGAAGTCAGCTTGTATCACACAACTCACTTCTTGAAGGAGCCAATGTGTTAATCAATAAATCCAGGTGTCTTGGAGCTGACAAGCACGTCCGCACTCATCTCTCTGTACTGAATAGACAGACTTCCATGTAGTGAAGGAAAGTAGGTCGGACGTCTGCCCTGAAGTTTTTGTGGTCACAGCTGGCTTCAGGTCAGCAGAAGTGAAACACAGGCGCTTATTTTCTGTTGTGTTTGTGCACATTTTTTCTATATTTAATGGGACAAAATATCATCACTAATATAAAGAAGGAACAAGAGGAACAACATCTCAGACCTCTTCAAAGTTTTTATCCATTGAGAAATCTGGATGTTCATGAAGTTCAGTTAAGTAAAGCAAAGTAATTTAATCACCTGGTGCCGCCTGCTCATGATAAGAGGGTATATACAGTATATACAGTTATATACATTGTAAAGGAGGGATGAACTGCATTAACAGAGATACAGTGTCAATGTGTGGGTCGACAACAAAGAAGGCACAAGGCTGCCAATATTAAAATGATTATACAGACACATAATTTTCCATGATTTTTCTTGTTTGGTTACAACATATATGCCAAAATTGAACTGAAAACTCATTTTAATAATATGTTAGAAATGTAAAGAAATTCCATAATTATAATAAAATTGAAAAACTTTAAACTGGACTGTGAGTTCAATTTATGTGCTGGTTTTAAACAGTTTTTTGTGAAAATAAATTTTCATAATGCCAGGCCTCTGCTGTAAAATCAGACACCGTTTAAAGTAGTACCACAAAAGAGTCTTTCATTTTTCAAGTTTAAAGTTAAATTTTTTTTTTTTTAAAGCCGCACACTGCCAGAGTGTTTGAAAATTAAATCAAAAAGTCAATTTCACAATAATTCCATTTTCATTACTGGAGTGTTATGTCTAGTAGTACTCACAAGTATGCCTAATATTTGTATTTGTTTCATGAGCGCAGATGGAAAACTGAATTTCATTAAATTAAATTGACTTATTTTCATTGCAGCAGCCATAAACTTCCATAAATCATTTATGTAGTATACTATGTTCTCTAAATATTATGCATGTATTATAAAGAGGAATAAATAATACCTTCAAATATGAACAGGTTTATGTTCCTTACAAACATAACTTAAATCTTACCCAGCATTTCTTGGATGCAGAGCTGCTCTGGAAACATTCAAAGGAAGTTTAACTCTTATCAACAAGTAACCTGGCTACACTTTGGAATAATGCTCTTCTTATCCCCCAGCAAGCTCTGCCCTGGGCCAGGGCTCCTGCTGCCGCCCTCAACTTCAACTGCATGCTCATCCTGCTGCCCGTGTGCCGAAACCTGCTCTCCTTCCTTCGTGGCACCATCCAGGTATCTTACTACAAAACACTGCATTTGCATACCAGGTTCTCCTGCTGACAACAGCACTTTCATTGTTGTGGGATTCAGTTTTAATCAACTTTGCTCAAGTTTCTTGCTGCTCATTAGTGTAACGTTCCTATACTGGTCTTTCTTTCTTGTTTGCTCCTCAGTATTGCAGCCGCACAGCAGCTCGACAACTGGACCGAAACCTCACTTTTCACAAACTGGTGGCTTACATGATTGCCTTTCATACAGGTATTGGTTCTGTGTGGAGACGTGTGCAGGGTTTGGACTCCAGCTAAACCCAGTTTTATTTATTCTGTTTTCCAGCTTCAAGGTTTCTCATGTGACATACAAAAGTTTTAACCATCTAAAGTCATACATCTCTCCTGTATCACCCTCCGGCAGCTGTGCACATCATTGCACACTTGTTTAACTTTGAGTTTTTCATGGACGCCCAGCTGAATCGCAACAGCAGCTTTCTGCCCTTCGTCCTGTCACAAATTGGCAATGATGACAACGCCTCCTTCCTGAACCCCATCAGGACCAACGAGACAGTGAGTTACTCGTGACACAAGGTCATGTTCCTGTTAACCAGTCATGGAGCTGGATGCTTCTTGTGTTGCTAAAATCTGTGAAATTCCACTTTTTTAACTACTAAATTAGGCATTGACAAGAAAAGTTTGTATTACTTCATCTGAGAAACTTCCTCTTTGTCATCCGAGAAACTCCCTCTAAGTGCATTTTTCATGAAAAGAAAGAAGGAAGTGTTAACTCTTCTCAGGCATCAAAATACTAAACATGCAGCTTCTCCTGCTTTTTCTTCATATGGAGGCCAATATTTCATGAGTCAGGTTGAAACAACTCTGCATAGAGTTCTGCCCATTTGAACTGAAGCTCTGAGTTATTCTGAATTTGGGGCCAGAAAAACTGAAATACCTGCTACAAACATGTCTTTCTATCTTTGCTTAATCTGAACACCAGAACAATCCACTGTCACTTTCCTGTGAGTTACTTTGACCCCGTTTGACCTCTCAACTGTAAACACCTTGTAACTACGTGGTAAAGTTGTTTACTTTGTCAGATTATTTTCTTTTTGAACTACAATTCATCTCCTTTCATTTTACACTCATTAAGTCTCATTTGTTTCTTTACCTGTGATTTTGGACACGCAAACTTCATGTAGTCTCACACATTGTCAATACTTCCACATTTGATTTGCTAAGTGTATTTCAAACTGCCACTTCAGCTATTTCATATTTTTCAACTGCACATTCTCAGCAGAAAACACATTTCTTTATCAACTTTACATTTGAATGGCAAATGCTTGGGTCCATCAGAAAATGAGATCAAGAAAACCTGCCTCAAGGGTTGCAGGTGCTGCTCTACCTAAAGTCTTTTCAGCCCAAAAGTTGTAGTGAGACTCAAACAGAAACCGCTCCTCACCGCTCTTTGCCCCTCCCGTCCTGTTTCCTGATGCTTTGAGGTGAACAACAGATGTCTGGCTGGGACAAACTGTAACAAATGCAGCCTCCAGCCTGAAGCTAGCATTAGCTGGCTAACAGTAAACGTGTCAGAGAACGCTCTGGTTAATGCTGATATGGCACAAAGTGTGAATTACTCTCACATTAAAATCATATTAATTCAGTACAAAGGTAAAATCAGGACTGTGCTAGGTGGCTAATGCTACCGAATTTTCTCACAAGTTACTCTTATGTCTGATATTATGTATTGACAAACCCAATGGGCTTAACCTTTGATTCCAGTGGTAGAATCTGTTACAAAGCATATTCCTTAAAACCCGTGATATGTGGACCAGTCTGCTTTCTGCCATCCAGACTAGCTTCCTGCTTAGTGTATATACTCTTTCAACATCCCAGCCAGCCTGGCTCTGTGCCTACAGTCAGAAGAACTAGGAAAAAACACATTTAACAGGGAAGTTAGGCAACAAACTCAGCCTACGGAGGTGTCGTGATAAAAGTAGAAACCTCTAACCCTTGAGACCATGACTCACACTGTGACTAACCAGCTGTGCTGCTGTTGTGATGCAGAACCCTACTATTGTCATGTTCACTACCATCGCCGGGCTGACAGGTGTGGTCATCACGCTGGCACTCATTCTCATCATCACCACGTCCATGGAGGTGATCCGCAGGTCGTACTTCGAGCTGTTCTGGTATACACACCATCTCTTTGTCATCTTCTTCATTGGCCTGGTGTTCCACGGCTACGGGTGAGACAGCACAGAAGTACAGTTCATTTCTGTCTCAGAACACCTGCACTGTTGTATTACTGCAGTAGTTTCTATGGAGAGTATTACCAAAGTTAAGGCTAGGCTCTGCCTTGAGTCTAGAGCCTGAGTCCTGATTTGGGCGAGACCCTGCCCGGACTCTACCTTAGTGACTACTGCCTACAGTCCTTCATGACTTTGAATTTAAATTATATCTAAGAATTAAACTCAATCAACAACTACAGTTACCTTTATAAAACACACATACTACCAGCTAATGATGCTGTTTTTGAGCCCTGTAAGGCCAAAATTAATCTTAGTAATAATTCTTACTGCTTATTCCTTAATCACTACCCCTCCCTGTGCTCCTGGCTGCAGGCGTATCGTGCGAGGACAAACAGCCTCCAGCCTGGACACAAACAAGCCTGAAGTTTGTGTTTCACATTTTGAAACCTGGGGAACAAATGGGACCTACTGTGCCGAGCCAGAGTTCGCTGGAAACCCACCAGGGGTGAGCTGTTAAACAACTGGGAAATTATAATTTATTATATTTTTGATGTTTGATTTCCCAACTGATGAGTATTTTACTTTCTAGTTCAGCCTGTGGTTGGTGTGAAAAGGGCATTTTGTAAACTTCCTATCAGCCAAAGCCTTGTTAGCAGGTTATATCTTGTTGGCATTATTGGTTGTAGATATTTGGTTTCACTGTATATTTTTTAAAATATTTTCCCTTTGTCCAGACATGGAAGTGGGTGGTGGGCCCCATGATCCTCTACGTGTGTGAGAGGCTGATCCGCATCTATAGATCCCACCAGAAAGTGGTCATCACCAAGGTGTGTGTGTGTTTGTTTGAGTAAAACAGTCAAGAACTCAACAATAAAGCGCTCTCTTGGGTGCGGGGAAGGCAAAAAGACCATTGTTTACCTATTGTCAGCTATATCACCAGTAAGCCTTAATAAATAAGGGTAATTATAACTAACAGTCCCATACCTGTTCGTCAGGTGGTGATGCACCCCTCCAAGACTCTGGAGCTGCAGATGAAGAAGAAAGGTTTTCGCATGGAGGTGGGCCAGTACGTCTCCATCCAGTGTCCGTCCATCTCCAGGCTGGAGTGGCACCCTTTCACCCTGACCTCGGCCCCTGAGGAGGACTACTTCACCGTCCACATCCGCATCGTTGGGGACTGGACTCAGGCGCTGTACGAGGCCTGTGGAGGAGACAAAACCGAACCTCAGGAGGCCTGGAAACTGCCCAAGTATGACAACAAGAGCAAGACTGTGCCTGAAATTGCTTGTGATTACATTTGATCTGCCCCCCAACCAGCGCTTCTCTGAAACCCTGGCATTTAGAGCTCAAAGGGGTTCACTGTGTGTGTCTGTAATTGGTTCAGGAGTGAGTGGAGGCAGAGGACCTGCAGAAATCAGACAATCTGCCCAGCATCCTGTTAGTTTGTACCAGTGGTCCTGCTGAGCGAGTTGCATTATTTTTCTCTTCTCTTCCAGGCAGACAATAAAAGAAGAGCTGCTGCTGATCAAATTGCCTTCAGGGCACTTTGCAGCTTGCAATAATTAGGTTTTCAAACATGCTTCAAACCTGATATTTTCTGAGTTACATTAAGGCCAAACAGAGGATCACTTTAAGCAGTGACAGTTGCTCTAAGTGTAGCAAGACTTTTCACGTTCCTGCGCATTTGATGAAACTTGGTGAATAAAAATGAGTTGAAGTGCATCTGGTCGTCATGCATGGTGATGCATGGAGGTCTGCTTCTGCATTACTTTGTCCTGCTCTTCCTGTTTCTTTCGCGTCACTCACATCGCATCTGTATCAGTGAGTTACTCAAGTTCAATTCTGAGATACTTGTACAGTAATTTACTTGAGTATTTCAAGTCTTTGCTATATGATACTTCAACTCTACTGCATTTCAGAGGGAAATACTGCACTTTGTCAAGCACAACATTTATTTGACAACTGTTATTTTTCTGTTTTTTTATTTAAAAAACTTAGAACATGATGCATTGTCCAAGATGGAACCTTTTGCATCACACAAGCCAAGAGCAGCATGTAAACATGGAAGACAAGAGACATCTTACATCTGTCTGTGTGTTCTGTCAGGATCGCCATAGATGGCCCGTTCGGTACCGCCAGTGAAGACGTGTTTCGTTATGAGGTGGTCATGCTGGTGGGCGCAGGAATTGGAGTGACCCCTTTTGCATCCATCCTCAAGTCTGTGTGGTATAAACGAATCCAGAACAACCAGGACGTCTTCACCAAAAAGGTGAGACAGGAAAAACGGGCCTTTCTGTGACTCGGTCCGAGTCTCTGTGGGGTATTTTTGAGTCATCTTACAGTTGTTTTGTTTCTTTTTCTGGTTGTTTTGAGCATTTTATGGTCATTTTTTTCTATAAAGTGTAACAAAGCAGGGACAAATTAAGCCCCTAGGTCACCACGACACCGCGACCTACTGCCAGTATTTACTGAATTCAAGGTGCTGTTGTCTGCACCAAAATCTCCAGATAGTTCTTGTATATTTTTGGTAAAAATAATCACTGTTGTTGCTGTTCACCTCAGATTTACTTCTACTGGCTGTGCCCGGAGACACAGGCCTTTGAGTGGTTTGCAGATCTGCTGCAGTCTCTGGAGGGTCAGATGGTGGACAAGAGCATGTCCGACTTCCTCAGCTACAACATCTACCTCACCCGCTGGAAGGAGACCGAGGTACGAGGGAGGCATTGAACCTGTGTCCCTGTAGCACAAAACAAGATGTTCTCCACTATAAAAAGATGAAAAGCCTCCACAAAACTGAGTTGACCCCAGGTTAAAAGTGTACTTCTCCAGTTAAGGATTCAAAAACCTCTTTAACTGAAGTGAAACCAGATGAGACACTCTGTGTGTTGAGGACATTTCCCCCAATCTCAATAGACACCAAACAGCAAATGTTCCAGCCTGTAGAGAAACCATACATGAGCTCACTGAACATGTTCAAAAACACATTGTTCTAGTGTGTGAAACGTGGTCACACATTTATAGTGTGAAACTACTTCCCACCTGTTTGCTCAAATGTTAAAGGTCCTGTCTTTTCTTTTGTCAGGCGGCTCATTTCCGAGTTCACCACGAGGCAGAGAACGACCCGATCACAGGCCTCAAACAAAAGACACTATATGGGAAACCCAACTGGGACAACGAGTTCAGTAACATTGCGTCAAAGCACCCGGGGTGAGGCCTGTTCTCTCTTATCACAGTGTACACTGACACACTTTATCACCTCATCTACACCCATTTATCTACAAATCAATGACTATAGCAAGTGATTTTTAATGGGAAAATAATATGTCAACCAGTAAGTAGGTCACTGAGTAAGTCAGTCATCATATAGTTATTGATTTTTATGGATTTAATGTTCAAGACGCCACCCCACCCTGTCACTGCTATGCATATTAAAGATCAGCTATGAAGACCTCCAGCTAACAGAGCAGTCAGTCCTTCCTTCTCTCCTGTTGTTGTCTCATATCTGTACACAAATGGTAGTGAACATGTCTGACTGAACTGGCAATGGGTGGACTACCAGTCAGATCTACCAGGCACAGGCCGGGGGACCCGAGAGGTCAGGGTGGCACAGACCTCCGTTAAAATAGATGCTACATGGCCACAAACAGATTCACATAGACACACAAAGGGGCTGTGAATAAACCCAGAACTATCAAATTAAGACATAAAACAGACACCAAACCATCACACTATGCTGTAACACTACCATAAAGAGAAGACAGAGGAGGTGCAGGGGCCCATTTTCTCATAATCCATCCATAGGACTGACTGCTGTGGTTTCACCGTCGCCATAAGACAGCAACACTCTCTCATCATTAACATCACCAGGATCCCTGTAACAAGCTTACATCTATTTAAAAACAAACTTATGTGCAGCTCTGCTGCAGTTTCTGTTCTGTTCTTCTAGTGCTCCCTCAACCTTTAAATGATGAACAATATCTAAACAGGGGTTTTTGTGTCCTCAGAGCTAAAGTGGGCGTCTTCCTGTGTGGCCCCCCTCTGCTGGCAAAATCTCTGGGGAAACAATGCCTGTCCCACTCGGAGGCTGATGTCAAGTTCATCTTCAACAAAGAAAACTTCTGAAGCAAAGACGCTCCAGCAGTCCCAGAGAGCGGCCCCCTCCCGGGCAGCAACGGGCTCGGAGTCGGGCAGCTGGCTGAAACGTCCTGCACATTTTACACCACATGTTGTGAATGCTGGAACTCTCACAGGCAGCTTCTCACTGCCCACCACTCCTCTACTGTCCGCTTCTCACCACAATGTTTTGCAAAGATGTTCTTGCCAAAAAAAAAACCCTTGTGGTGTTTCCACATTACCTTGTTCCTTTTTTGTTTTACAATACATGAAACTCTGCTGCTTTCAAAATGTTTCTTCCCATTTTTCTACTGTCCTTAAGTTTTCTTTGTGCTTTTGCCCGGAGCGGACATGCTCTTAATCACTGAACAACGGGTCTGATACCAGATGGTTTAAATTCCCGCAATCAATGAAGAAAAACATTAAATAATTGCTGTTGATCAAGGCATTACAGCTGTGGCTGCTGTTGTGTGTGACTGTGCTAAAAGAGGAAACACCCACCACCAAGCTTCTCTGACAAAAACATAATATAAAAGAAGCATCTGTGATTTCTGCTGTTGTGTTGCAGTGCATAGACAGAGCTGTTTTTTGTGTATTGATTAGGTTGGAAAACAGCACAGCAGCAGCCGTCTGGTTACACATTGTGCCAGAAATTCCAGCACAGCTGTGAGGAAAGCAGCAGCACTGTAAAGCTGGCAGGTCAGGCACATTCACTGTATTAATCAGTGTGACCACACAATGGAAAAACAACAGGACCATATGAAGCCTATGAAAACACAACCTCCACGGTCAGTAGTCATTCTCCTGCTGTTTCCACACCTGACTAACCCTGTGTGGTTTGTTTACTGCTGTTGTTGTCACCAGACTTTTATCCTCTGTTGTCATTGTGTATTTTTTTTGTACCATGATCAAGTTTGTTTCCTTTCTTGGAAAATAAACTTGAACTTTCAGAGAAGTCTTGTAGAATTTTCAGCTTTAAACATGTTCTACCAAATGAGTTGTAACTAAAACAGGAACTATAGTGTTCGGTCTGTGGTGAAAACTGTTCGACAGGTCGACCTGTCCATGCACATTCACACACACACACACAACTTTAAAGTCCATAGGAAAGTCGTGTAATTTTATTCAGTCTGTATCAGTGGGCATTGGGACTTTATACCCTCTGTGGTCCTGATCAATAACAATGTTCCAAGGACAACAGAAGCTAAAAATCCAGTGGCGACACCACAAGGAGAAAAAGCAACTTCTTGTTAAATCTATTAAATTCAGACTTAAACTAGGAACAGCACCTCTTCAGCTTTGAGGTCTTATGAGAGCATCTGATACTGATTAGATATTTGTTCACATCTCTTCCTTGGCTCAAGCCAAGGAAGAGATGTGAACAAATATCATATAGAAAATCAAAGATGCTCAGTGTCTGTGCACAGTGGTGAAAGCAAACCAAGTACATCTACTCAGGTCCTGCACTTAAGTATAATTTTGAGGTATCCGTATTTTACTTTTCTGCTACTTCATACTGACTTCACTCCATGTCAGAGACAAACTGTGTACTCTTTACTGCACTACATGTATCTGATAACTTCAGTTCCTTTTCAGAATCAGAAGAATCAAACCAAACACAGTAGAATCATCAGACTTTATTGATCTCGATGGGAAATCCACCAGCTACCCAGCAGGATGTAAAGTACTTCGCAGTATAAGTATATAAGGTAGTTACCATCAGCTCCACCTTTACCAGCTGCAGCATTAAAGTGATAAACACACCATTAAAGTGATGAACACAGTCATGCATCAGTCACTATGATCCAGTATCAGAGACATTAATGTGGCATGGGCCATTTTGCAGGATGAGTACTGGTACTTTGGTACTGCAAGTAAATTTTGATGCTAATACCTTTGTATTTTTTCTTAAATAAACAATGAGTACTTATTCCACCACTGCCTGTGTGAAGTGACTGCTCATATTTCTCAGTTAAAACACCAAATGACCAGAGATGCAAAAAGGAAAACTGCAAGACAGAGTTAAAACTGAGAGTACAAGGGTCAAATCAGACACTGACAACAGCGCCAGCTGTAGGAAGAAAAGTGGGACTGTTCATCTGTCCTAATTCATTTCAAAGAAATAATTGAACTCTGCTGTTTATTTGTACATCTCTGCATGTTTATTCTCCTGCAGCAAATAGCTGCAAGTACAAACATCCTCTTGGACATGATGCACCTAATAAACAGTAGAAGAAAAATCTGATTAAACATGTTGTTTGCAGCTGCTGCATGAAGTCAGGCGTCAGTGACCAATAAAATACAGTGCACAATAGATACACATTTTAAGATAATGTTTCATGACACCTGAAAACAATCCAGCTGTTTTCTTCCCTGTGGCTCAGGAGGTAGAGCGGGTCGTTTCCTAACCGGAGGATTAGCGGTTCGATTCCCGGCTTGTCCAGTCAACATGTCGAGGTGTCCTTGAGCAAGACACTAAACCCCCAGTTGCTCCCGGTGATGTCACCGGTGTGTGAATAGGTGAGTGCTTGGGAGTGCAAATGGGTGAATGGCCGAATAATGTGTGAAAGCGTTTTGAGTGTGCTGTAAAAGCATAGAAAGGTGCTATACAAGTATAAGACCATTTACCATTCCCAGCAGCTGTGTGGAAGTGGACTTTGTGGCACTTGGTGGCCCCCTGCTGTTCACAGGAACTCACTGCACTCCTCCTCTTCTTCTGGTAGTGGTGGACTGTATGTACATTTATGTGCGTGTGTGTTTCCTATGCAATAGCCACCGCAAACACACTGACCACAAAGTACATGGTGCGGTTTTCCCATCTCACGGTGCAGCTTCCTGCAGGGAAACAAACTAGTGTTAGCAAAGCAACTAATCACAGGAGAGAAGCAGAGACTTTCTGGTCCAAACCCACTGATCCCAACAGACAAACAAGTTTCCTTTTTAAATTTGCGTTATGTTTTTCACTTGTTGAAAAACTATGTTTCCTCCCTCCAACAGAGGAGCACTGAAGCTGCTCTGGAGACTAAGTGTGATAGTTTGTCACTGTGCTGTGTACAGTGCCTTGCGAAAGTATTCGGCCCCCTTGAACTTTGCGACCTTTTGCCACATTTCAGGCTTCAAACATAAAGATATAAAACTGTAATTTTTTGTGAAGAATCAACAACAAGTGGGACACAATCATGAAGTGGAACGAAATTTATTGGATATTTCAAACTTTTTTAACAAATAAAAAAACTGAAAAATTGGGCGTGCAAAATTATTCAACCCCCTTAAGTTAATACGTTGTAGCGCCACCTTTTGCTGCGATTACAGCTGTAAGTCACTTGGGGTATGTCTCTATCAGTTTTGCACATCGAGAGACTGAAATTTTTGCCCATGCCTCCTTGCAAAACAGCTCGAGCTCAGTGAGGTTGGATGGAGAGCGTTTGTGAACAGCAGTTGTCAGTTCTTTCCACAGATTCTCGATTGGATTCAGGTCTGGACTTTGACTTGGCCATTCTAACACCTGGATATGTTTATTTGTATTTATTAGTCATTTAGGTCAACATTGGATCATTCAGAGATCCTCACTGAACTTCTGGAGAGAGTTTGCTGCACTGAAAGTAAAGGGGCTGAATAATTTTGCACGCCCAATTTTTCAGTTTTTTATTTGTTAAAAAAGTTTGAAATATCCAATAAATTTCGTTCCACTTCATGATTGTGTCCCACTTGTTGTTGATTCTTCAAAAAAAATTAGTTTTATATCTTTATGTTTGAAGCCTGAAATGTGGCAAAAGGTCGCAAAGTTCAAGGGGGCCGAATACTTTCGCAAGGCACTGTATATACAGTATAGTGGGACTTGAAGTCATCCTTACCGTCCATGGCAGTGTCCCAGTAGCAGGAGTTGGCTGAGTGGAGGCCGGCTCCCGTTTTCTGCATCACAGCACACGTCACTGTGCAGACAAACAGTCACATAAACACTCTGTCCTGTGTACTATTCTCTTCTTTATATTTATGTCCTCCCACAGAATATTTATGCTCCAGGAAAGCGGTTAGACTGAACAGGCGACACACAAACACTCAGGGTGAATGTGCGTATGCTCACACATAAAGTGCCAGTGTAGCGGCTGGATCACATCTATAGTCCCAAATCTAAAACTTAAGGAACATTTTAATTTGGAGAATGGGAGCAGGAAGACTGTGTATTTGCTACGTGTTGGAGATTCTGTGCTCAGTGACAAACACATACCGATGTACTTGTAAGGCTTCCCCTGTCTGACCAGCTGTGTGAGGCAGCGCTCCACGATGGTGGCCGTCCATTTGTTCACCTGATTCTGATTGTAGTCGTCACCGCCTATGACACTCTCGATGCACTGAGACACACACAAAAGTCACACAACAGTGTTCACAGTCATGTGGGAGTCACTGGATGTTGCTTCACCCTGAGGAGACTGAAGTGAAGAGCCACACTGTCCTCAGTTTCAATAAATATCCCTGTCAAAGGCCTGAGTGCAACAGAAACATTACACATCATTTCTCTAGCTTTTTTACACACACCCCGTGTTTTCTACTAAAAACATGTGCTCTTCCAAAAGGGACAAAATGTGTCTGGCATTTTTATTGTTGCATGATTTCACTTTTAATCTCAATCTTCATCTTCAGTGCACCACACAGAAACTCAAACTACTATCCACCACTAAAATGCAGCTGCTTCAACTGAACTATGATATCTGGATGCAATATAAAAAGTTATATTAAAACAGAGTGGAAGACAATGACCCCATAATCTCCAGGTATTTGTCAGCATAGCATCCTGGACACTACAGCTGGATTTAAACTAGAGCTGACACAAGATGATAAATACACAGTGATAGCGTTAGACAATGTAGAATAAAAGCACAATGACATTTAAATGTCATCATTACCTCTTTGACAATGGCATCAGCTTCTTCAGAGCTGAAGGAGCCCTGACAACAGGAAACAGAAATATGAATTAACGTAGGTTACAGCCTCTCCTCACACAGCACATTCAGATGAGAGGGTTTAGGATGGTCAAAATCTGTCTTTTCTAGCTCCTTTCTTCATTGGAGAGACCCCCTCCTTATTAGTAAGGTATTTAAAAGAAAAAGTCGTATATTTGTCTATTTTTTTTAAATCCATCAGCAGAACTTAGCCAGCTGTATTTATAAATGTTAAAAAATAATCAATAAAGGGATCCCATAGTAATCATAAGTGCAGTTGAAAATATTAACAAGCAAGCAGTTTCATTACTGCTTCTTCTACCAAATATTTTCTGTGATTTATCAGAAAGTAGTGAAAAATGCAGCTGTTTTCACCCAAAAACTGTCCAAAAGTACAGATATCCAAGTTCACTATAGTATTGATATAAACAACAAATCTTCACGCAAGAAGCTGCAAAAAGCTATTCTGAGCAGTTTTGCTTGAGAAATAACTAAAACAATTAGCAAAATAGTTGTAGGTGTTTATTCTGTCAATTTACTCTGGAGCTCCAGAAAGCTCTTTATAAGTGGATTTTTTTGTGGTCAAAGTGTCTATTGGAGGGATCTAATGATGAATTAAAGAGCTAAAAGCAAAGTATGTCTGATGCTGCAGGAAGAGTTGTCATAACCTACCAACCCAAATCTTTCCGTATTAATGGAATGACGATTAGCTAATTTATTAGTAAATTAACAATTACTTGTGCTATTAATTTAACTGATCTTGTTAAGTGTCACGAGCAGGTCATTCAATACTTCTAAATATAACATTCCATGTTAAAAAATGTTTTGACACTTAAAATTAGAGTTAGCATCACAGACTGCTATGGGTAACCTCAATAATTAACTTGTATGTAGTGCTAGCACTAGCTGTGGCTAGTTATGGTAAGGTGGCTGGCTATTTTCTACAACGTAGCATCAAAAACGACGTCAATTCAGGCACGAACCTCGTTTCCGTTATGATATTCCTCCATTCCTGTCATCTATCACTGGTTCAAAGTAGCCACAGTGTTTGTTTTTACAGTTAAAAACAGAGCATGACACGTAGCTCCTCCGAGAAAAAGGGCTGTGATGTAATTCCTGTCAACGACGATTGAAAACAGCGCCGAAGAAGAAAGCTACCGGCTAGCGCCACCTCCTGGTAGTAACACAACTTATTTTAAACGGTAAAACGTTCAATAAGCTTCAGTTTCTTCAGTTAATGCGTCAACAAAACGATTCAAAGACCAGTATATAAACGCAAGCTACTTTTTCGTTGTAAGAGTAAAATGATCTGTTTGGACTCACCTCTGAGACGGCGGACTCTAGATGACCTGACACTAGTGATGTTCCTTCTGACACCAAAGCTCCGAAGCTTGCTTCAAACTCAGAAGCGTATTTTTCTGAAGCACAGTGCCGGAGCTTGCTTCCAATCGGGAAAAACCACGTGACTGATGACGTTCGACCCACTTCCCTGCTTCATTCAGAGTCTTTCTGTAACTTGTTAATTTTATTGGCTAAGTTTCATATTCACAAATGTAAACTCACAAATAGAAAACCTCTATTCTTGGTCTTTTTAAAAGAGTTCAAACAATACATTTCTTCAATTTTTTTTTCTGATAATACAAAGGCCATCAAAACAATTAATTTATGCACCTTATTTAAAATTCCTGGTTAGATAATGGATGTATGTTGAATACACTCTTATATCTTTGTTTCTTTGGATGACTGTACTGTATTTCTTGTTGAATAAATAAAAAAAAATCAGAGTCTTTCTTCTTCCTCTTCAGCTGTCTTTTAATGGCGGTTGGCAACCAGTTTTAGGTGCATTACTTCCACCTTCCAGACTGGAGCCCCTACCTACCACACCAAAATAACCCCACTCAGTTCACCTTATATTATCCTGTGTAACCCTGTGCTCTCTAAAAACCTAATAAGTGCTCTGTATCCTATATCCCCTGACCTCTGTCCCAACACCTCCGGTAAACTAAAGTTCATTCCACCTCAGTATTAAAACAGTATAATAACAGTTAAATAATTCCCTCTCCCGCCCGATCATGGGACAGCTCATTAAACATGTTCCACTGTTACTTGTACTCTACACATCTCACATTCCCTTGTAGTATGGTTCTTGATTAGCCTCATTCAGATTGAATCAGCTGACTGGTTTGGTTCGATAGGCAGAGCTTTGAGACATTGGCGCAATACAGGTGAATTTGGGATGGATGAAACTGCGCTGTGTCTTACCTTTTGTCAACATATTTTGGATTGTCTCGCTATGGAGCCATCAAGGAAACGTTCACAAGTGTGGGAACATTTTGAATTGGTGCCACCAAATAAGGTAAATTATATTTCCAAGATTCAAGCCTTATTGTCAAGTCTGTTATTCATACAATGGATATTCAAGTTTACTGTCCCCTCCGAATAAACACAGGAAGAATAAATCACACACAGATCTCATTGTGATTTCACAGGTGCAATATGTTCGTGCAGATTCTTCCATCCTAATTCACACAAGGGCAATATGCGTCGATCCACATATGAGGGTTCAAAGACAGGTAACGACGCTCACCGATACCGGACTATAACGACTCAGTCGTTAGGGGACATTGATGGCCGTCAAAGGACTAGTAATGTGTCGTTCACGAACTTTCCCATAACTCGAGAACGGGTCGTCTCGGGGAATGATTCGTTCATTTTGTGTTGACTGCGCATGCGCAACATCGCATAAGCTTAGGACACCTTTCGAGTCGTTTTTGTAACGTGAGATGCCCGCTTCGTTGGATACAGAAATTAATTTTCAACCGTCCTTACAGTTTTTTTTACTCTTACTGTTTCGTGATTCATTTATTTTTATTATAAAATAGCTTTTTATTTTCTACAAACTAGAATTTTGTGAATATCTGTCAGTATGGTTCTTTTCCATAACACTGAATGTTTTAATAAAGAGTTGGTTAATGCTTTAAACTTCATCGGGGAAAATCTTTCTGTATACTATACAGAAGATGGCACGGCACGGCATAGCTTAGCTTAGGATGTTATGTGACAAAAGACCAAACGAATTTGACCCAAAATATCCGGAGGTGAGGTGATGAAGTAACAGACTGCATAGCCTCAAGACATAGGTACAATATTACTTATAATATGACCTTGGCTGCATTACAGTTATTTCTTATTCGAAACGTGATCAATATTTGCGGAAGTAGATGGGGAATTAACATGTAACATTTTAATTACATTCTGCTGAAGTGAACGAAATGAGTCGGAAAAAAAAGATTCGTTCATTTTGCTGAACGAGATTCAAAGAACCGAATCAGTAAAATGATCCGAACTTCCCATCTCTACAGTCAGTTAAGGAATAAACAAAAGAAACGTTCAATGGTGAATAAAGCATGTGATAACACGGCAATAAACGCATTGCTTTCGGGTTGCAGTTTGATGCCAAATTAACCACACAATTTAGAGGAGAAACAATTAAAGCCAGACCACATCAGTTTCCTTCCATTTGTCACTCTCTTATCATACTTAATATTGCCAGTGTCAATTCGATGTTTTTGCCACTATGTCCCATTAAATGCAGCATTTGCTGGCCCAAATCTGGCCACAAGAAGGCACTCTAGTACCTGTTTCACAGCTCTTTTGTAATAAGTCACAGATGGAGAGGCACTTTAGATGGAGGTCTAACAAACAGAAATGGGGTTGAAACGTTTGAAAAACATTTGCATTCCTCACAGATGAGACTGCAGTACAGAACAGAAAGTCAGGTTTTACAAACAATTTACAAAATCTACAAACCTTTATTTTGCCTCATCAGATAAAACACAAAGAAAAAAAACTTGAATGACAAGCACAGGCATGTGTACTTTCAGACTAACATCGTTTTTGATTAGTGGAATTCTTCTGAGGAATGAATAAACCATCTGGACAATTCATATGAAGTTCAAATAATTCCAACCCTTTAAAATCAGGCTCTTTTTCAATGAATACACAAATAGCAGATTAGCTCAGATACAGCAGTGGGCCTTCCTTCACCAAGCTTTCAACCTCCAATAGACAGACTGCTTTTACAGTCAAGGTTAAGTCTGACTTGAGCTTGCAGTCCGACAGGTCTCTTACCCCAACACAAGCACAGCCTTTCTGAAGCAAATACAGACAAACTTGTGAAGAGGCGCAAGGGTTTTTACAGATATATAACTTGTAGCCCCACTAAACAGCACAAAGATATATTAAACCCACAGGCAAAACAAACCAGTGGGTTAAACATGGTGAGGCCTTGAATGTCATGAAAGCAGCTCAAAGAAACAAGGTAAGGATTAATTATGGCCTTATGTGTACCTCACTGACCAGTGAGCAGCACTCTTAATAATGTATGGGGGTCAAAACCAGGATACAGTCATTACATGTCTAAAAGGATGATAAAAGATTCGAAAGCTGTTTGTGGGTAGTCAGTGCTTGAGATGACATGGTTAAAGCACCAAGATTGAGTAAAAGCTTTGAAATCACTTAAACTGTAGCAAGTGAGAGCAACTGCTGAGATCTGGGAACACAGCCACATTGAAATTAAAAAGCACAAGCAGTGATGTGACGTGACTAGTTTTACACATGACAACAGGTTAGTCAAATGACATGTATCCCAAAGCTAAAATGAAAAGCAACACTCCTAAAATAAACATCTTCCTAAACTGGGCTTTTATTAAAACATTCTTCCAGCAATGTTGCATTGGGAGGTCTCAGCAATTAACCCGATGATGTGATGATTACAATCTAGCGTAACTCATTAAACCAGTGGCCACCTATATTAATACAGGTTTTAATTAGGTTTTCTATTTTTAAAAATTGTTGCTGCTAGATTAGACTACTACTAGGGAATGCACAGATACAAAAGACCTATAATAGCCCTGCAACAGAAAATACAATTGCAGAGTGTAATATACATACAGTATTTGGTAACACTGTGTCAGAGGGTGGAATTAGTGGTGTTGTTGTTGTATTGAACTCTATTGTATTGCAAGGTGTATATTATATTGTTGCACTGTGTCTTTTGCCAGTTTTACATATGGGTAGTGCAGGTGCTGTGACAGAGGGAAAACATTAGGTGCACCTCACACTTAAAAGGAAATTACATTGTGTGATGGGTTAGATGCATGTGCTCGCCCCCTAAAGGTCTAAATAAACCTTAAATCATTCCCAAGAAGAACAAGGAACCAGAACAACGTAATAATTGGACACCAGAAAGTTTAATAAATAGATGTAAAACTTCTGGTGAAGATTTTGACATATCATTTAGATCCTACGGGCAATTTAGAGTTGCCAATCAACCTAAGCTGCAGGTCTTTGGACTGTGTGTGGGAAGAAGCCGGAGCGTCCGGAGAGAACCTACGCAAGCACAGGGAGAACATGCAAACTCCCCTTACGAAACAAGAATATATTGCAATATAATGCATAATACATTTTCATATATGGAAAACTAGTGCTTATATTTTTCAGTATACTGTAATATGTGTATGGAACATGTATGGTTATATATTGATAAAATAAAAAATAATATTGCAATGGGGACAAAATCTGCACTAAATTTTTACATATAATAGTTTTATTGAAACAAATTCATTCATTCATTTCTCTTTCATCAGTTAACATGAGCAGTCATCTCACTATATTATTTATATAGTTACACATCTCATAAATGAAAATACAGTATATGATATTACATAGGGGAAAAAGTTGGACAATCTGATGCCTTGTTAAAGTCACTTTGTCAGCATGATAGGAGGAAAATATTTTATATTTATACCTTAATGGATTGAGTGCTCACTTTCAAACTGTATGCCTGTACTGATGTATTCATTTCAATGTGGTCCAGTTTTCCCATAGTGGATATGCGCGTGCTACTGAGCGCGAATCGCGGATAAGTGAGCTGTGATTGGTTCACAAAACCATAAACATTTAAATCAATGACTACTAGCCAATGGCTGCATAGTAGTCATCGCCAATCACAGTACAGTAAGGTTGCTAACGTTGTAGGGAGAAGTAACAAAGGCTTCGAGTTTGACGGGATGACGAAGTATCGTTATTCCCCGGTGTCTTGGATTCAGGGCCCAGATAAAGATGCGGTTAGCGC
This sequence comes from Monopterus albus, assembly GCF_001952655.1. Classification (NCBI taxonomy): domain Eukaryota; kingdom Metazoa; phylum Chordata; class Actinopteri; order Synbranchiformes; family Synbranchidae; genus Monopterus; species Monopterus albus. The sequence continues at coordinate 388,882 of NW_018127896.1, read as the reverse complement.
TGTACCAACAGCCTGGATAATAGACTTTGATGCGACAGATATTTCCAGGACATATCTTGTGGAACGTCGTGTGGCTAACACCAAGAAGCTTGCCAAGGGATGGCAAGTTGAGCATGCAGTGTTGCTGCACTTAGCAGGCAAGTAATGACCATAACCTAACCTTTTTAGCATGCTAATAAAGTAACATTACTTGTGTTACTGTGACATTAGCAGTGTATAGCCAGGTATACATTTTTGCCAAATAAGCTACCTGAATTGTTAAACTCACTCTGGGACCGGAAGGTTCATGAAGTTACTTTGCAATAATGATCAAAAGTTGTAACGTTACATTACCTGGATTTACAGAGCTGACATTTCTTTTAAAATAAATCAGTACTGGGACTCAGTGTTATTTTCCAGATTGTTCTGTTAGCCCATGGTGTTGATTTTTGGCATATTGCTGGCATTAAAACTCTTATCTTCCTACATTAATGTAGAAAAAGAGTCTACATTGAAATCTGCTGAGCGGGAACTTTTAAAGGTGGACACACCCAAAGATCACAAAAGAGCCAGAAAACCCAAGATGACAGTTCAACTCCCACTGAAGACAAAAACTGGGAAATGCCAAGAATAGTAATTGAACAGCTATACACCGATCAGACAGAACATTATGACATCTGTACTTCTGTATTCACTTCAATGCAACATTTCTGCCTTAACGTGTGTGTTTATAAATCTGCTTATAGTCCACATCATAGTGTATATATAGTATGTCAGAGTTTCTAACATGATGGCTTTTTAATACATTAGCAATTGTAACTTGAAAATAACCTCAAAACTAGAACAGGTGTCAAATTAGAATATCTGTGTAATGGTTAATGTATAATCAAAATAATTGTCTTTACCCTTCATTTTAGATGAAATCCATAAATGTGTATTTCATTTCAGATGAAATGATTTAATGTGGTTAATTATTCATTTCACTTTGCAAGAGTCTGATGATGATTCCCATTCAGATACTAGAAAACAGGTGGGCTTGCATAAAAAAAACCAATCATTACTTTGACACACTGCCTTAAAGTGCCTGTGGCATGCTCAGGTACCAAAGATTTCCAAGAGAAAATCCTGCTATTTTTGTAATTACAATTTTAGAATTTGTGGTAAGTCTATCGTCTCAGAATATTTTGAATGGGGAATGGTGGAGGACTGTCTCTTACAATGTGAAAACCTGTATAATTTTGTTGTACATTTTTAATTTTATTTATAATATTAAAATTCCAAAGATTCCAGCCTTGTTAGTGGACATAATAAAGTTTAGCACCAAGAATAATCCCACCAAAGCGTGAATGAGGTTGAAAGTGTGGGGGAAGCTGTGACACCTTACAAGCCTTCAGAAGTAAGTATTTTTGCAATGGGTATATTTTCAGTTGAAATTAAAAACATACAGTGTAGCATTGTGTTGCTTATGGTGATTTCATTTGCTTTTTGTTTATTTTGTGTTTAATAAGGTGAAACTGAGGAATGATGGAGACATCACTGTCTCAGCTCATTGTTAGAAGACTGCAAAAGCACAAAACACAGCCAATGCGATGGCACGAGTGCTGCTGATGGGCCTTTTTAGTGTTGATGTTCTCCGACTGGAGGGATCAACAAGATTGATCCTACAGCAGAGCGACGGCAGGCTCTTGATGGGAAAACAAGCTTTACCTGGTAAGATATGCAATATTATCAGAGCTGTGAAAGGCTGTCCTTTTTTTGCATTTATTTCCTTATTTTTTATAGCTATACTGATTGTTAGTAGACAAATTGCCTTCTGAGCACAAGTAGTTTGAGTCACCCAGTTTCAGTATTATTATATAGAAAGGGCTCTTAGGACAAACATCATTATGGATTAAGTTAATGCCTTAAAATAAAATACTAGCTCATTAGGATCTTTGACTACCACAGCCAGCAGCATATACTATATATTCGCATTTCAGCTTGTCCTGATGTTTTGTCTCGTAGTGCTGTTTTAGGTTATATTCCTTAATTACAGCCACATTAGCTCCACAAATAAGACACACGGGTTTACCGACAATGTCAGTAAACATATACTCAGCCTCCCACCAGTTTAGAAAGGCTCTGTTTTCAGAATTAACTTTTCTCTTGGCCATTATTAGGGGCTAGCTTTGACTTGAAATTACTCGCCGGGCTGGATGTGGCCTGTAGGCCTTGAGTTTGACACATGTGGCCTACATGTTCTAATATAAATGTAAATATATATATATATATATATAAATACCCAGTACACCATCATTTGTTACTCAGAAATGTCCATATATTTTAAAGTATATTGTTGATTATAAAATTACAAACATCAAGATATTAATATTGGAATTTGGTAGATCAAGTCTTTTCTTAATTTGCTTGTCCAGCCGGGTCCTCAAATAGGTCTCTGTCCTCTCTCCTTTCGCTGCAGGGCACACTTGAGGTCCCGTGTGATCTGAAGGTGCATAGCCTTGTCCTGCTCATACTTCATGCGAGCCTTCTTCAGTGAATCTGTTTGGCTCTTAGAGAGCTCTTTATATTTGCTCAACGTACCAACAGCCTGGATAATAGACTTTGATGCGACAGATATTTCCAGGACATATCTTGTGGAACGTCGTGTGGCTAACACCAAGAAGCTTGCCAAGGGATGGCAAGTTGAGCATGCAGTGTTGCTGCACTTAGCAGGCAAGTAATGACCATAACCTAACCTTTTTAGCATGCTAATAAAGTAACATTACTTGTGTTACTGTGACATTAGCAGTGTATAGCCAGGTATACATTTTTGCCAAATAAGCTACCTGAATTGTTAAACTCACTCTGGGACCGGAAGGTTCATGAAGTTACTTTGCAATAATGATCAAAAGTTGTAACGTTACATTACCTGGATTTACAGAGCTGACATTTCTTTTAAAATAAATCAGTACTGGGACTCAGTGTTATTTTCCAGATTGTTCTGTTAGCCCATGGTGTTGATTTTTGGCATATTGCTGGCATTAAAACTCTTATCTTCCTACATTAATGTAAAAAAAGAGTCTACATTGAAATCTGCTGAGCGGGAACTTTTAAAGGTGGACACACCCAAAGACCACAAAAGAGCCAGAAAACCCAAGATGACAGTTCAACTCCCACTGAAGACAAAAACTGGGAAATGCCAAGAATAGTAATTGAACAGCTATACACCGATCAGACAGAACATTATGACATCTGTACTTCTGTATTCACTTCAATGCAACATTTCTGCCTTAACGTGTGTGTTTATAAATCTGCTTATAGTCCACATCATAGTGTATATATAGTATGTCAGAGTTTCTAACATGATGGCTTTTTAATACATTAGCAATTGTAACTTGAAAATAACCTCAAAACTAGAACAGGTGTCAAATTAGAATATCTGTGTAATGGTTAATGTATAATCAAAAGTAATTGTCTTTACCCTTCATTTTAGATGAAATCCATAAATGTGTATTTCATTTCAGATGAAATGATTTAATGTGGTTAATTATTCATTTCACTTTGCAAGAGTCTGATGATGATTCCCATTCAGATACTAGAAAACAGGTGGGCTTGCATAAAAAAAACCAATCATTACTTTGACACACTGCCTTAAAGTGCCTGTGGCATGCTCAGGTACCAAAGATTTCCAAGAGAAAATCCTGCTATTTTTGTAATTACAATTTTAGAATTTGTGGTAAGTCTATCGTCTCAGAATATTTTGAATGGGGAATGGTGGAGGACTGTCTCTTACAATGTGAAAACCTGTATAATTTTGTAGCACATTTTTAATTTTATTTATAATATTAAAATTCCAAAGATTCCAGCTTTGTTAGTGGACATAATAAAGTTTAGCACCAAGAATAATCCCACCAAAGCGTGAATGAGGTTGAAAGTGTGGGGGAAGCTGTGACACCTTACAAGCCTTCAGAAGTAAGTATTTTTGCAATGGGTATATTTTCAGTTGAAATTAAAAACATACAGTGTAGCATTGTGTTGCTTATGGTGATTTCATTTGCTTTTTGTTTATTTTGTGTTTAATAAGGTGAAACTGAGGAATGATGGAGACATCACTGTCTCAGCTCATTGTTAGAAGACTGCAAAAGCACAAAACACAGCCAATGTGATGGCAC